>NC_133801.1:25694982-26052482 GCF_043250625.1 Sebastes fasciatus
TTTATTCTAGGTTGATATATAAATTACAATGACACATGTTCACAGGTTTATAAATCCTCCAATTAAAACCAACTTAATCCTCCTCTTGTACAATACACAGTCTTCAAAACAATGCAGCAGTGGAGTCTCAGGCCAGTGCTCACATGGTATTTGAGTCCAGGTCATAGAAAGTACCCCTTTCTGTTCAGAGCAGTCAGTTATAGCCATTTTTCTGTATAAGATGTGTTTCTTGGTGCCCACCCCATATAATCTGCTGTCTGTGCCTCCCTTGTGCTGCTGTAAGGGGGAGAGACTCCGGGGTTGAGGGGTGTTAGGGGGGCTTTTGGCCCACAAAAGACTCCTTGTTCGGTGAACAGAGAGGTAAAACGAGCCTGCACCAGTCACCCTCGCAGGGGAACATGGCATTGTGTAAGGCCTGCATCCAGCCCCACACACACACACACCCTTCTCCTCACTCCTTCTTTGCCCAAAGAGGATGGCATTATGTACAACCGCAAGGCAGTGAACATAGATGTGCATTTGTGTGATATGTCATTATGCTGATTTATAGCTTCCCACGAAAAGTCAAGATATCTCAGACATTGCATTTGATTGTTGTTTTTTATTTTTTTTATTTGACAATTCCCCTAATTTTATTAAAGTACAATAATTTATCACTAGGATACCTCTTAACTTTCTTTGATTTCATGAACAATATGGAAATAAGGTGAAATCAGTGGCTGCCTTGGAAAGTGAAAAACGACTTTTAACTTCAACTCTCTTTGGAAAATGGTCAACAGCGATTACAAGGACCTGTGATTTGGGATTTGGGTTATGAAACACATTTATGATTGGCCAATAAAGTGAGTTGGCAGTGACAGGGTGGTTGGTACACATGAGGAACAGCCACGACAACAATTTTAGAAGGAAATTGGAAAAAGATTTGGTGAAGAAAATTCTGTTGTCAGCAGAACAAGAAATCAAACTGAACATGAAACCTTGTTGTCACACATCTGGAACTCAACTCAGGCTGTTGGATGGGTACATAAATGCCTTTGCCCCGTCTCTGGCCATTGAAACTCTAACCTGCCAGACAAACGCACACACACTGAGAGGTGGCTTAAACCAGAACAATGACTTCCTGTTCCTTCCCCACACATGTGTTGCCTTTCTTTTCTCCTATTCCCATTCTCTCTCCTCCGAGACAGAACTTCTTACTCTCTTTTGCTGGCATAAGAGGGATTTTCCACTTTCGTGCATTTTCCTTTCCCTCACCACATACTCTTGCACCACACACACATGCAAAACGGCAAGACATCATCAGGGAGGATATTAGCAGGAGAAAGATACCCTCCCTACACACACGCACAATCACACGCACACAGTTTCTCAACAACTCAGTCTGAGAGCTGCAGATTACAAGCTCCAGCAGTCATCATTAGAAAGGTCAGGCATTCAGTGTGTCAGCAGAGACAGACTGGCCTAATTTGACTCCTCCTTGTGGACTCTCAGGGATACATATTCATTATAAACTCCTCAGGTCCTCAGAGAAACTCGGTCTCTCTATGTCTCGCTCACTATCAGAGAGACATAGACGGAGAGATGCTGAAAAACTGGAGCTGCTCTCAATGACCAGAATAGCTTCATCAACTCAGAAGTGGATCATTCATCTCAAGGACAAGTGGGCAGAGGGACAGAGTTTGAATGGATACAGTTTCTGCTTCCTTTGTTGGACATTTAGATGGAGCTGACTGAAGATGTTTGCTCTACTAGTGTCGTTGCCTGAGGATGGGGATGTCAGTCAGTCGGTAGGTCAGTCACTTCGTCCGGTAACATGTTGGTCAAATTTGAGATATCTCTACTACAGGACTAAACTATGAGAAGAGATAAGACAAAATAGATACTTTAATGTCATCCATCTGTATACAGTTTTCTAGGTGCAAAACACAAAGAACTAGAACTGCACTCGGAGAGCGCAGACCTCCGCCAAGGTATGTGACTTTAAAAACAGATCACAGCTCACAGCTGGCGGTACCGTGAGGTGGTTGGCTTGTTATTTACACGGTATGTTTCCATGTAACATATCGGCGGATACCTCTCTCATTCAGCAGCCGTGTTATGTCTGTATAACGTTACACTACGTTGTCTCTCATCCCGTCATCTACCGTTTTTTTCTTTCTCACCGTGGACGGCCACATCCACACACATATCTCTCTGCTCGAAGAAGGAAGAAGGTGGGGTCACGCATCATCAACGCGTCATCAGTTACACTGCGCATGTGTTATACCCTGTGGTCTTAATGCTCAGGCTGATTGGAATTCTTAAAAAAATTCGATCATGATCCAGATCGCCACCAAAAATCTAATGGATTATTCATTGTGCTACACCCCATCCCTCCTAAATATTTCACGAAGATAATGATGCCACCTCCTCTTTGGTGTAAAGTCTTGACCTGTGGTAGTGCCCTTCATCTGCTCACAATGGCAAGGATTCTGCTGTCCATTTTCATTGTGGATGCACTCATGATCTTTGCATCAGCTTGTAGTTTTCGTCACTGTACCAGTACTTCTCTCCTATTCTGTCCCTTGGAATATTTGTCGGTTTTCTGATCGGCATTCTGCGCGATAAGTCCTAGATGTGCTCGAGGCATGTCGAGCTGCTCTCTTAGATTCTTTCTCTTCAGCAGAGCCACTATAGCACTTAGCTTTTCTTTGGTATGTCTGTGTAAATCACCAATACAAGCTCATGAAAAGATCAAATAAAAAGAAGATGAGGTGGTGAGCAGAGAAACAGTGTGTCTTCGGTGGGAGTTTGTGTTTTACAGGTGGGAGATGGTGAGGACTCCGAGAGGAAAGAGAACAGAGATTGTGACCCCGGCACTCTCAGCTTTCCCCTGAATACAATCAAGTTTTTATGAAGCTGAGATGGCCTGTCATTTCCCAGAGTGCAACCTGAAATGTGACCCCACTGTACACACATCCAACAACCCCACAGCACACACACACACACACACGCACTCACAGAGACAAAGACACAAAGAGAGACATCATCCTCAGTTCAAGACTTTATTTTCTTGACAATAACACATCACATTTTGATCCTAGCAGTCTTATCTCATCATAATGTCTACTTAGCTGTTCTGGAGCACTTTTTCCTCGCACTGTTTTGTTTTTCTTTTCAATTATACATCTACCCCCATCATATACAACTCAACGAACAAACGAAAACTAACAAACTAACAAACTAACAAACAAAAAACATGATTTTATGACCACCACATCAAACTCACAAATGGAAAAAACAAACAACGGCAAAAAACAATTTACCACACAACCATAACAGAGAAAAGTCTTCATAGTCAGTCCATCTTTATGGAGAAAACAAAAGTATTAGTATTACCATTAGTATTATTCTATGTGGATTCTGGCTTTGTCACCCTATGTTACATACTATAGGCTCAGATTTTTGTGAACTCACTCTTTTCCATGCATACATTGTGTCCGAGGATACACAGATTTCCAAAAGTACAGGTTTCTTAAATACAGTTGCTGAAAAAGTACAATAAACTCCTTTTTTACCTCACTGTCTCTTGTAATATATCATGAAATGTAAAAAGTAATGGATTAAAATTAGGTGTCTCTGATAACCAATGTTCAGTGGCAGTCCCAGAAACCATTGATGCAATCCTCTGGGAAGTATAAATTAAATCATTTATTATAAATTATTATATAATGTGAAATTTGAGAATATAGAAGGGAACTTGAGGATAGTGAATGAAACTTGAGAGCTGTTACGCATCACTCTGTGCTCTGTTGCTTTTTCCTTGTGTATGTCTGTTCTATGTCTTTGTGTTCCAGGTGCAGCTGATTGAGGGCACCTGTGTGAAGCTGTGGGCTGTATTCGAAACCATCTACTACATACTACTGACGAACGCAGTAGTATGCAGTATACAGTACATACTACTGCATTTCTCAGTAGTGGACCAGGGGAATTATTATTTTTTTTTGTATTTTTGTATTTTTTTTATTTAGTGAAGCAAGACAAAACAGGTGACATTTGACAAGACAAACAGAAACAAACAAAAGAGAAAAAATAAATAAATAAAATCGTGTGACATGACAGAATTAACGGGACAGGGCAATTCTAACAAAAGGAACAAAATGAGACAAATAAATAACGGCCGTTGGTGGAGGGAGGGGGATGTTATTGACAGTGCAGGGCAGTCTGTTGTGTAAGGTTCTAGTGTGTGTGTTCAGTTGTGTGCGTTTGTATGTATGCAGTGTGGGTGGGATGTAGGGTGTTTGTTTGTATTTAAAGAGGAGAAAGAAAAGGGTGGGAAAGAGAGAGAGGGGTCGGGTAGGGTGGGGGGGGGAGTATTTTTCGTGGCAGGGGTGGCTTATAATATCTCATGGTCCGACAATGTTATGTTTTAATATTTTGTCTTTATATATTGATATTTATTTGTATTTGCATTTGTATTTTTTTGTTTCCTGAGACGGGTTACTCCCCTTAAGCTGCCCCTTCTCTGGGGGGCTAAGAGAAGAGAGAGAGGGAACAAAAAAAAGGGATGACGCACACATAAAATAGTTAAGAGATAGGGTTTAGGAAAGGAAGGAGGCTGTAGATGATTGTGATGATGTAAGTGAGCAGAGTGTGAATAGATGATGTATTGAGGGGTATAGATGATGTATTGAGGGGTAAAATGTGAAACAGTTTGGTTCTGAAATGTTGAGTGTGTGACATTCATATGACTGCATGTATGGGTATGTCTAAGAATGGAGATGTAAGTGGTTTAGTGGTTTGGTGGCATTTGCTAATCAGCAAAATTGAAATTGAGGTTGAGATTTGAGAGAAATGGGGTCCAGGTTATCAAAAAGTGTGAGATTTGTTTTTTTTAGAGAGGCAGTTGTTTTTTCCATTGATATGTGTTCTGTAATGAGATTTAGCCAATGATTGATGTTTATTGTTGGTTTGTTTTTCCAGTTTGTAAGTATGACCTTCTCGGCGATAGCTAGGGCAACCAGTGTGGGTTTTGTGTATTTTGGTGGAAGATCTACTGAGGTTAAGTCACCAAGTATGCATAATGAGGGAGAGAGGGGAATGCTGCAACCCAAGATTGTGGAGAGCTTCTGTGTTATCTGAAACTAAAAGTGTTGTACGGGTGGACAGAGCCATAAGGAGTGAAGGTACAGTAGTCATCTTTAGTGCCTAGAGTGCAATGTGAACATTTATCTGTGGTGGAAAAGACCCATTTTGTGCATTTTGTATTGAGTAATGTGTGTTCTATGGAGGATTTTATACTGAATCAACTGCAGATTTGTATTCTGGGTCATTTCAAATGAATTTCTGCAGACCTGTGTCCAGAGGTCAGTGTCAGAGGGGAGAGATAAATCTCTTTCCCATATAACAGTTGGCAGGTGGGTGTTGTTATCTATATTGGAGATTAATTTATATAAGTTTGAAAGAATTTTGGTTGATGTAGAATATTTTACGATCTGTTCTGCTGGATGGGGTGGTTGGAGTGAATTACTATATTAATTTTATTTTTAATGACTGATTTAATTTGTAGGTATTGAAGAAAGTTTCCCCCTCTGACCCCAGACCCCTGGACCAGGTCTTTAAATGAGATAAATGAGTTGTTTTGAAATAGATGGTGGAGATGTGTGATTCCTTTTTGTTCCCATGTGTTTAAGTGAAGTGGAGATTTGTTGAGCTGAAAGACTGGGTTGTGCCAGAGTGGTGTGTACATGCAAGGAGTCAATTCTGATTTGTTAATTTCAAGTGTTTTCCACCAGACTGTCAGAGTTGAGGATATGAGTGGGTTTTTGAAGCAGTTTGATGTTTGAGCCAATGAAGGGTAAATCAGAGATGTTTATGTTCCTGCATTCTGCTTGTTCTAATGTAATCCAAGATATATGAGCTGGGTCAAAGTGGATCCATTTAACAAGATACTGTAGCTGGTTGGACAGGTAGTAATGAAAAAAATTGGGTGCATCAAGCCCCCCCTGAGTTTGTTTTTCTGTAGGGTGTTGAGACTGATTTTAGTTTTTTTGTTTTTCCAGTAAAAGTGTGATATTACGGAGTTCAGTGACTGGAAACATTTAGCTGTAGGCTTTGTTGGAATCATTGACAAGAGGTAATTGATTTGAGGTAGAATTCTCATTTTTATGGTTGCTATTCGTCCAATTAAAGTGAGGGGAAGGTTAGACCATCTCTTGAGGTTATTGCTGATTTTTTCTAGTAGTGGAGTGAAATTGAGTTTAGTTAACGCTGACAGCCTGGAGGAGATGTTGATACCCAGATACATGATATTACCAATAGTGAAAGACTGGTGTGTGTCTTGGGTTGCAGGATTCCATGAGTTCACTGAGATGGGGAGAATAGTTGATTTGGACCAGTTTATGGTATAGTCTGAGATTTGTGAGAAATTATTAATGACATTGATTACCTCCTGTAGTGAGTGTTGTTGATCTTGAAGATAAAGTAAGATCTTGTCGGCATATAAATTAATTTTGTGTTCTATGTTTGCAGCGTATATTCCTTTTATTTTATGGTTTTGTCTGATGGCGCAAGCAAGTGATTCAATGAAAATGGCAAAAAGCAAAGGAGAGAGTGGGCATCACACTACACAGCGGCACCTGCACAATCTTTGTGATGTTATACCATTAGTGGTGACTGTGTGCTGTGTAGTGTTTTTATCCAGTTAATGAACGACTCTCCAAAACCAAGCTTTTGTAGAACAGTGAAAAGGAAAATCCAGTTAACTTTATCGAATGCTTTCTCTGCGTCCAGTGAAACTATAATCATGCTGGGAGTGCATGAAGGTTTTAAGCAGAGCTTCTGAGTTGACAGATGTGTGGTTTTCCTGTATGCCAGTGAATATTAAGTTGTCGCGCATACCCCGTGACTGAATGTCTAGCATGGTTTCTTTGATGCGCTTATTTTCATGTGTTATTATGTCCATTTGTTGAGTGAGGGTCTCCACGGTAGTTTTGAGGGATTTGTGTCTGTTGAAAAGTGTTCGATCAGGTTGTGGGCAAAATCTAAGCTAGCTTGCATGTCTTTTATTTTTCCGAGTGAAGTGTGGCAACCAGGTCGAGTTTTCGGTTAATGGAGTGTAAAACTGACCTCTATTTCAGTTGTGAGTAGATCGTGTGTGTCTGCTGCAGAGTTGTTTTTTTTCCTTTTGGCCGGGTTTGTATTGTCGTCTGAGGAGTTGGCTGGAGTGGCTGTGGTTGTATCCGGCGTGGTGCACTGTAGGTAGTAGTGATCGATATAGTTTTCCAGGTCCGTTATATATTCCACTTGTTTTGGTGGACAGGTCAGCGTGTGTGACAACAAGAGTTTGTGCAGTTTTGGTTAATATATGTCCGTGATTTTAGTCGTTGCAATGCTGTTTGTTGTGTTGACAGTAGCTGATGCCGCTAGCTGTAGTCGGTGCCGTAACACGTTCGAATCTAAAAGTTAATCCCGAAGGTTAACCACAAAAATCCCAGGCAATTTAAAGGGAGAGGGGACACACCAAATGAAAACTGGCCTAAAAGGAAGGCTCCCTACACTCAATATATCTTGAAAAGACTAAAACTAAAACACTGCTGCCGAGCAGCTGACTAGAACATAAATGAAACAAAAAGAACCAGTGAAGGCAGGCCACACAGACCTAACCCACTCTAAGAGACTCTGAGAAGAAGCTAAATGGTGAGCAAATCCCACAGATAGGTTCACGTGTACTTCTGCAGATTCACACACCCCTATACAGATAGAGCAAAAACAGGACAGCACTCTCACTACCTCTGACAAAGAGAATGAGTCAGCACCTGATCACTGAAACCAGGGGTATATATACACTGTAAGACTTCGATGTAAATTTACAGCGAGATTCTAACAGTTACATACTGTAAAATGCTTTTACTGTATATTACTGTGAAAGCAATGCATTCTGGGAGTCAGAACGCTTGCTCCCATGATCCCAGCGGTCAAGTGTATCTTTTCACAGTAATCTACTGCTTGCCGCTGAGAATCTCGGGAAAATAAATTAACGGCTATTTTTCTAAATTCTCGCGCGTATTTTTTTCGAGTTGACCGTTGAGCGCCGCAGCTCAACGGCTCAACGGTCAACAGCTCAACGGTCAACGGTCACTCTGGCAGCAGCAGCATCGTTGTTGTCCAGTGCAACTTGAGAGACAGCAGCAGTTTGGATAAACACTTTTTATTTTCACCACCGCCAGTTCCATTTTGATCGTCAGACCAGACGAAGGGAAACTCCAGTGGTTACATTACGTTACTTTATGGTAAGTCAAATCATCAAGTTGTATTGTACCTTTGCTAACACAGTGCACGTTCCTCCATGGATGTACATTAGCTAGCTAACGGTAGGTCGTTAGCTATTCTTAGCTTTGTCTATATTTCAATACTCATTAGTATCACAGGTAACAAACATCAGTAGTCTATCTTATATTCACGGTAGCTAGCTAGCGCTAGCACGTTAGCTAGCGCTAGCTCGTTAGTTAGCGTTAGCTAGCTGGTTTTAGCTTAGTCAGCATTTAAATTCTCAATATAATTACTAATAGGTAGCAGCAATCTAAAAGGGAGACGAGGCAGTATCTATCTTGTGTTTCAAGAATGTTCAACTGTCAATTTTGCCGCCATGCATGTGGTACTAAATATGCCTTTGTTAGGCATATGAAAGTTCATCAAAACACCCCACACATCACATTTAAATGTGCTTTCCACGATTGTTACCGTTCATTTGGCAAAGTTACAGCTTTAAAATGCCATGTATATAGAGATCACCCAGATCAGAGGGAGTCAAGCTTGAGGGAAGGATGTTCTGGCATAAGGACATTAACATTAGACGTTTTATCATGCCACATCGATTTCTGTACTGTCAAATGTGACAGTTTGTCTACATTATTTTCTCACTTGAAGACTCACATTAAAGAGGGGAAACCAGTCTTATGTCCATTCACAAATTGTGGTAAAATGTTTACTGTGATATCCACTTTTTCATCACACTTGTCAAGAACACATAAAGGTTGTGTAGTTGGTAATCTTTTGAGTCAGATCAGGTCAGGTAGAGATGATGGAGAGAATACTGTTGAGCAAGCAGGGTGCTCACATGAGCATGCAGGGTGCTTCAAATAGAAGAGAGATGTCCTCATCTTGCAGGCAGATGTGAGTATAACTGATGTAGTTTATTTCAGATTAAGACATTGAAATGCAATGAGTGGAGCTCAGTGTGATTTTAAAAATAATTTCTTTAAACAGGAAAATTGATGACAACTATAGTTAAAGCATTGTTTAATTGTATTAACTTAGAATTGCAATGCCTTTATTGTCTCCTATATAGGTGTCAGACACAGCGGCGACTGTGAAGACATCCCTCACCCTTCCTGATAGCCCTTGGTTGATCATTCTAGGTAAGCACTAAGCCCCACGTTTCTACTTACACTGTACTAGTGCACATATGCAGAGTACTTCTATTGAGCCTGTCAGCAGGCAGTCAGAAGGTGTGGGGCAGGCAGGAAGACGCTGCTTGCCGCTGGAGTTGGAGTTCAGTTGTAGTGAGTTTCTATGGTTATGTCTTCTATATTGTATATAATACACACAACTTTACATTCTTATAAATAGATACTGATTCTGAAACAGTTGTGCATACAGAAATGGATAAATAAATATGTAGTTTTAGATGGTTAATAAATAGTTGACTATAATACATACACAGTGGGCTATGTTTTAGTTAATAAATAGTTGACTCTATAATACATACACAGTAGGCTACGGAATAATAATTTCTCTGATTCTTCTCTGATATGTAAATAGTTTGTTTAAGCTTTTCTCTCACTCTTTCTGGATTAGGGTGTTCCTATAGCTTGTAAATATGTAAATAGTTCGTTTGATATTCTCCCTCCCTTTGTAGATTTTATTTTATTTGTATTAACTTTTTTACTTGATTTCTCCTTCACTGCAACGGACACAACCACTAAGCTTTATGAAAATGAGTGCGCGATGGTGTCGCAAGTATGTAAATGGCTACCTGGATACATCAAAGAGCAGTACAGTAGATGAGTAGCATCTCGCATCCTACATCAAGAATTCCTGATATCTAGTGGAGGCTTACATTTTTTTAGAAAGGTTTTCAAATATCAGTTGGAAATGCCAATACCATACAAAAACAATAAAGCGGTAAGTGGCCACTTGATAATTCGTCAAATGGTCAATTTGGTATTCAGCCTAAAGCTTTTTGCATTGTGTTTCAGGTCCAATGATTTCCGACCAGCGCTGGATGGTAAGCATCGAGGGTCAGGTGGTGTGTGAAGGGGCATTGTCTGCGTTGGGGCTTGCTGTTGTCTTCACATCCTACTACAACTTCAACCTCCAATATCAGGATCACGCTGCCTGGACACTTGAATTCATACAGAAGTAAGTTTGAATTCCATATAGTCATTTGTGTCAGATGTTTGGGCCTTACAGCTATCCTTGTATCTATCTATGTGTGATAGACATACGATCAGAGAGTAGGGTATGGAGAGTTCATTCCAAAATAAGCTTAAATGATCACTTGGATGTTTGGGTGTGTATGTGTGGTTCTAAAATATATACAAGAAACATAACAGTATTAGCCTTCAATAATATCATTTCATATATAAATTAATAACCCATTGTTATTAGTCTTGAATAATTAAATTAAATAGATAATTATCAAAGAGTCATCAAGTTACCAAAAAAACTCAATGTTATATTCATATTCCAAAAGTGTGACTCATAAAACATCAGGCAAGTAAGCTATATTAGCAAGAAGTATTTCACCATGTCCACGTGTATCTACTCTAATATGCATTGCAAACATAAAGCATGAAAAAGAACGATTTGGGGACTTATAATAAATCAGGTATTATTTATACTAACAATATTTAGCGGTCTAATTTTAGGTAAGAGGTGGTTTGATTCACATTTGTGTCTTTTTGTTTTACCTTGCTATGCCTTGTAGATGCTGTGTCAGGATCAACCCAGAGAGAGGGACAAAGGCACGACAGGGAAAGGTGACCAGCAAGAAGAGCGGGGAAATGGTTCATAAGAAAGGGACATCCCTGAATCCTCATGTTTGCACCCTCCTGCGGAAGCTCATGGATTTCGAGTGGGACTTTGTGTGAGTTTAACAATCACATCCCTGGCTCTGTCTGTAGAGACAAACCCTCCATATCTCACTCAATTACTGAAAATCCCTTTATGTCTGTGTCTCACTTATTCACAATGTTATTTTTTATTTAATTTTGCTTAAAATGTTCAACCTGGCATTATTTATACGTTTAATAATTGACCATATTGAGCCAGCACACAGTATTGTTCAACAGTATTGTTCTGTCTAGTGAACCCCCGCAGTGTAACGGGGGAGGCTATTTCATTTTGAAACAGAAAAGTTACAGTATTTACTCAGTCCACAAAGTACAAATGTTTTAAGCCCGTCACTTACTCATACACTCACACATGAATTCATTCATTCACAACAGTATTTTTATTTGTAATGGCTATTTTTGTATTTTTGAATTTTATTCTATTTACAATGTTCAACCTGGCATTATTTCTACGTTTAATATTGAAGATGTTTAGCCAGCACGCAGTATTGTTCAATAGGATGGTTCTGTCTAGTGAACCCCCTCAGTGTAACAGGGGAGGCTATTTAATTTTGAAACAGAAAGGTTATGGTATTTACTCAGTCCATGGACTCAGATATTCATACACAGTCAAATATACACCCTCACTCAGTCAGTCAGATACACACACACACACACACACTGTGTCTCTTACTCACTCACAACTCATCACACCATTTTTATTTGTAAGAGCTTGAGTATTTGGATGTTATTTTCTGTCAAACTCAGGTTATTATAATAAACAAGAATAATATGAATATGCCATGTTGTTGTGTTTATTGTTCAAAATTGTTATTTTTCATTTGCTTAGTTTTTATAGATGCTTAAGATACTGTAATTTGTGGAATTATTACAGGAAATTATTGGACATTTTGATTACAACAAGTTACTGTATTTCTCTGATACAGTAGAGATACTGTAAATTGTACAGTATCTTGCTGGTGAAACTGCAACCAATAAATTACTGTATTTGGAATTATTACAGCAAGTTACTGTATGCTTTGATTACAGTAAGCTGCTGTATTCTTTTGATACAGTACAGATACTGTAAATTTTACAGTAACTTACTGGCGAAACTGCTGCCAGTATTTTACTGTAATTTCTGAAATATTACAGCAAGTTACTGTATGCTTTGATTACAGTAAGCTGCTGTATTCTTTGATACAGTACATATACTGTAAATTTTACAGTAACTTACAGGAGAAACTGCTGCCAGTATTTTACTGTAATTTTTGAATTATTACAGCAAATTACTGTATGCTTTGATTACAGTAAGCTGCTGTATTTTTTGATACAGTACAGATACTGTAAATTTTACAGTAAAATACTGGCAGCAGTTTCTCCTGTAAGTTACTGTAATTTTACAGGAAAAAGTTTTACAGTGTAGGCTTCAACCACCTGATCCTCATCAGGGACAATGAGGCTCCACAGCTGCCTCTCCTCAGAGATAATGAACCCAACCAGCCTGCTGAGTGGCAAGTGACCCTCACAATGAAACAGTTAAAGTGATTTATTTTGCAGTATGCTAGACCAGGCTTTAACCTTTAAACCAACTGTTGAAGCACTGGACAAACACGTACCACTATTGCAATATTATCTTAAAGCTCTTTCAACCCTTAAATTTACCTCCTTGGAGAAAAACCACACAAGAGAGAGAGAGAGAGAGAGAGAGGGTGTGAGTGAGAGGGTGGAACAGGGGAACATTTCCCAGCAGCGGGTGCATGACCCGACTCTTACTCTTCAGACTAATGAGAGGGAATGAAGGCAGAGCTACAGTAGAGCAGCTACAATAACTCCCATCACCTCCACTGGGACCAGTCAGCCCACTGCAGGACAACAGAGGGGGCTGGAGGGGCCGCCACTCTCACACAGATGAAAAGCAATGACCCACTCTGTCAGACTGACTGGCAACTGTTTGAAATTGAAGTTATCATCCTCATTGTTATCAACTCATCACCATAATAAAAATGAAAAGACTAAAGCATATAGCTATTGTGTTCATCACAGTATGAACATATGATTTTGTTATTCACACAGAGTCTAAGCATGTAAAACACTAGAATGGCACTCAGAGAGCGCAGACCTCTGCCAACGTGTGACCTTAAAAACAGAATACAGCTCACAGCTGGCAGTTACGTGAGGTGGTCGGCTTATCATTAACACGGTATGTGTCTGTGTAACGTATTGGCGGATGCCTCTCTCATTCAGCAGCCTTGTTATGTCTGTTATGTTATGTCGTTATGTATAACGATACACTACGTTGTCTCTCATCCCGACAGCTACAGATTTTTTCTTTGTCACCGGACAGCCAGCAGCTCCCACACACACATCCACACACGTATCTCTCTGCTCTCAGGAGGAAGGAGGCGGGGTCACACGTCATCACCGCGTCATCAGTTACACTGTCCATGTACCCTGTGGGCTTAATGCTCAGGCTGATCGGAATCCTTAAAAATAATCCTGAATCCGGATCATGATCCGGAACGCCACCAAAAATCTAATGGATTGTACATTGTGCCACACCCCATCCCTCCAAAGAATTTCATTCATATCCATCGCAGACTTTTGGAGTAATCCTGCTGACAGATAAACAAACAAACAAACAAACAAACAAACAGACTAGAATGGCACTCGGAGAGCGCAGACCTCCGCCCCCCTCTCCGTTCAACTTGTGCCATCAGCCACGTGTTAGAGTTTTGACAGAGTGGAGGGAGAGCAGCTGTAGGGATAAACGCCAACACTGAGTAGGATAGTCAATGAGCTCTCACCTTCAGTTGGAGGCGCGTGGACTGCTGTGGTTGTGCTGTGTATGTTGACCAGTGTTGGACTGCTGTGGTTGGGTTGACCAGTGTCAGGCTGCAGGGCCTCCAGTAGAGGGTGGTAGCGTGCCGTGTTCCAGTGGTGGGCCTTTAGCTAGAAGTCTAGCTCTGTGTTGAACTGTGTGTGATTTCACAGCTTAGTGAGAGCTTCTGATGTGTCTCTTGGTGTATCCCTCCTCCCTTTAAGTATGAATTATGGCTTCTTCAATAATAAAGACTCACTGTATTTTGTTATTTGAAGGTTCTGATTTAGTGGTAGTGTTTTCATGCCACACCTGAACAAAAACCCATATTTATTACATACATGTGTATGAAATGACTCACAAAACATCTCCAATATTACCATGAAATTATGATTCTCTCAGTAAGGGTTTAACATGTATTACTGTCGGATATGATAGGACAGAAACCACATGAATGGAGAGACAAAGTCCCGCCCCTTCTGGTGGACACCATGGGACCTTATTTTGGAAAAATAGGAACGATAGTCAACAGAGAGAGATAAATATTTATTTGATCCCGTTTGAATTGCGCCATGAATCACACAGATGATGTTGGTCAATTTAAAATACATAATTTATCAAGTCCAGATAGTCTCAGTTTTTAGTAAAACTGTTGAAGTATCAGACTGTGAAAATACGTCATTAGAAAGACGACAGAGCCTAAAGTGTGGGAGTGACTCTGTGAAGCTACGATGTCTGAGTGTTTCCTACTGGGATGAACTCACACCAGCAACGGGTCTGATCCTTCTTTCTCTTCCTGACTGATAAAAAGATCAGGAGTCACTGATAAAACACATCAGGTCAGATAACGGTTCATCTGGGACTCGAACAGAGCTAAGTTAGCTAGCTAGTGTCGGTGACGTGCAAGGCCTATGGAAGGAGGCTGGGACACGGACGGACATGGGTCTTGGGGTATGGGGTATAACACATGCGCAGTGTAACTGAAGCTGCGGTCGTGCGTTGCGATTGGCTCAATTTTGGCGAGTGCAGACCAGATTTTACAGCGCATGTGTTGTACCCCAAAGATATGACACGTGACCCAGCCTCCTTCAATAGGCCTTGGTGACGTGGAACGTAGCTAAGTTAGCTAGCTAGCTACAGTGTGTTCCAATCCACATACTTGCTGAAGTACACTTCAATGTAGTGCACTCTGTGCACTCTGTACTAACTTGAGTAGTGTGTGAATTTCAACGGGGTAGGGTCGTCTCAAATCGAATACTCTGCGGCACACTTACCGGAAATGACGATCGCAACATTTGACCGCAGCTCGCTACCGGCAAAATATCTTCTTTTTCTTCGGGGTTTTACGGCAGCTGGCATCCGTTGTGTTGCACTGCTGCCTCCTTCGGGTTTTACCCGTCCACTACCCGCCAAAATATCTGCTTGCTTTGTTGATCCAGAATACACAGAAAATGAAATCAAATGAGTAGATGTGAAACGTTATAACTTACATAAATAAGGTACGTTGTTCAGCACCGCAAAAGCTGCCGCATCATTTGCTGCCATTTTCACATATTTGAATAGTGGTCGTGGTCCCGTCCCTTCCGCTACGTAGCCAAGATGGCGACAATTGAAAAAAAAGTGAAAAGTTTCCAGCGTTCCACACTCAACAATTTGACCGTTTTGAGTACAACATCCGGGTACTTCGAGTGCACTGCATTTTGCCATACTTCACAGTGTGAACGCACTTATGCACTCAAAATAGTAAGTGTAAGTACGGAAGTACGCGGATTGGAATACACTGCTAGCTGTTGGTGACGTAGTATATTGTGCGAGACGAGAGATGTATTTCACTGAGCGGTTTCACACAAAACTTAATGATACTACGACAAACTGAGACTTTCTGGACTTGATCAATTATCTTTTAAATTGACAAACATCATCTGTGTGATTCATGGCGCAATTCAAATAATAATAATAATATTTGTCTCTCTCCGTTGACTACCGTTCATATTTTTTCCAAAATAAGGTTCCATGGTGGTCCACCGGAAGGGGCGGGACTTCACCTCTCTATAAAGAAGGAGAAAAGATGGACAAAACATGTGGATGCAGGCAAATACCTGAACATACCTTTACACACACAGATGCATCACCTTATCAGCAAACCCAATTTGTCCCAGCAGCAGCTGCAGGACACCAACCAGCAACAAGCAGCTCGTTGAATGAACTGTGACAAGGTGTTGTTCTTTCCCCCCTCCCTCTGTCCTCTGTCTTCCGGGAACACTAATAGGCTCCATGCAGGGTAATGTGACCAATTGAATCATCCTCGCCCCGGAGCTGGAAGCTGCAGATCGGAGGAGCAGAGAGCGCCGCGCTCAGTCTGCCTCCCACACCAAGGAAAGCTCTCGGGGTAACACGATCACTTTCTGATTGGGATTCCTCTGGGATTTTACACCCTGTCCTCCAAGGAACTAGTGGAACTAATCCCATCTGCCTTGGCCCCTTTGCTCACTTGGCAGACCTCAGACCAGCTCTTAGGTGAAAAGGTCAGAGGGCCCCTGTTTAGCCCTCACTGCAGCTCTAGGTGAGTACAATCTCCAGCATGTGATGCTGGGCAGAGCTGAGGCACTGATACCCGGAGAATCAGCTGTGATCTGATCAGTGTTGGCGAGCTTTCAAGGAGCCTCATCACTGTAACTTGTTGGATCCATGGATTTGTCAGATGACATCAATTATGTGCACTGTATAGACTTTGTAAATTACAATAAATGCAGTAAAGAAAAACTTTTTATCAGCTAAACTGTTTCTACAACCCAGAGGTGGTAGACGGACTGTGACTAATCCAGGTTGTAGACGACAAGCATGGACACAAGGGCATCTGAAAGTTAAGACAACAAACTTTTTTTATCAATACAATAACACATGACAGCTGCAGACTGAATGTTACATAAACCCCTCTGCACCTCTCCGAGTCGGTGATACAGAGACATTTCCACTAACTTAACTCTCTTAACTTCGACGTTAGCACAGATCACTTAGAGACGGGAAAATGGCTGACTAAGCACCGTCACGCGTAGCCATCATTGAATCATTGAATACAGTAAGTCTAAGTATTCCACCAGCCCCAGGGACTTCTCCCTCCTCACAGCAGTTACATAAAGTCTTGTTTGTTTGCGTCGTCGTACACAAGGAGGAAAAGCTGTTAATGTCTTTATATAAGTTAATTACCTTCATGGAATAATACTTAAAGTTGAAGTTATAGATTCCACATTGTGCTTAAATATAAGTGAGTATTTGTTCACAGTCAAGTATCAAAAATGTGCAGATGTGAAAGTCAACAAAGACACAGTAAAGGAACATCCCCGCTAAGCATCCCATGATTGATCGTATACTTTAGTACTGTACTTTTCTCTGATTGTAAACATTTATAAAGTTCAAAGTTCATAATATGAGCTGAAAAAATAACTCAGACATTATTTAAGATGCATAATTCACACGCTGCAACTTAATCTAGTGTGTATGCAAAACCAGGATATAACACAGCTGGATGAACGGTGTGTAAACTGTGAAGGTGTCTGTTTTTGAAGGTTTAGACTTCAATAACCAGCACCACACACACACACACACACACACACACACACACACGTACACACACTGCAGACAGATCTGTGGCTTTGTCACTACCCTGTCTCTGAAAAATTCAGTTTATATACGACTTACTTGCATCTGCAAATTAGTTTGAAGGGAACATAATGCCCCCGAAATTACAACTAGGAAGCAAATATTTACAAAGTCGCATTAATCTTAAAAGCTTTATTTACATTTTCAGCTAGATTTGATTTCTAATTATAAAGACATTATTGTTCTTTTAAAACATTCCGCTTTGGTTTAGGTTCTAGATAGATCTTTCACTAACCAGAATGTTTTTGTAGCCTTAACGTAGCCACACGAGGGACGCTCAACACGAGCACCTGTCTGAGCTCCTGTACGCCCGACCACCCCCAACACCAATACAACACTTCCTGTACTGATTCACCAAATCCATTCAGTAATGTTTAGACATAGTTTTAGGAGACAATGTTGGACTTTCAACTCGCAGTTTGTGACACTAAAGCAGCTGAAATGTTCATATAGTGGGAATATACTTTATACAGAGATAATTATTATATTATTGTTATTATACAAGAGATTACATTAGAACAATTAATGAACATCATCACAATTTTAACCCATAAAAATCTTGAGAACCATTTATGTAATAGTATAGGAGGCTTTGTATGTGTATCATACTGTACAATATTTTATTAGCAGCCACGTTCATACCAGTGTCACCTAACTTCATACTCACTGGTATATGGTGCCAGTTTTATACGGAACAATATGTTTTATGTGCTGTTTATGTGCGTACAACATGTTGTATACATGTAGAGATACAAATAGATATACTACTGATGATACTGCTACTATCATTATCAGCCTTTTTATTAGTATTAGTTATATTTCTATTATTATTACAGCTATTATTACTGATATTTCTATGATGACTCTATTACATCCACCACTATTGATTATTGTTGTTGGTCGTATTTGTATTACTACTATACTACTATTACTACTATTACAGCTGTTGCGCTATTATTGTGGTTGCTGTGCATCTGTCTGCCTCTCTCTCTCTCTCTCTCTCTCTCTCTCTCTCTCTCTCTCTCTCTGTGTGTCTCTGTGTGTCTCTCTCTCTCTCTGTGTGTCTCTCTCTCTCTGATGGCCGCCCACCCAGAGCCTGGTTCTGGTTCTGGTTTTGGTTCTAGTACTAGTTCTGCCCGAGGTTTCTACCTGTGAAAGGGGAGTCTTTTCTTGCCACTGTTGCTCATGATTGGATATCTCTTGTTGGGTCTCTAGATTATAGAGTATGGTCTAGACCTGCTCTATATGAAAGCGTCTTGAGATAACTTCTGTTATGATTTATACAAAGCATTAAATTGGACATTGTATAAATATGATCCTGTACTAACTGAATTAGACCCGTGTGCTTGTTGTACATGCACACGCTGGTCTAATACACTGTATAAAGAGCTCTAATGGCCAGTCTGCTGACTGACTGACACAATTGACACTCTGAGGTCCTCAGCCAGCACATGGCTCTCATGTGACGACCTTTAGCCTCCGAACAAAGACAAACTTCTTACCAAAATCAACTACACATTCACCCAACACACTCCTCATTACCCTGCTATTGCTTCAGCTTATGCCCCAGATAAGTGCTCAGTTGGTTGGCTTCACAGATGAACACAGAAAGTTGTCTGTACTTTGTTAATGGTAACTCTCACTCTCCCTGCTTTTTGTATTTGAAAGCTATGCAAAGTCCACAGCAAATGCATCAGAAGAAGTTGCAGGTGCATAATAAGTGCGTGCGTAAAATGATAGTGAATGTATATTGTAATTGGGGAACAAGATGAGTGGAGAGCCATGCAGTGCAGTAAGTTTAAAGCTCCCTGCAGATGAAAGACGCATTCCTACTCTGCATGTCGCTGTGTTCCTCAGACAGATTCCCAGCTGGGACCTGCTCTAATCTCCTGGCAACAATATTGACATAGAAATAGAAACTCTGACGAGTACAGGACTCTAGCTGTCTGCCTGTCAGGACTGCCTTCACATACATCTGGTGTTCGGAGTTCCTCTCCAAACATATGTCCTGTTTGAATTAGATAGCCTACATACAGCTTAACCTTTGGGATTTAAAGGAACGTTCCACATTTTGAGAAATATGATGTTTACTGTTTTACCCAGACTTAAATGAAAAAATGGTTATCAACATCATCAGGATTTGTTTAGCCTAGCTTAGCTTCTAGCTACTGCTAACCTAGATCCATCAAAATGGAAAAAAAGTCTGTAGTAAGGCTAAAATGACAAGGTTGGTCGTGTTGGTGCCACTACAGGAATGGCCAATTAGTCACTAAAATCAGACGGTTTTATCACTTTGGGATCAACAGTGCAGATGTGTGGACCGAGACTCAAGTCATTAATCTGATGAGATTTTTACTCAACATAGACTTTAACACCAATGACTCAGACATGAAATGACTTGATATCCTCCCCAAGTTATTAATAATAAATAGAACAGTATTATTTTGTAAATGTGTTACTACTGTTGCTCAGGGTTAAAGTTTAATTCTTGGATTGGACATGGGACTTTTTTGTCTTTACTTTATAGCCTAGACTTGACACTTACTCTGACTTTTACCCACCTTTGCAAGAAGGTTTTCATGGCAGTCCTCCTAGAAGATTATAGGATTAATTGTGTGCAATGTTTTGGTAGGGTCAAAGGGAAGCTGGCGGGGTGTCAAAAATGGAAAGAGTTCATTCTTTGTGTAGCATGTACATGCATTCATCCAATCTGCCCATTTTTCAAAAAGATTTCTCTACAGTTGGTGCATATTTTTTAAACTTCTAAAAGTATAATTTGGGATTTAAAAGTAACAAGACTACAGCCATGCTAGTGCTAGTCTGACTCAATGAATGTAGACTGGGGGTATAAGGCTGCATAAGTCATGTGGCATTATCTTCCCCTTCAACTGTCTATTTTGCAAGGGTATTGTTGCTGCATCTTGTGCTTGGTACCGCCCAGGGCTGGCTCGAGCCCTTTTGGTGCCTTCGGCGAAATTCTGATTTATTTATTTCCCCCCAGAAGGTGGCACCCTAGGCGACCGCCTATATGGCCTATGCCTTAAGTCAGCCCTGGTGCCGTCCAAGACGATTGTGATTGGTTTAAAGAAATACAAACAAGTGTGTGGAAGCAGATCTTTCTCTAGCTGACACAGAGCTGTGGAGATAGGTCTGGCTATGTGAGACAATGGTGCTTTGTGCTAAATGCTGATGTATAGCAGGTTATGTTTACCACATTCACCATCTTATTTTACCATGTTAGCATGCTAACATTTGCTAATTAGCATTAAACTGTACAGCTGAGGCTGATGGGAATTATTTTTGCAGGTATTTGGTCATGAACCAAAATATTGGACACATTGAAATTTTGACCTGATGATGGCGCTAGATGAAAAGTCACCAAGGTTGTTACATTTCATCCTTAGCAAGCCTCCAGGAAGAACGCCGGGCTTTGAAGCAATCTTTCGTAGAGGCCAAACGGCGGTACTACACCTTCCGTGTACGTCACGTGATGCCATTGGGCCCAAAAAGACTTTTTCCCCATAGACTTACATCGGGAAGGAGATGTCTGTAACTCAGAGGATCATTTTTAAATTTTTTTTTTAACTACCCAGTATGAACACTCTAATAGCCCTTATTTAAATCATTATGTCCTAAAAGTTGTAAAATGCACTAATAGCTGAATCCATAGTTATTTCCCTTCCTCCGTTCATGTGAATGAGACCCAGCCCGAGGCTGGAGCGAGGGCTGGGAGGTGGAGTTAAAGGAAACACTACTGCGCCTGTTCTATGGGCACAATGGATGAGGAAGATCGCAGGAAGATCCGAGTAATTTTATGCTTGGAAGTCGAGTTTTTTTTGCTTCAACTTTAATAGGAATGAACGGGGCCCTGCCTCGATGCTGTTCTCTTTATACATCCATGATCCTGAGGACCTGCACAAAATTTCATGACAATCCATCCAACAGCTATTGAGACATTTCAGTCTGGACCAAAGTTAGATAATGAAGGCTGATTCGCACATTAATTATTGACGACACAGGTAATGACAGAAGCGTAAAACCAAGTCAATATAGTTTTAGCAGGTAGCATTGGAGCTACAGTATTTCTGGAGCAGCTGACTGCAGCTACTCACATCATCAGCCCTGTCCACATTGCCAAGTTTGAGCACTAAAGCTGTCTTAACTGTGAGCTAACTAGCTAACAGGTTACAATGTGTAAATCAGACAGCGTTGACATTGTTTGAAGCTTCACTTTTGACATTGCTGAGCAAGTTTTCCCCCTACTTTCAGTCTTTTTGTTAAAATGGCGAGCACATCTTAGATCTATACCCCTGTACTGGACTGACAGAGATGAAACTGATATTGATATTGACTGATACAGTCTCATGAAATATCTCTTGGTGTCTTTTATCATTTCATTTCAGGATCATCTTGACTTACTGTGCTTGAGATCCACCTGCAACTATGACAACCAAATCCAATAGCAGCGTTCTGGGTGGCAAGGCTTCCTCCTCTCCTCTCTTGTCCTCTCCACCCCGCCAACGCCTGGTCACCAAAGATGGACACTGTGCCCTGCGTCCACCTATGTGCTCTGCAGGCTCGTGGCGCGCGGCCTTGGGCAGAGCCTGGTTGCTGGCCCTGCAGGACCTGTGGGGATTACTGGTGGGTCTGCGCTGGAGGTGGGTCCTGCTTGCCTTCTGCGCCTCCTTCCTGGCCCACTGGCTGCTGTTTGCCTGCATGTGGTACTTGCTGGCCCACCTCAACGGAGACCTGGCTGTGCAGGATCACGACGCCCCCCCACTGGGACATGTGGTTTGTGTGAAGCACATAACCAGCTTCACTGCTGCCTTTTCCTTCTCCCTGGAGACACAGCTGACCATCGGCTACGGCACCATGTTCCCCAGTGGGGACTGTCCGAGTGCCATAGCACTGCTGGCTGTGCAGATGCTGCTGGGGCTCATGCTGGAAGCATTCATCACAGGTACAACTCTCCCATTCCTAAAGCCTTCTCTCCACAAAACTCTACTCTGAGGTCACAGTCTCAATTGTAAGTGTAATGCACACACTGGAAAACTGGAGCTAAAACTGAAGCTAATTACCGTATACTGGCCAAAAATGAAGACGATATTTTTTCAGGACATTACATTTGAAAAAGTGGGAGTTGTTTGAGTGTTGAGTCAAAGTCTATTTTCCCATCGATTTGTTTTTCCCCTTCAATCATTCTCGGCCCAAATCCCAACCAGTCATCTCCTGTGGTGCTTTACCTCAACCAAACTTTCCCTTACCTTAACCCCACCAGTTATCTCATAAACACCATTAAGATAGTGTTGCTCTCTCTTTTGTTTGTAGCCTTAAAATTTAAAAAAAAAAAAAATTGGAAAGGGAGAAATTAAAGTTTATGAAGTTTTTCAAAGCTTTTGATGCAGACTTAATGTGACATCTGCTGGGCAACCCTTGGTATTGCATTTATATGAAAGGATTAAATCCAAGACTATGATGAAACCGTGAGTTATTATAAAAGTAGTCCAAAAGCTGCCATTTTAAATATTTTGTTCAGTAAACAATGTATTATAAAAAAAAACACTTTTAAACAGAGTGTACAGCCCTGCTTTTAAACAGTGTCATACCTTTTTCCAAACTATTATGAAACCTCTCTGATGTGAGAGTGACGTAACCGGTCTCAGTATGACCACATTGTTTCTTCAGTCCTGGCTACAGCCTTGGTAATGAGGACGTTCTGTCAGAATTGTGCAATTATCTCTGTCATCTCTGACATCCTCATCAGAGTTGATCAGAAAAGTGATGGAAAGTAACTAAGTAGATTAACTCAAGTGCATCACTTAAAGCTGCACTAGGCAGAATGTTTTTGGCATCATTTGGCAAATATTCCATAATAACCTTTCAGCATATTGTAATTCAAGTGTTCTGAGAGAAAACTAGACTTCTGCACCTCCTCATGACTCTGTTTGCAGGCTTTAAAAAATCTAGCCTGTGACGGGAGACTTTGGCCAATCACAAGTCATTTCAGAGAGAGAGAGCGTTCCTATTGGCTGTGCTCCGGCTGGTGGGCGGTGCTTGGTATTTCCTCAGCAGATCTCAACATGGCTGCTCCGTCACAAACTTTCTTTGTAATGTTCCAAATATAACATTACAACACCTCTGCTGTTAATGAAGACAATGAATAGTTTACAGAATGGATGTCTGTCTCCTACACATGTGTTTCATACATATTTATGCATTTTTTTCACTCTTGTTCTTCAATTTAAGTGACTTAGTTCTAAGGCTCCCTCTGGATAAAAGACGTCAATTTCATTGGTATCAATTTATTTTTAGTTTGTTAACTTCAGCTATCCTTTTTGCCTTTAACAATTCTTTGTTCCTTACTTACCAAATTACTGTTTAAGAAGCTCTGATCAGTTTCTCTTTATTCCCTTTGTATCTAAGGAAGTAGGCAAAAAAGCTTTTATGTTTAGGGCTCCCTATGACTGGAATATCTTACCTATAAATATCTGATCTCTTTTATCATTTCGTACTTTTAAAAATGTTTTTTTTTTCTCACCTTAAAACAAATTGCCTATGTTTTCAGTACTGCTATCACTGTTCCATCCCTTTACTTAGTTTCTTCACTTAGCTATAACTCGAGCTTGAATCTATGATTGTGTCCAATCTTATGCTCTAACAAAATCTTTATTATGATTATTATTATTATTTTATTTTACTGTCATCTTTATATATTTATTTATTTTCTGTTTTATTTTATTTTGCTATATTTTTCTGTTTTGTTTGTTGTTTTTCTGTTGTGTTTTTATCAGTTTGTTTGTAGTCTGTTCTGTTTCTGTCCTGTGTTTTCCTGTCTATTCCAGACTTAACTAAGTCACTGAAACTGAAGAACAAGAGTGAATAAATGCATAAATATGTATGAAATACATGTGTAGGGGATATACATCCATTCTGTAAACTATTCATTGTCTTCATTAACAGCAGAGGTGTTGTAATGTTATATTTGTAACCTGTGATTGTGATACTGTAGGTTCAAAAACAGGTTTCCTGCAAGAAAAGTAAAACAGCTGCTCATTTGGAAATGTTATCATGTATCATGGCACCATTAAATGGCACCATTAAAGTTGTGTCACTTTGGGTGGTACCGATATCTGGTCTGGCCTAAAGACTACTTTATTCTTTATTATTAGACCTTATTATTATTCTGTTTTCATTGTGTATTTAAACACATGTATAAAGACCAGTTTGTGACCTAACTGGCTTTGGTCTAGGTAGTTTCTCGGTAATAATGCCCATTTCATCGTTCCAGATGCCTGTTATAGGGTATGGGTATAAAAGTCATGTTAACTACAACAAAGCTGCCACACCGCAAAGTTTATCATATCAGAACATGTCCCACACACATGGAGGATTACAAAAAGCTTTACTAGACTTTGCCACCTTAGGTGCTACCAATAAGTGATTTTTTTGGTCTGGGCCCATTGACTACCATCGATTATCTTATAACCCCTCAGAGTTATCTGGTGAGCCCTATAGGTCAGAAACCACTGGACAAAACAGATAAACTAGCTCAACCTCAAGCAGCTACAACAGTAGGATGCTGCGTACACACTGCTGTATCAGAATGGACAATCTGATAATGTCTTATAGAATAATGTATCAGTCACAACAAGTACTTTTAAATACAGTACATACATCTGTACTTTTTCCTACTCAATTTTGAATGCAGGACTTTAAAAAAGGAACTGAAAAGTTTGGACAATGTGTCATCAACCATGTTGGAAAAAGTCAAATTGTTTATTGTTAGAGCAGCTGCCCAGTTGACCATCGATAAACCGGTTAAAGAAAGTAACATTTAGCATTTACAGGTAGATCACATGTAGCTACATTGAGCTGTAGCTCAGATGGTAGAACGGGTCGGCAATTAATGGTAGTGTTGGTGGTTTGACCATGTTAAACTGTCCTTGAGCAAGTCACTAAAGCCCAAATTACTCCCAATGTAAAAAATATAGTAAAAGTCACTTCCACAAAAGCGACAAAGCAGTCAACAAATCAAAATCAAAGACAGAACTATATTATCAATTGTGCTATCTATTCATTTTGAGCCTCTAGAACATTTTGTGGTATTACCTCTCCTGCTATACGGTCAGAGCCTGATTTCTTGTGCTGCGATGTCCTGCAAAGCAGCATGAGACAAACATGTTTACACCAACAAGGTGAAACCATCTCCTCATCATATCATATTGTCTTTACTTTCAGGTGCATTTGTAGCCAAGATTGCACGTCCCCAGAAGCGAGCGGGAGCCATCCAGTTCAGCCCCCAGGCGGTGGTGGGCCAACACCAGGGCCAGAAGTGTCTCATTCTACGAGCCACCAACCTGCTGAAGCGACCCCTGATGGACGTAAAAGTGAGTGCCGTGCTCTACGAGGAGCATGAAGGTCAGGCCCTGCACCAGACCTCTCTGGACTTCCACTTGGATCATCTAGGCCAGCAGCCGTGTCCCTTCTTCATCTTCCCACTCACCTTTTACCACCCCCTAGACCGTCAGAGCCCCCTCTACCCCTCCCTGTGTGAGGGCACATCCAACCACTTTGAGTTGGTGGTCTTCCTGTCGGCCTTGCAGGAGGGAACTGGCGACTCCTGCCAGAAGAGGACCTCCTACCTGCGCCAAGAAATGCAGTTTGACCGTTGCTTTGTCCCCGCCTTGGGGCTGGATGCTCGGGGGAGATACATGGTGAGCACCCAGCACTTTGACACGGCCCACTCAAAGGACTGTGTGGTGCAGATCAACGGTGATGGCAGCAACGACAGGATGGAGTAAGAATGCTGGGGGTACATGATTTAATTTGGTAAATCTGAATTTATGTCTCAACATTTGAAATTAAAATGTATATCAGACATGGGTGCTGCTTCGGACTGCCTCAGTTTCTCCCTCCAATCACTTGGAGTCCCTCGTGCAACAACCAGGGTGTTATCCCCCACTGGTTTCCCAACCATCAATATATCCAGTTGTGTTGGTTGGAACGCCTGGCTTACGGAACTGAGTGTGAACAAATATTGTTTATTACAAGTTGGGTTTTATTTTTTGTCGCTCTGGTCATTGGTCATGATATCATACTCAGAACGTGGTTACATCACTAAAAATATGTCCAGCAGGGCAAGAAACACAAGCAATAAGATGATCAGAGAGGTTGGGAACAATGCTATCATACCGGATAGAACTGATGGTCAGAAATAGAAAAGTAAAACCCAAGATCTAATAAACTTCAGTCTTTTAAATTTAATCAAAATTGATTTGCATGTCTTTATTCTTACTGTTCATGTAAGGATTTGTAACTGGATCGAGGATCGAGGATGATCAAGCTATATTTGTGGTGGCACAATCAATTTCAAATTCCGTTCCAGTAATCGATGTTTTATTATTAACACTGAATCAAATGTTTAACGTGAAATTTTGCTTTCATAGAGATAGACCCGCAGAGATTTATCACCAACTCTTTTTAGTGAGACTGTAGTGTCTTTCAGCTTATTGTTTTGGTTTTACAACACACTTGGTGTTTAGTTTAATCTCTCATTAAACTGGTTTCCAGCAGCAGCAAGCAGCTGTTTTTTGGCACAAAAAAAAAGCTGTAAAATCCCACAGTTCACTACCTGCTCAGCAGCAAACAGCAGACGGACACACGAGGACTAGACTAGCTGGTGAACATTAAAGAGCCAGATATTTCCCTCAGGAGTTGGAAGAGACCAAAAACAGTCAAGTCAATTTTATTTATACAGCCCAATTCCACAAATCACAAATTTGCCTCAGGGCTTTACAGTCTGTATGACGCCCTCTGTCCATAGACCGTTGCTTTGAATACGATAAAATCTAAATCTAAAAAAACTTTTTAACGGGGAAAAAATTTTAGAAACCTCAGGGAGAGCTACTGAGGGGGATCCCTCTTCCAGGACAGACAGACGTGCAATAGATGTCGCATATACAGAATAAACAACAAAATAAAATTACAGTATGGACAATCAAGAACATGATACATAGAATGTATATCACTATATGAAGAAAATGAATCCAGGAGGATGTCAAGCAGCTTCCAGGTATCACCAAACAGAGCCTGAGCAACACAACCTCCTCTCCACCATGGAACCTGGACAGAGGACAGACTACACAAACACACAAGAAGCAAAACTAAAACACATCATTCACACATGAGAGAGATAGAGATAGAGAGAGAGAGAGAGAGAGAGAGAGAGAGAGAGAGAGAGAGAGAGAAAGTTACACCGAATGAATTCACACCAGAGCAGCGGTGAAGTTGGCCTGCCATGCAATGTCTGTGAAAAGCTGCGGCAGCGGCTCCGAGCTCAGCGAAGTGCAGCCAAACTAAATGTTGGGGGTCTTTTAACTTTTAGTATGGAACTGCAGACAGAGAGCATCTGCAGCCAATCAGGACACAGATCCTCGGACTCCTCTGACATGTTGACCTACCTTACAAAGAATTTCTTCCTGCCTGAAACACATGAACACGCCACCCGGTGGCAGAAAAGTGTAATTATTGCAGCGAATTGCACCTCGCCGCTGCCTGGTGTGAAGCCAGCTTTAGAGACTTAGGGAGACGAGGAGAGACTGAATCTCCTGGAAGACGGAGATCCAGATCCAACATGTTAAATGAAGTACGAGAGCCAGGACAGAGCCAGGTCCCAGGACGGCCGATGGTCCAGCACAGAGAAGAGACAGAGAGGCACACAGCTGTGCTTGTGGGACACAAACCAACAGAGGGTTATTGAGAAGCATTGGCTTTCTGAAAGTTAATATTATTCTCATCGGCAGTACAAACGGGACTATAACACTAGGCTTCAGTTATACATTGAGGCTGAGACTGACCCTTCACCTGGATAATGAAGAATAAGCAACTAATGGAAAGTTATGGCAAAAACATGAGTTTTGAATTTGGATTTAAACAACCCTTATTTTGTGTTGATTTGGTTTTGTCCCTGTGGACAAAAGCGGTAGTGTTTCCGAGCACCAGAGTCCCTTTAAAAAAACTCTAATTTTACTGCAGCAGGGTCCGACAGTCTGCCCCCGCTCAGTCCTGGTTCTGGTTCTCCTGTGCCTCCCGTCCCTCCAGCGGGCCCAGTAATACGGCCTGGTCCTTCAGCAGTGTTGTGTCGGTGTCGGCTCCCAGCGGGGACCGGCGGAGCAGCAGGTGATGCTCCGCTCCTGGCTAGAGGAGGAGCCGCTGCTGTTGGCCGCGGAGCTCTCCACCTCCCACCAGAGCTCCGTCGAGCAGATTGAAGGCGGCAGCGAAGCCTGATCTGGATCTGTCCATGGTGGGCCAGTCGCTGCCGGAGGCCCAGCTGGAGTCAGCTGAAGATGTTTCTGGTGTGATTTCATTGATTTAGAGCAGAATCAGACCCGGTGGTACTGATGACAAGCATTAAGAATAACTAAATATAGAAAACAGCCAATCTCCTCGCTGATGGTCTTTTTTTTACTTCTGTAGGTCATATAGAGGTAACAGGATTAAACTGAGACTGTTTCTTAACCAGTTATATTTCAAAGTTCCTCACAGTAACTTGAAGCTCAGTGAGAGTGAATATTGGACTTCCATTCATCAGTTGGACACAAGGACGACTCCACATGAATGATAACGTTGCTCTGATTTATTAATAACATGCTAATATGTGACAGCTTGCTCTTCTGCCTCAAAGTGCCGGCAAAAAAAAAAAGCTAAATATAGCTTCAAGAAAAAATGTGAGGTCATCTCAAAGCCCCCTTGTGTATTTGAACATTTCTGACATTGTTGACAATAATATGAATGATGCTATGATGATGATCACATCAGGCGGTCTTAGGAAAACAAACATGGATTTATCTACAACTGATTGAATTTGATTTGAATGAGCATGATTTGCATGCTCTTCTCAGTCCCTGTGTGTCTCAGAAAGCTGTATCTGACTTTGAAGAATGAATCTGAAATGCTTTATGCCATCACAGTTTTAACTTGAAATTTGTCTACCTGAATTTATGGAAATTTAGTTTGATCAATCACAAACAATTATTTTTCCAAACTTCACAAACAAGTTAAGAATATGGATTCAATTCAAAGTTAACCATGTAGTGTGTATATGCTGGCACAGATATCATCCCACAGGCTAACAGGTAGTGTGGCATGTAGGACAAGCTATGACAGGAGCAATGATGAATGGAAACCAGACAGATGGAGTTCTAACTTCCAATCATTATTGGAAGTTAGAACACTGAGTTTATAGATATACTTGTGGTCCCGTCTGCACAGTGATGTTTTGGGCTAACATCAGCATGCTAACATGCTCACAATGACAATGGCTGAATCCAAATGTCCACCATGTGGACTTACTGGCTGAGCTCTCTTGGACACTTCTGTCTTACCTTCTGTCATCATGTTGAGTCTGCATGGGCTATGGCTCATCAGGTGATAACATGTGCTGTAAAATGGAGAGAGGTGAAAGGATAAAAGAGGGTAAAGGTTGACATGGACAGATTATCTGAACATTTGAAGTTCAGACATTTGGGTTCAGCCAATGCTACCATGGTCACCATATTAGTTAGTAGTCAGCAGAGGTTGATGGGAATATCATTAGTTTTGCAGGTATTTGGTCATAAACCAAAGTAGCCTACTTGACAAAGAGAAATGTTGTTCTCTTGATGGAGCGAGAGGAAAAGTCAGCAGGATTTATCCTCTGGGGAACATGAATGTCTGTACAAGATTTCACAGAAATCCATCCAATAGTTGTTGAGATATTTCAAACCCACCGACCAACAGACGGACATTTACTGAACAATTAAAACCCTATAGCGTTCCATCAGAAATGTAAAGTATATGTGATTTGTAGTGAATGTTTTAAACACTGTTATGGTCTTTAAACCTGTTTTGGATTTCATGGCATTTGATAATTTAATTGGTGTAGTTCAACAATACATTACACAGGTGGATTATATTTTTTTATGACACTGGAGTGAATATTTTCCACTTAAGAGAACTATTTTAGTCACAGAAGGTCATTTTAGGTTGACAGGCATCAGCGCCAGCCCTGTAAAACTAAACATGGCATTAGTAGGTAAGGCAGGTAAGCTATATTGAAAGTGTTGAAAGAGCAGGTACCAATAAGGAAGGGATACAAGGCAATGACTCCTCTGTCATCCCTTAAAAGGGGCATCCTCTACTGATGTTTGTGGACCAGCAACAGAAGGTTTACACTGTAGACATCAACATGAGCTGACAATCACAACATTGGTTGTAATTCCTCTGTCAATGTTAAGCTGCAAAGGTTATTCATTGGAAGTCTTTTGGAACAAAGACATCCATAAAGTGAGCTATCTAATATTAGACTGACATATGGCTCAGTAGTGACTGATAGAATGATACTGACAGCTCATTGATTTGTAGATTAATGCCTTTAGAAATCATTGCCTAAATCATTATGCAAAGCCAAAATCAATGTATTATGTTCATTTTGTACTATAATAAATGTCTTGATTTAGGAAAGAAATATAGGTCAGGAAGCAGCCTGAGTGTTGTAGTAAATGTGTGTGTTTGTATTTGGGGTATTTTCCCTTTAAAGGCTGTTGATATGAAGAGAATCACTATGTTATCTATATGGTTTAAAGAAATCATTAAGACATAAGAGAGGAAATGTTCCACAAATGTGATTGTGAAGGATGAGATCTCAGTGTATCTCACATGCTTCATTGCCTTTGTACAGTGTACATTCCATGAAATAAATATTTTCTAAACAAGCTTGGAAGTGACCGTTATTTCATTTAGCTTCTGGACTCCTTGAACTCCGACACCACCGAACCCCAACAGGCAACCTTGACTGCCAGAGCCACATGTCTGGCCTGTACCGACCCAGTGAATGCACCTGTCATGACGTGGAATAAAGTACAGGCTGCTCTACTTTATTTTGACCTCATCCAACAACATACACTTGATCTACACTGTACACACTGTCTATATGGTGCTGGACTAGACAGCTCAGCTGCTGTCATATTACCAGTAAGTCACAGATAATCAATCATTTGTGGAGAGCCTATGAGGTCATACTTAGGGCCCGAGCACCGACAACGTCGGGCCAGGTAAGGCCCTATTGAAACTGTAAGGATTATTCTTTTTCATGCAAATGAATCGCCTTTCTGAGGGCCTTAGCATGCTCCAAAAGTTGTTAAACTTGGCACACTTATCAGACGTGGTGAAAAATTTGATATTTTAAGGGTCTCGGGCTTGGGTGTTGCAAAATGGCTCACTAGCACCCCCTAGAAAGTTGGAAAAATTGAGCCCCTCGCTCCGGTTTCACCTATATGTATGAAATTTGGCAGACAGATGCAACATGTGGAGACACACAAAAAAGCCTCTTAGAGGTATGCCCAAAACTCAACAGGAAGTCAGCCATTTTTAATTTAATATGCGATCATTTTTGCCCATTTTTAGCGTTTTATAGGCCGCGTACTTTAACAAACTCCTCCTACAGATTTAATCAGAACGACTTGAAATTTGGTCAGGACCATCTCAAGACCTTAATGATGAAAAGTTATCAAAATGGTGAGTTTTCACAGAACGACCTGACCGTGGCATGGTGGCCATTTTGAGCCATTTGCCATGAAACAGGAAGTTATTGTAACTCCACTGTTCATAGTCCGATCTGCCCCAAATTTCTCAGGCATGATAAGGGTCCAGTCCTGATATGCATGCAAAAATATACTCATAGCCCCGCCCCCTTTCATTACTCATGAACCGCCTGTCATAGAGTCTTGTGGCAGGCGTCATTGCAGTCGTCAGAGTTTCGGTTTCATTGTGCCCTCGTCAATCGGCGTCCCGCCACTACCCCAACCCAAGGGAAGGTGCGAGGGCCCGTTCATCGCTGCTTGCAGCTTTAATTATTCCTGTATATTCCTGTTGCAGTGTATGTTAATGACATCAGCTGACAGGAAGTCCACATGGACCCAAGCTGTTGCCTAGCAACGCAATTCTGTTGCAATTCCATCAAAATGTGCTAAAACGGAGCGTTTCAGACAGAGGGTAAATACAGGTATATTCAGTCCGACAGTATGAGGAAAATAAAGTGGTTTTTTTAACATTATAGCATGTAAACATGTTCTAGTAGAAACACAAAATACAAGTATGAACCTGAAAATGAGCATAATATGGGACCTTTAAAGCTAGGCACTGATAATTAATCTGTGACCACAGGTATAGAAACTAAAACTAGACTCAGAACCCTCTTTGAGAGCACTACTGTATATAAGTGAAAGATGACCGTCTTTTATTTTGAAATGTGTGACCGGAAGCAGTGTCGGTGGTGTGCGGTCGCTTAGCGACAGATTGGTACTAGAGACTAGAGACGGCTGTCAGGCTCCATTCCTCCTCCAGCCTCCGTCAACAGCGTGCTACTCTCCTCCACCATGGCGTCTGAAGAGCTCGCTAGGAAGCTGCAGTCTCGGCTGGCCATTACGCAGGAGACTGAGCCGAGGCCGGAGCCAGACCACAACCAGAACCAGGACCAGAACAAGAGCCCGAGCCCAGTCCCGAGCCCGGTCCGACCCAAACCGCAGCAGGAGGCCGAGGCAGCCTGCGGAGACTCGTCCTCCGAGCTGTCCGCCAAGCTGACCCGCAGGCAGGACATCAACGAGGGCACCGCTGCTCCGAGACTCACCCGCGTCTTCAACCCCCACACGGAGTTCAAGGAGTTCTCCCGCAAGCAGATCAAGGACATGGAGACCATGTTCAAACGGTAAAGGCTCTTTCTTTTGTCCTTTTTACACACACGAAGCGGCGGTCACGACATGTTTCCCGGGTAGTAGTCGTGGTTGATCGGGGCTGAGTGGAGCTGCTGATGGGATTAAGATGCTGCTGAGGCTGCAGACTGTGACCACCGAGCGGTTCTCCCGCTGCTGCTCACCGGAGGCCCACCTCACCGTCAGCGGGCTGTTAGACCCTGTTAGTAGGCCCACTGACCATCTGATCCATCCGGTGGTGTGTCGTGATCACAACAGCAGAGCCCTGCGGGCTGGTAGACATGCCGGGGTGGCACCCATCACCTCATCATAGCACCCATCATAGCACCCATCAATCATCATATCACCCATCATAACACCATCACCCATCATAACACCATCACCCATCATAACACCCATCACCCATCATAGCACCCATCACCCATCATAACACCATCACCCATCATAACACCCATCATAGCACCCATCAATCATCATATCACCCATCATAACACCATCACCCATCATCCCATCATAACACCATCACCCATCATAACACCATCACCCATCATAACACCCATCATCCCATCACAGCACCCATCATAGCACCCATCACCCATCATAACACCATCACCCATCATAACACTCATCACCCATCATAACACCCATCACCCATCATAGCACCCATCACCCATCATAGCACCCATCATCCATCATCCCATCACAGCACCCATCATAGCACCCATCATAACACCATCACCCATCATAACACTCATCACCCATCATAACACCTATCCTCCATCATAACACCCATCACCCATCATAGCACCCATCACCCATCATAGCACTCATCACCCATCATAACACCATCACCCATCATAACACCATCACCCATCATATCACCCATCATAACACCTATCCTCCATCATAACACCCATCACCCATCATAACACCCATCACCTATCATATCACCCATCATAACACTCATCATAGCACCCATCATAACACCATCACCCATCATAGCACCCATCACCCATCACCTATCATAACACCCATCACCTATCATAACACCCATCACCCATCATAACACCCATCATACCACCCATCATAGCACCCATCACCCATCATAACACTCATCATAGCACCCATCACCCATCATAACACCATCACCCATCATAACACCATCACCCATCATAACACCCATCACATATCATAACACCCATCACCCATCATAGCACCCATCATAACACCCATCACCTATCATAACACCTATCATAACATCCATCACCCATCATAACACCCATCATAGCACCCATCCCCCATCATAACACCCATCATAACACCCATCATAACATCTATCATAACATCCACAACCGGCCAGACTGGACAGGGGAGTGGAAACAACCAAAAATATGTAGTTATCTGTCATTAGATGAAGAAATGAACCTGGAACAAGTGAATGTTTAAATGAGTAATCCATCATCAAAATAGCTGCAGCCCGATTTTTTTTTAAAATCTATTTATTAATCAACTAATCATTTTAAATTCTTTCAGAGAACAGATCTACATGAACATTTCTTGTTTTCCTTTTTGCTCATTAAATGCTTTAAGTTAAAGCTGAAGTAGGCGAGATTGGAGCAGATATGATTTAAAAAAAAAGTTATTTTTATAAAGCGGTCGCTATATCGTGACAGTAGTACATATAACCTGAAAAAAAGCATGTTTCTCCGGTGTCCTCCGGTGCTCCTAACGGCATCTGCAAGATTTCATAGAACGGAGGAAAACAAGCAGTAAGAACTGATCTGAGGTCTGCTGTCCAGCTGCTGTCTATGAGAGCCGGCTGTCAATCACTCGCGAACTCCGACCAATCGGTCAAACTAGGCAGCGCTAATCAAATATGAATCAATATTATGTTATGTTAATGCATATTTCTCGCCTCAAATGTTTTCAGAATCATCTTGTAGTGCACGGTTTAGCTGTAAAATGAGAAAGTTTGTGACGCCGCCGTCATTGTGAAATCTGGTGAAGGAACGCCAAGTTCCGGTCACATGATCGGAGCACAGCCAATAGGAACGCTCTCTCAATGAAATGACCTGTTATTGGTCAAAGTCTCCCGTCACAGGCTATATTTTTTAAAGCCTGAAAAAAGAGCCATGAGGAGGAGCAGAAGTCTAGTTTTCTCTCAGAACACTTAAATTACAATATGCTGAAAGGTTATTATGGAATTTCTGCCCAATGATTTAGAAGTAGTATTGATTTTCAGGTGACACGTTGTGAGTTGATTTGTTGTCATACATCTGAGATGCGTGTCTCGATTAAGGATGCACCGATACCGATATCAGATTGAATATCGGGCTGATACTGACTTGTATTATTGAAGTTCAGAAGGCATTGTTGGACAGTAATGATGTGTTGAGTCTCCAGTGTGAGTAATACAGGGGAATGGTCTGATATGACTATTGCTGAATATTCAGAGGAATGCATGGATGGTTGCTATATTATATTATTTCTATAATAACCTCTCCTGGAGTAAGTCTGATGTACATGAGAGAAAAATGAGTTAGCTCTGGTGTGTGAGTGAACACATCTCCAGGATCACAGCCTCCATAGTCCTTCATACATGATGTTAGTGCTATGGCCATCTTTGAGAGTGAGGTAACTAACTGGGGTTTGAACCATTCAGCTGGGTGTTCATGACACAGTTTAGGTCTCGTCCAAGAATTATATAATGTGTGTCTACATTTGGTATAGAGGATAGAGGCGTAGTCATACATTTGGCATCATCAAAATTATGGGGCATATACACATACAAATATAACCGGTATATGAAAGAACCTGTCGGAGATGATGATAACATGTCCATTACGATCAGGCGCTATTTTTCAGGTGTAAACTGAAGCTTTTTTTTTTTAAATCTTCAAAGCTGTTCCTCTGGCCTGGAGTTAAATAATGTATGGAACACCTGTCGTCTACATCGCCAAACAGAAAGTCCATACTGTGGTATCTTAAGACTTTGAAAGCCTGTGGTTATATTGGATTTTGAGGTGTTATCAAAACAACAATAAGTAAGGACCGACTCTCATACAGTATGTAGTTATCTTATATCTGATTAGGATTCTCGCTACGTTGTGGTACCTGTCTATCGCATGACTACTGCTTAGCTGGGATGTGTTGCTGTGGATGGTCCATGCCAGGTTCACCACTGTGGGCTGATGAATCTGCAGCTGATTTAAATTTAACATAGTATAGTCTCAACTTACAGTATGCAAAGCCTAGTAAAACATAGTCTTGTTTTATACTATCCAGAGCACCATTACAGGCCAAGAGTTTAATAATCGCTATCTAAATCACTTTTAAAAGTGATCAGAAAAATTGCAGTTCCATATTTTTGCCACCTATGCTATACTGATATTGATGTGTAGTGTTGATAGTGTAGTCAGAGACAGGACCTTAATGTGGATTCACACCATATTCAATTGTAACATGTATGTTTAGCAGTCTCTGCTGTTGGCCTTCATGCTGTGTTTTATGTACTTGATGCACAAGCTGTTCACTCTGTTGGCAGGTTCTCTTTTGTGTGTCAAATTTAAATGGTCATGCCCAGAAGGTAACCCCCAAGCTGCAAAAACGTGTGAAAGCTCTCGCAAGATTCGCTGCCCGACAACCTATCCTAACTTCAGAGAGTCGGGGTTACCTTGGCTCACCCCGGGTAACTTAGGTATAAATCCAGCAATGAACTCCGTGGGTCTGCCTTTCTCTTCACCCTGAGGGATCCCCACAATCTTGATATTATTACGTCTCGAGCACCCCACAAAGTCGTCAATCTTCGTTAGAAGCCTTTCATTTAACTTTTTCATATCTGTCAGGCACAGCTCCAGTGTCTGAATATGCCACTCGTGATCACAGCCTTGTTCCTCTGCAGCAACAGTTCTTTCAGTCGGAGCCAGTTGAGTTTTCATAACAGTTTCAAATTAGTAATCTAGGAAGTCGAATCGCTTATTGATTGATTCTAGAATTCTGTCGGATATCTTTTTCCACAAATGCAGCGATTCTTCCTCCACATCAGGCCCATCATGCTCAAGAGCCGTGCCAGATTGTTTGGCATGGCGTGGCGCGTATCAGACATCTTAACTGTTTTCAAAGTTGGCGTATGGGTGAAAATCACAAAGTCATAATAGTAAAACTAATAATACGGCACAGTGAAAGTCCTACATTCAAATGTTTACTTCCAGTGAAGAGTGAAAGAGAGGAATTACAGGCACAATGTACTGAAATATAGTTAACGTCGGTTCAAGGTCACGTTAAAGCTTCCAATTCTAATTTGATGCTGGATAATTTAATGAATAATTATGCATCATATCTGAATTGTTTTTTTACATACATATAAACAAATGCATCTAAACCACAGGCAAGATGACAAACCATGAAGGATACACAAGAAAAGAACGGGGGTTCATAAACATATAAAACCAAACAGGTCAAGGCAGTGTAGATGAACCGTAGTCCTGTAATGAGCGTTCCTGTGTGCCCGTGACCGTAATGCCTGCCTGCTTCGCTCATGGTCAGACGACAGCAGGGAAACACCCTGCTGTAGCTTGCCTCTGGCATTCCTCTGCTCCCACAAAGAACAGCTAAATGAGTCTATGGGTGCTTTGTGCTCCCGGGACTGGAATGCTGCCTGGAGAGGAAGCCCTTTCTCTGGCTCTAATCACTCCATAATGCAAATGAAGGACTAATTGTGATCACTTCCAACCTGGTTACAATTACCATGTAACTATATGCATCTTCTTTATCCCACATTTAAACCTTCTTCTACATTTTCCAACATTGAGTGTTGAGGAATCATGGCGATGTAGCAGAAGATGAGTTGTTGGTGCAGTTGTCTCGTTGCTGATACTAACAGCAGCTGTCAAAGGCACACTATAGATGAACATTGTGTGTATACTGGTACATGCAAACATGGTAACCCCATGTTTAAAGTCACAACGCTATGAACTGTGGTAGGCAATGTCTGCAGAAATGTGAAAAGTGTGCATAAGGGACCCAAAAAGTCTGCAAGAGACTCCTCATGCACGTGATGACTTGAAAGTGGGACAGCCCTCGCGGACCTAGGGCGAACAATGAAATTAGGTCATTGAATGTAGGGTGGGTTTCAGTATGTGATGATGTCGTATCACGCTGGTTGTTGACAGAGCTACATGGAGATTTTAGAGGGGCGAGGTTCTTGTGGCCTTTTCAAGAGCTGGAATGAAACAATGGCTTAGTTTCTGGCCTGAACAGAACAGTCACACACACACACACACACACACACACACAGCTGCTGAAAGCTTCTATAAATACTCGTCCTATCAAACAAGTCACTGTGGGCTTTGTTGTTGGCTCATCCAGTCAGAACAGCTGTCTCGCTGGTTGCTTGAATCTCTCACTCGTCACACTCGCTCGTCAGTCGAGCTATAAAGGAAAATCTCCTACATTGTAGAGCTGCTGTCAGTGAGAGGGGGACATCCATAGAGAGGAGAGGAAGAGTGAGAATTAGTCACATCATCAGCTTGGGTATTAAACCTCAGCACTTAATGAGATTTGAGGTCATCATTTATCAGTGTCCTTAAAGCCCCCTTCAGTGTATTTGGGCTTTCCTGTGATATTTCATATTTATTTGAGTCATTTCCTGTCTAAGTTAACAGGTATTTTAACAATAAAGTCATACAGAAATGTAAATATAAGAACAAGTTGTGATCAAAAGATAGGTGATCATTTTCTCATAAGTCTACAATATCATGCTTGGTATCGTTGGAAAATAGAAATTTCGAGCTTTCCAACGCATCTAAAACGCACCGCGACACAGTGTGAAACGAAGCCGTCAAACTTCACATTTTACAGTCACACTGGTCACACTGACACAAATCTATGTTCTTGCCAAAATTGCCAAAAGAAAACAAGGCATATGTTATTTGTTACAGTATATATACTGTATATATGTATAGATATATATATTAGGGCTGTCAAAATTGCCTGCTTTTTTTCACAATTGAATATTATTTTCATATTTCAATATGTTGTTTTTTTTACTATTCAAATATATATTTGAATTTAGTATATTCATTGACATCCCTAATATGTAGTATATGCATTGATTGTGTGTTCTATATTCTATATTCTTAATCTTCACGAATGATGAATTTATCTTTATATTTAGGTATATAAAAAAAACTGAAGGATATTTTTATTTTCATTCCAGAACATGTTGTAGGCCTACATGAAAGGGAACGAAATGAGGTACTCAGAAAAATAAATTAATAATTAATAGCATATTAAATAGCCTAATATTGCAAGATATATTGCCAAGACAACTTAAATATAAACTTATATCATACAAAAGTTTAAATGCCTCCGCTCTGCAGTGAAACATGTTGATATTCTTCAAAATCATTTGAAGTTTAAAAAAAAGTCTTGTTGTCTTCTACCCAGCTCATAATCATCACAGAAGAAATAGAGGAAAGCTTATATGTACTGCTGTTGTTTTTCATCAGAGCTGCTTGTTAATTGGTAGATTCTTGGATTGGGTCCCTAAAAAACAACAACTAATAACCAAATGTACATCAGGTTCAGGTAGGTTTTCCATGGGATCAGGACCTGGGTTTTGGTGCCAATTTGAGGTCTCCAAAAATTTACACCAGCCTCAAAAACAATACGTAGCCGTAGCTATAAGAGTATATAACACTTACAGGGTTTTGTTGCAGGGACAGAAGAACATGGAAACATAATAACTGTATGAGTTAACACTGTGCTGTGTTGGCTGTCATCATGCTGGACCTAACACTGTGTGGGGTTTTTGGTTTGTAGGTATGACACTGGTAAAGACGGCTTCATTGACCTGATGGAGCTGAAGCTGATGATGGAGAAGCTGGGAGCCCCACAAACCCACCTGGGCCTCAAGAACATGATCAAAGAGGTGGATGAAGACTTCGATGGCAAGCTGAGCTTCAGAGAGGTGAGCGTGTGACTTCGGTGTGTCCAGTTATACCTAGTTCACACTACACCAGGCAAATCAGCATTGGCTCGCACATCGGCGCTATGTGTGAACTGTTAAAAGACACGAGCCAAGAGGCTTGCCAATGCATGGCAGACGCATCCTAGACACATCTCAGATATCTATCATGCTAAATATCTGGACCTGTCGCGGGGCTGCAGCCAATGAGAGTGCAAGGCACTAGGGCTGCACCTAACGATTATTTTTTTAACGATTATTTTTTCGATTAGTCGATTAATCTAACAACTAATTCATCAATTATTAGAATTTTTTTTTATAAATAAATAAATATCAAAAACTTGACTCATTATTATTTCAATACTTTATTCAAATATCTTCTCTTATAAACATATACATAAAACAAGAATATTATTATGGCATTATTTCACAACAAAAAATATCCCAGTCTTTGCTGGTAATCTGTTTTCAGTCCAACATAAAATTTCTCCAAAATAAAATTAAAACAAGAGCTTGTATTGTAAATTCATGTAAAAGGAATAAAGTGCAATGTTCTTTTTGTAGAAAAAGTCCTCCACTCTGCTTTGTCTCGTCCTGAAAAAGAGACACAGAAAGCCCATTAGAATAATGATAATAGTGGCACATTTTAAAACGGGTCTAATTTCCACAGCACTGTTGTGTTATGACATTAGGCTAATAATAATAATAATAATTCTCATCAGTATTTTTACTTAAGTACTTAACTTAAAACTTAAAATGGTTTAGACATGGATTTATTTTTATCACTGTAATAATATGCAGTTAAGATAAACACTAGCAAATGTACTTTTGCATCAGTGTGGAGAAAGAGAAATAATTGAAACTATTTATAGACTAACAGTCACAGACTGTAGAACAATATGTAATGTTACTATAAGCCATTTTCTCACCCGTACATCGCCGTTAAGTAAACAGAAAAAATAAAAGGCAGAATAACAACATTAGATGACGCATGGTGTAACGTTACGTTACGTTACATTACGTTACGTTACGTTACGTTACGTTACGTTACGTTACTATAACAGTGGTCCATAAAATACTTTTAACATGGTGGTGATTAAGAAACATTTTAAAAACAAACTTTAAATGAGTACTGCTAACAGAAACACGCCCGCGCTTTTACAATCTTAATATATCATGCCTGGGTGATGAAAAAGTAAACGGGACTTACAGCGGTGTCTTGCTGCTGTCTTCTTCACTCAGCGCTCTGGGATGCCTTCTTGTCAGGTGCTTGTGCATTGCACTTGTACTGCTGTAGTACGCCATCTCCATCCTGCACAACTTACAGAGCACCACATTGTTGGGTCTCTGTTTGAAGTATTCCCACACCTTTGATGAACGTTGGAGAGGTTTTTTAATGCTTCTTGCGCTCTGGGGGAATCAGAATCCATGCTCGGACCGGGCGCAGCGCATTTTCATTACGTCATCCGATGCGTCGACGCACGTTACGTAAATCGACGTATTTACGTAATCGATTACGTCGACTACGTCGACGAATCGCCCCAGCCTTACAAGGCACAGGGGAAACCTGGGGGAGGAGGGGTCGCCTGTAACTGTGTGTGCTATGTGTTGCATTTGCAACACGGACCAAATTTGTTGTTGCCCCTAGAGGAAAACAGATAAATAGTAAAGACGTGCAAAAACATTTGTGAACACGTGCCAACGACAACATTAACAAGCATGACTACGCACATGGTATCAAGTCATTTACCGTTTGTTTCTTGCGTGTTTTCATGACAAAACGTAGTTTGGAGACCGCAAAAGGGGATTCCTCCCGGTGAAAGTTCTTTTATTGTGTGACCTCCTGTCGCCGGTCAGTCGTGTAGTCATGAACAGTGCAGTGGTCAGCAATTTATCTAAAAAGGCTCACCTAAAAAAGTCCATATCAGTTAAAGTGTATGCTATATTTAGAATATTTTCCGACAGAGACCCTAGCTGAAAGTGAACAGAGATCGGCTAGTCTGAAGAGAGCAGAGATAAGTTTCACTTCCAGTTCAGTTCCCCGTCTGAAAGGGCTGAAGGCAAGAGAAAGTGGTGAAAATATTCTAAATATAGCGTACACTTTAACGGATACTTAAAGCTGAAGTAGGCGAGATTGGAGCAGATATGATTATAAGAAAGGTATTTTTATAAAACGGTCGCTATATCCTGACAGTAGTGCATGAGACAGGTAATCTGAGAAAAATCATGTGTCCTCCGTTGCTCCTAACGGCATCTGCAAGATTTCACAGACCGGAGGAAAACAACCAGTCAGAGCTGATCTGGAGTCTGCCGTCCAGCTTCCATCTGTTCGAGCCGGCTGTCAATCACTCGGAAAGTCCGATCAAACGGTCAAGCTAGGCAGCGCTGATCAAATATGAAACAATATTCTGTTACAGTAATGCCTATTTCTCTCCTCAAATCTTCTCAGAAACATCTTGTAGTGTACTGTTTAGCTGTAAAATGAGAAAGTTTGTGACGGAGCAGCAATGTTGAGATCAGTTGAGGAAATACCAAGCACCGCCCACCAGCCGGAGCACAGCCAATAGGAACGCTCTCTCTCTCAATGAAATGACCTAGATTTTTCAAAGGCTGTAAACAGAGCCATGAGGAGGAGCAGAAGTCTAGTTTTCTCTCAGAACACTTGAATTACAATATGCTGAAAGGTTATTCTGGGATTTTTGCCCAATGATGCCAAAAAGTGTTGCCTACTGCAGCTTTAAATGGATACTGTTTGCATGGTATTGTATCAGAAACAAAAAAACAAAACAAAAAAAACCCCATAGAATTGAAGCTTAACTCATCCATCGCTTGACCTTGGACTTTGATGAGCTTCTCCCTCTGCGGTGGCTCATCAAAAAATGGTTGCCCTGCGGATGTAGACTAGAATAGAGGTGGGAAATCGTGCCTTGTCAATGGGTGTGGAGACGGGCAAACTGAGGTGACCGACACAATTTGTCACATAAACACAGCAAGACTTCTTTACTAAATGTAACTCAACTCCCTGCAGTTCCTGTTGATCTTCCGGAGAGCAGCAGCCGGCGAGCTGCAGGAGGAGAGTGGTCTGATGGCTCTGGCCAGGCTGTCCGAGATCAACGTCTCCACTGAGGGGGTGATGGGGGCCAAGGACTTCTTTGAAGCCAAGGTACTCTATGTCTGTACTGTATGTAAGGGTGCTCCAGTCTGTAATAATAATAATAATAGATTGGACTTATATAGCACCTTTCAAAAAACCCAAGGACGCTTTACAAAGAGGGTACTCAAAATCATACTAATAAATAAAACCGAGGAAAACTGTAGCTCCCTTTTCATCACAACAGTCCGGAAGGCAAAGCTCTCGATTTACCAGTCCATCTACGTTCCAACCCTCACCTATGGTCATGAGCTTTGGGTAATGACCGAAAGAATGAGATCATGGATACAAGCGGCCGAAATGAGCTTCCTCCGTAGGGTGGCTAGGCTCAGCCTTAGAGATAGGGTGAAGAGCTCAGACATCCGGAGGGAGAAGAGACGCTGCTCATTTGCGTCAAAAGGGGCCAGCTGAGGTGGTATCTGATCAGGATGCCTCCTGGACGCCTCCCTTTGGAGGTTTTCTGGGCACGTCCAACTGGTAAGAGGCCCCGGGTTAGACCCAGAACACGCTGAAGAGATGGGTGGAGAGCAGACCAGTGTCGGAGGAGTGTAGGTTTCGGGATGAAGTGCAAGGGTGGAAAAGGTTGGTTAGGTACTGGGGGGCAAGGGCATGGAAAGATTTGTATGTGAGAAGGAGGAGTTTATAGGTGATGCGGGACTTGATTGGAAGCCAGTGAAGATGGATGAGAGTAGGGGGGATGTGCTGCCAGGGCCTAGTGCAGGTGAGAACCCTGGCAGCCAAGTTCTGAACATACTGGAGCCTGTCCAGGGCTTTGCTGGGTACCCCGGACAGGACTCCATTACAGTAGTCCAGATGGGAGGTGATGAAGGCGTGGATGAGGGTCTCTGCCACGGAGTCGCAGAGTGACGGCCAGAGTCGAGAAATGTTTTTGAGGTGGTAGAAGGCAGATTTTGTGATAGATTTGATGTGTGACTGAAATGAGAGGGTGGAGTCCACGGATGACGCCTAGGTTGCGTACCTCGGAGGATGGGCAGATGGAGCTGCCATCCACGTCTAGGAGGAGATCTCCAACCTTTCGGAGCAGGCTTGGTGCTGAGGTAGAGCTGTATGTCGTCGGCGTAGGATTGGAAACTGAGACCATGGTGACGGATGATCTGACCGAGGGGGAGCATATAGATGTTGAAGAGGAGGGGTCCAAGCACAGAACCTCGAGGCACGCCTTGGTTGACTGATGGAGATGAACTGTTTTCTGTTGGAGCAATCTGATTGAAACCAGGAGAGAGCTGTGATGGTCGGAGATGGCTAGGTCCAGGCATGGTTGTCAACACAGATGAGAGCACCATATTAATAATTGTTGTTATAATTATCACAGTTATCGTTAATATCGGTCTACTGCGACATCCCTACTCCCAAACCACCGCACAACCCTGCAACGAATTGCCGCAACACCTGATCTGGTGTGAATGCAGCCTCAGATGAAGCAGAGGAAGCAGCCCTGCAGGGCTGCTCGGGGATGATTTGTGTTGATGGGAATAAACACTGTCCTTCTGTTTGTTACCAGATGCAGGCTCTGTCTGTGGGCAGCAAGTTTGAGGCTGAGATTCGAGAGGAAAAAGAAGAACGCAAGAAACAGGACGAGGATAAAAAACAGAGACAAGCCGCCTTCAAGCAGCTGCAGTCGACCTTCTGCTCCTGACCCTCCACAGGAGGCAGATAGCTATCCTGACATGCACAGTCAGTGCCACTGAAATTTTAGAAAACGCTTCTCATTCCACCTACACTTTAATCAGTGGCATTGCTCAGAAAACAGCAAGATGCATTAAAGTAAATACTCACTAAAATACTTGAAAATACCTCATAACACGTCACAGGCGAAGTTTATTCATTCCAGACTTCCGCAGCCGTTCCACAGAAAACAACAAGGCAAAAACCCGACTTCAGATGTGTCAGGAAATATTCATTGAAATATCATAGATTTATCGTGCAGTTCTGTGGAATTTGTCTTTGTGTCCCTCCGTACAAGAACTGGAAGTTTTCACCGCGAGGGAATATTACATGTTTAGGTAACGTTAAGCTGTACTCGCCATGTCCTGTTCATGTTGTTAGTTGTTGTTTGTGTCATATGGTCTTATGATCCTCACCTTGTTAACATTGTTACAATGGACACCTACTACAACCTGCAATGTAATAGAAATAGTACAGTAATAGATAATAATATGAAAAACTGTATCATTATAGTATAATAATAATAATAATAATAATAATAATAATAAGGATTAACATCACATAGTGTGGAACCATCTGTTGTGGAGTAGTATACCGTCTGTAGATTGAAACAGTCTTGAGCAGCTTTTGATAATGATTTGATCCACAAAAGGTTCACTCCCTGGTTCTGATATTTTGCCCCAAACCCCCATGACCACTAAAACTCAACTGTGAACTGTTTCAGAATCAGGGAGGTTATCTTTAAAGGGATAGTTCAACAGTTTGGGAAATCGATTTATTTGCTTTCTTTCAGAGAGTGAGAAGATGAGACTGATACTAGTCTCATATTTGTGTCTTAAGTACAGAGCTGGAGTCAGGATGTAGTTAGCCTAGCTTAGCATAAAGACTGGAAGCAGGGGGAAACAGCTAGCCAGACAACACCTCTAAAGCTCAGTAATACTCACTTGTATCTCGTTTGTTCAATCCATACACTAACAGAGATTTTAAATTGACAGTTTGTGACCTATGTGCTGGAACTTTCTTGATGAACAATAGTTTCATACCTGTAGTTTCAAAGCACGCAACTCCCCCTAAAACCACAACCTTTTATTTTCACATTTCTGTTTGTGTACAGATGAAATTAATATAGATATAATAATATATAACATGTTAATCAGTGAGCTTTAGAGGGTTTGGTAGTGGAATGTTTTTACATTGGAGAGAGTCTTTATGCGAAGGTTGGTTAACCAATATCCTGACTCCAGCTCACTACATCTCACTCTAAGAAAGAAAGCAAATAAACCTATTTTCCAAAATGTTAAACATTTCCCTTTAAATGATTATTTTGTGTCTAAACCAAGATCAACAACAGCAGACTGAATTCCAACTGCATTAGTAAAAGCACACGTTAAGGTTTAAGCATGTTTACCTGTGGTTCAAGGGTTCCTCAAGCTCGGCTTGTGATTCTGTTTTTAGGATCTAAATTCTCATGATTCCATTATTGTACAGTTGACAAGTGTCAACGAACGTCATGCGAATTTGAGTATGGTGTAGTTTAATATTCTGTTTTCACGAGCATGCAATGCATGCAGTGCAAGTGTTATCTAGGCTAGATATCCTCTTAAGCCCGACAGACCCGGAACTAGGTCATAATGGGTCGTACCCTGTGGTGTAGTCACAAAAAAGTCTCAATGGAAGATATGCATGCTACACTGTTTTGAAAACCTGAAGTATTCAGCTTTCAGAATCTGTAAACCAACTGTATGTTGTCCAAACAATGTCTTATTACAAAGTATTTTAACAATAAAGTCGTACAGAAATACGTTATGTAAATATAAGTCAAGTTGTGATCAAAAGATCGGTGATCATTTTCTCATAAGTCTACAATATCATGCTTGGTATCGTTGGAAAATAGAAATTCCGAGCTTTCCAACGCACCTAAAACACAAAACAAAGCCGTCAAACTTTACATTTTACAGTCACATTAACATAAATCTATGTGAAAGTATTTCACCAAGGCATATGTTGTTTTAGCCCAAAATGGCAGATTTGAGTTACTTACATACACACGATCATAAAACACCAGAGAGCCAGAATGATCGGCTGTGAGACGAGCCAGGCGCCATCTTGGGTCAAGAGTCTAGTTTGGTTTCAGGGGAGTTTTTGCTCAATTCAGCCACCAGATGGTGACGGACACCAACAAACTAACATTCTCTTCCTCTGGTTCTGAAGGATAGAATATACCTTTAATTCTGCATTAATTTGCTCTATAGCATGGTTGTCTTTGGTCATATATGAATTTTGATCAGTATTCATTGTGTTTATTACTATTTCAGTGTTTTTGGGATATTTATGTTATTTGTAACATGGTTATATGGAAATATATAGTGTTTGAAGTAAAACTCCCAGTAAACACACAACATGGCCAAAACATGGAGAGCGCCTGAATATATCTTCATGAATTGAATCATAAATGATATATTTTTGTGTATTTTCATTAAAATGTACAGTCCCGGTTGTAGTAAAGAGTAGTAGAATAGATAAAGGATAAAAATCTCAATTTTTCCTTTGGTGCATCTCCATGGTAATATAGTTTATTTTACTAAGAATGGATTCTTATTCCCAGATATATGCATCTAAGCCTTATGGTTTAGGAGCTAGTCCTGATTCATTTTGGGCAGTTATTTAAGGTGTTTTTTCCGAGGCATAGGGTAATGGGCTTAACAGGATATTCTTATATATGTTTAAATCAATGGAGCTTATTTTTCATGTAAAATATATCAGTATTAAATGTCTCCTGCAACCCTGTATGCATAACAAGTGACTGAAGCGGGGTCCCAGCCTTAAGGTTGAGAGTCTGGGGGAAATGGAAGTCATGCTTCTTGTGGTTTAACTCTAAAACAGAGTAGTCAATGATCCTCCGTCTGTTTTGTAAGTGACATCTTTTTAAGTGTGGGGCTGACTGGAATCGTTCTCCATCAATCTGCTTTAGTCTGTGTGGATCCACAACACTACATGAATGGTCAGCATTGTTTGAATCATTTATTTAAAGCAGACACTTTGATGGGTTACACACTGTGACGTAAGAATTTGTTTTTAGTTGTAGTCTAATTCAAAGCATATGTGGGTTTGAAAAAGGAACACCAGTGATTCCGTATTGCACTTTCATAAAGTTGAGGAACTCGCAAGAGACCGATTTAAAAGACTTGTCAAAACTCCCTAAACACAGGATCCTACATTCCCCACAATGCAATGCTTGATATCATCTTTGATAAGACAGAGCCTCTCCCTGGGTAAATGCCCAGATCTGTTGAACTCCACGACCCCCTGTTGTACCGCAGGATTATGAATTTATAGTCTACAAGCCTGATGACATCATTATGAAGTCATCAGGTTTAACTAAGCTCCTCCAGGCCTTCAGAAGATATTATACAACTGTTCACAGGCTAAAGAGTACTAACCTACTACTGTGTAAAATCAGTCATTCATATGCATACCATGTGCTTAATCTGTCCACTATCCACTCCAGTTCTAATCTCTATAAACAGATTCTGCATTCACATGTAGAATCTGTAGTAACGGGGGACAAGATTTTGGTACCAGAAGAGTTCTGGTTTCCATTTGTAGTCCAAGTAGTATTGAGCAATCACGTTCGAGTAGGCTTAAACAGTCCATGTGGAGAACAAAAGAGACTGAACGCATTGGCTGAAATGCATATGGGAACCCACCGGCTATCGTCTGACGATGGTTTAGCTTTCTTATTGGTTTAAAATAAGCTTGTTAACTGGCTACTTATGAAACAATCTGGTCGTACACGTCGTCTCTCCAACTCCAGTCTTGCATCTCCAGTTGCTAATGGACTGTAAGCAATGAGCAGCGCACGGAAAAGGTAATCCAGGAAATACAGCTCATCCGTCATCAGAGCGATAGCCGATAGGTTCCAAGATTGTTCCAGTTCTGCATCTGTGACTCAAAACTTTCCCTACCTTAATTATGTAAGCAATATCCCATTTCAAAGTTCTTTAAATGAGGACCAGAACCTTTACTGAAAATGTAGTCCACTCTCCTCATCAAGAAAACCTATACACCACTCTGGGTACTGTGCTGGGTTTCTTTCTTGGCATTAGGCTGCAAACTTCAGAAGGACAGTACCACAAATATACACCACATCTGCAATATGCCAAACCCCAAAAATGTGTAAAGATAGCATATCTTTGTCCAGAATCTGTTCTATCCTACACCTGACTGCTACAAATGTCAGCGCTTGTCAGCTTTGGGACTATACAGTAGTATATATAAACACAAACATACAAAAGGAATCACTGGTCCTAAAAGCCTGAAATGTTGACCTAAGCAGTGCTTATTGTTAAGTGCAGTTCGTGCATCCGGCCCTTTATTTTCTCTGTTGTAATATATTTAAGTTGTAGCATGTTCAAGTTGTCATTTAACCAAACTACTGTACGTATTACACACCTTCTTTGGAATTTGTTGTGGAAATTGACAATGTATTTTTTCACGAATAAAATAGTATATATTGTTATTTGTTTTAGCAGAGACTTGTAAGTTGCCAAATATGAAAAAGGTCAGTGAAATATATATTTTTTGGGCACTTCTTGTGTTGTTATAGTCCCTGTCAGAATGGAAGTTTGACTTGATTGCAATAAAGGATAAATAAAACTGATATTAAGAAATACTGAATCCATGTCATTACTCATGAAGGTGGCTTGGTAGCATTATTGGGAAATCATACATACTGTACATACTAGGACTGGGTATTGGTACTCGATACCTTTAAGGTAAGTAAGATTAATTAGCTGACAGGTGCGCAAAGAAAGCCACAAAAACAAATGAGATTGACATCACAGTTCCCTTTAGTATGATAGCTAACGCGCTAACCAATTGCGCCACAGAGACTCATATGGCGGGCTGCTTAGGGGGCGTGGCGTAGTTCTTCAGCCCAACCGAATTGCAATTGCAAATTTAACAGCCGAACGCGCTAACCAATTGGATATATAAGCACAAAACGTCCCTGGGTGGGCTTGAACCACCAACCTTTCAGTTAACAGCCGAACGCGCTAACCAATTGCGCCACAGAGACTCATATTGAAGGTTGCTTAGGGGGCGTGGCCTAGATCTTCAGCCCAACCGAATTGCAATTGCAAATTTAACAGCCGAACGCGCTAACCAATTAGATATATAAGCACAAAACGTCCCTGGGTGGGCAGTAAACCACCAACCTTTCGGTTAACAGTCGAACGCGCTAACCAATTGCGCCACAGAGACTCATATGGCATGTTGCTTAGGGGGCGTGGCCTAGTTCTTCAGCCCAACCGAATTGCACTTGCAAATTTATCAGCCGAACGCGCTAACCAATTGGATATATAAGCACAAAACGTCCCTGGGTGGGCTTGAACCACCAACCTTTCAGTTAACAGCCGAACGCGCTAACCAATTGCGCCACAGAGACTCATATTGAAGGTTGCTTAGGGGGCGTGGCCTAGATCTTCAGCCCAACCGAATTGCAATTGCAAATTTAACAGCCGAACGCGCTAACCAATTGGATATATAAGCAAAAAACGTCCCTGGGTGGGCTTGAACCACCAACCTTTCGGTTAACAGCCGAATGCGCTAACCAATTGGATATATAAGCACAAAACGTCCCTGGGTGGGCAGTAAACCACCAACCTTTCGGTTAACAGCCGAACGCGATAACCAATTGCGCCACAGAGACTCATATGGAATGGTGCTTAGGGGGCGTGGCCTAGATCTTCAGCCCAACCGAATTGCAATTGCAAATTTAACAGCCGAACGCGCTAACCAATTGGATATATAAGCACAAAACGTCCCTGGGTGGGCTTGAACCACCAACCTTTCGGTTAACAGCCGAACGCGCTAACCAATTGCGCCACAGAGACTCATATTGAAGGGTGCTTAGGGGGCGTGGCCTAGATCTTCAGCCCAACCGAATTGCAATTGCAAATTTAACAGCCGAACGCGCTAACCAATTGGATATATAAGCACAAAACGTCCCTGGGTGGGCTTGAACCACCAACCTTTCGGTTAACAGCCGAACGCGCTAACCAATTGCGCCACAGAGACTCATATGGAATGCTGCTTAGGGGGCGTGACCTAGTTCTTCAGCCCAACCGAATTGCACTTGCAAATTTAACAGCCGAACGCGCTAACCAATTGAATATATAAGCACAAAACGTCCCTGGGTGGGCTTGAACCACCAACCTTTCGGTTAACAACCGAACGCGCTAACCAATTGCGCCACAGAGACTCATATTGAAGGTTGCTTAGGGGGCGTGGCCTAGTTCTTCAGCCCAACCGAATTGCAATTGCAAATTTAACAGCCGAACGCGCTAACCAATTGGATATATAAGTACAAAACGTCCCTGGGTGGGCAGTAAACCACCAACCTTTCGGTTAACAGCCGAACGCGCTAACCAATTGCGCCACAGAGACTCATATGGAATGCTGCTTAGGGGGCGTGACCTAGTTCTTCAGCCCAACCGAATTGCACTTGCAAATTTAACAGCCGAACGCGCTAACCAATTGAATATATAAGCACAAAACGTCCCTGGGTGGGCTTGAACCACCAACCTTTCGGTTAACAGCCGAACGCGCTAACCAATTGCGCCACAGAGACTCATATTGAAGGTTGCTTAGGGGGCGTGGCCTAGTTCTTCAGCCCAACCGAATTGCAATTGCAAATTTAACAGCCGAACGCGCTAACCAATTGGATATATAAGTACAAAACCTCCCTGGGTGGGCAGTAAACCAACAACCTTTCGGTTAACAGCCGAACGCGCTAACCAATTGCGCCACAGAGACTCATATGGAATGCTGCTTAGGGGGCGTGACCTAGTTCTTCAGCCCAACCGAATTGCACTTGCAAATTTAACAGCCGAATGCGCTAACCAATTGGATATATAAGCACAAACCGTCCCTGGGTGGGCTTGAACCACCAACCTTTCGGTTAACAGCCGAACGCGCTAACCAATTGCGCCACAGAGACTCACATGGAATGCTGCTTACGGGGCGTGGCCTAGTTCTTCAGCCCAACCGAATTGCAATTGCAAATTTAACAGCCGAATGCGCTAACCAATTGGATATATAAGCACAAAACGTCCCTGGGTGGGCTTGAACCACCAACCTTTCGGTTAACAGCCGAACGCGCTAACCAATTGCGCCACAGAGACTCATATGAAAGGCTGCTTAGGGGGCGGGGCCTAGTTCTTCAGCCCAACCGAATTGCAATTGCAAATTTAACAGCCGAACGCGCTAACCAATTGGATATATAAGTTCAAAACGTCCCTGGGTGGGCTTGAACCACCAACCTTTCGGTTAACAGCCGAACGCGCTAACCAATTGCGCCACAGAGACTCATATGAAAGGCTGCTTAGGGGGCGGGGCCTAGTTCTTCAGCCCAACCGAATTGCAATTGCAAATTTAACAGCCGAACGCGCTAACCAATTGGATATATAAGTACAAAACGTCCCTGGGTGGGCAGTAAACCACCAACCTTTCGGTTAACAGCCGAACGCGCTAACCAATTGCGCCACAGAGACTCATATGGAATGCTGCTTAGGGGGCGTGGCCTAGTTCTTCAGCCCAACCGAATTGCAATTGCGAATTTAACAGCCGAACGCGCTAACCAATTGGATATATAAGCACAAAACGTCCCTTGGTGGGCTTGAACCACCAACCTTTCGGTTAACAGCCGAACGCGCTAACCAATTGCGCCACAGAGACTCATATTGAAGGTTGCTTAGGGGGCGTGGCCTAGTTCTTCAGCCCAACCGAATTGCAATTGCAAATTTAACAGCCGAACGCGCTAACCAATTGGATATATAAGTACAAAACCTCCCTGGGTGGGCAGTAAACCAACAACCTTTCGGTTAACAGCCGAACGCGCTAACCAATTGCGCCACAGAGACTCATATGGAATGCTGCTTAGGGGGCGTGACCTAGTTCTTCAGCCCAACCGAATTGCACTTGCAAATTTAACAGCCGAATGCGCTAACCAATTGGATATATAAGCACAAACCGTCCCTGGGTGGGCTTGAACCACCAACCTTTCGGTTAACAGCCGAACGCGCTAACCAATTGCGCCACAGAGACTCACATGGAATGCTGCTTACGGGGCGTGGCCTAGTTCTTCAGCCCAACCGAATTGCAATTGCAAATTTAACAGCCGAATGCGCTAACCAATTGGATATATAAGCACAAAACGTCCCTGGGTGGGCTTGAACCACCAACCTTTCGGTTAACAGCCGAACGCGCTAACCAATTGCGCCACAGAGACTCATATGAAAGGCTGCTTAGGGGGCGGGGCCTAGTTCTTCAGCCCAACCGAATTGCAATTGCAAATTTAACAGCCGAACGCGCTAACCAATTGGATATATAAGTTCAAAACGTCCCTGGGTGGGCTTGAACCACCAACCTTTCGGTTAACAGCCGAACGCGCTAACCAATTGCGCCACAGAGACTCATATGAAAGGCTGCTTAGGGGGCGGGGCCTAGTTCTTCAGCCCAACCGAATTGCAATTGCAAATTTAACAGCCGAACGCGCTAACCAATTGGATATATAAGTACAAAACGTCCCTGGGTGGGCAGTAAACCACCAACCTTTCGGTTAACAGCCGAACGCGCTAACCAATTGCGCCACAGAGACTCATATGGCATGTTGCTTAGGGGGCGTGGCCTAGTTCTTCAGCCCAACCGAATTGCACTTGCAAATTTATCAGCCGAACGCGCTAACCAATTGGATATATAAGCACAAAACGTCCCTGGGTGGGCTTGAACCACCAACCTTTCAGTTAACAGCCGAACGCGCTAACCAATTGCGCCACAGAGACTCATATTGAAGGTTGCTTAGGGGGCGTGGACTAGATCTTCAGCCCAACCGAATTGCAATTGCAAATTTAACAGCCGAACGCGCTAACCAATTGGATATATAAGCACAAAACGTCCCTGGGTGGGCTTGAACCACCAACCTTTCGGTTAATAGCCGAATGCGCTAACCAATTGGATATATAAGCACAAAACGTCCCTGGGTGGGCAGTAAACCACCAACCTTTCGGTTAACAGCCGAACGCGATAACCAATTGCGCCACAGAGACTCATATGGAATGGTGCTTAGGGGGCGTGGCCTAGATCTTCAGCCCAACCGAATTGCAATTGCAAATTTAACAGCCGAACGCGCTAACCAATTGGATATATAAGCACAAAACGTCCCTGGGTGGGCTTGAACCACCAACCTTTCGGTGAACGGCCGAACGCGCTAACCAATTGCGCCACAGAGACTCATATTGAAGGGTGCTTAGGGGGCGTGGCCTAGATCTTCAGCCTAACCGAATTGCAATTGCAAATTTAACAGCCGAACGCGCTAACCAATTGGATATATAAGCACAAAACGTCCCTGGGTGGGCTTGAACCACCAACCTTTCGGTTAACATCCGAACGCGCTAACCAATTGCGCCACAGAGACTAATATTGAAGGGTGCTTAGGGGGCGTGGCCTAGATCTCCAGCCCAACCGAATTGCAATTGCAAATTTAACAGTCGAACGCGCTAACCAATTGGATATATAAGCACAAAACGTCCCTGGGTGGGCTTGAACCACCAACCTTTCGGTTAACAGCCGAACGCGCTAACCAATTGCGCCACAGAGACTCATATTGAAGGTTGCTTAGGGGGCGTGGCCTAGTTCTTCAGCCCAACCGAATTGCAATTGCAAATTTAACAGCCGAACGCGCTAACCAATTGGATATATAAGTACAAAACGTCCCTGGGTGGGCAGTAAACCACCAACCTTTCGGTTAACAGCCGAACGCGCTAACCAATTGCGCCACAGAGACTCATATGGAATGCTGCTTAGGGGGCGTGACCTAGTTCTTCAGCCCAACCGAATTGCACTTGCAAATTTAACAGCCGAACGCGCTAACCAATTGGATATATAAGCACAAAACGTCCCTGGGTGGGCTTGAACCACCAACCTTTCGGTTAACAGCCGAACGCGCTAACCAATTGCGCCACAGAGACTCATATTGAAGGGTGCTTAGGGGGCGTGGCCTAGATCTTCAGCCCAACCGAATTGCAATTGCAAATTTAACAGTCGAACGCGCTAACCAATTGGATATATAAGCACAAAACGTCCCTGGGTGGGCTTGAACCACCAACCTTTCGGTTAACAGCCGAACGCGCTAACCAATTGCGCCACAGAGACTCATATGAAAGGCTGCTTAGGGGGCGGGGCCTAGTTCTTCAGCCCAACCGAATTGCAATTGCAAATTTAACAACCGAACGCGCTAACCAATTGGATATATAAGTTCAAAACGTCCCTGGGTGGGCTTGAACCACCAACCTTTCGGTTAACAGCCGAACGCGCTAACCAATTGCGCCACAGAGACTCATATGAAAGGCTGCTTAGGGGGCGGGGCCTAGTTCTTCAGCCCAACCGAATTGCAATTGCAAATTTAACAGCCGAACGCGCTAACCAATTGGATATATAAGTACAAAACGTCCCTGGGTGGGCAGTAAACCTCCAACCTTTCGGTTAACAGCCGAACGCGCTAACCAATTGCGCCACAGAGACTCATATGGCATGTTGCTTAGGGGGCGTGGCCTAGTTCTTCAGCCCAACCGAATTGCACTTGCAAATTTATCAGCCGAACGCGCTAACCAATTGAATATATAAGCACAAAACGTCCCTGGGTGGGCTTGAACCACCAACCTTTCAGTTAACAGCCGAACGCGCTAACCAATTGCGCCACAGAGACTCATATTGAAGGTTGCTTAGGGGGCGTGGACTAGATCTTCAGCCCAACCGAATTGCAATTGCAAATTTAACAGCCGAACGCGCTAACCAATTGGATATATAAGCACAAAACGTCCCTGGGTGGGCTTGAACTACCAACCTTTCGGTTAATAGCCGAATGCGCTAACCAATTGGATATATAACCACAAAACGTCCCTGGGTGGGCAGTAAACCACCAACCTTTCGGTTAACAGCCGAACGCGATAACCAATTGCGCCACAGAGACTCATATGGAATGGTGCTTAGGGGGCGTGGCCTAGATCTTCAGCCCAACCGAATTGCAATTGCAAATTTAACAGCCGAACGCGCTAACCAATTGGATATATACGCACAAAACGTCCCTGGGTGGGCTTGAACCACCAACCTTTCGGTTAACAGCCGAACGCGCTAACCAATTGCGCCACAGAGACTAATATTGAAGGGTGCTTAGGGGGCGTGGCCTAGATCTTCAGCCCAACCGAATTGCAATTGCAAATTTAACAGTCGAACGCGCTAACCAATTGGATATATAAGCACAAAACGTCCCTGGGTGGGCTTGAACCACCAACCTTTCGGTTAACAGCCGAACGCGCTAACCAATTGCGCCACAGAGACTCATATGAAAGGCTGCTTAGGGGGCGGGGCCTAGTTCTTCAGCCCAACCGAATTGCAATTGCAAATTTAACAGCCGAACGCGCTAACCAATTGGATATATAAGTTCAAAACGTCCCTGGGTGGGCTTGAACCACCAACCTTTCGGTTAACAGCCGAACGCGCTAACCAATTGCGCCACAGAGACTCATATTGAAGGTTGCTCAGGGGGCGTGGCCTAGTTCTTCAGCCCAACCGAATTGCAATTGCAAATTTAACAGCCGAACTCGCTAACCAATTGGATATATAAGTGCAAAACGTCCCTGGGTGGGCAGTAAACCACCAACCTTTCGGTTAACAGCCGAACGCGCTAACCAATTGCGCCACAGAGACTCATATGGAATGCTGCTTAGGGGGCGTGACCTAGTTCTTCAGCCCAACCGAATTGCACTTGCAAATTTAACAGCCGAACGCGCTAACCAATTGAATATATAAGCACAAAACGTCCCTGGGTGGGCTTGAACCACCAACCTTTCGGTTAACAGCCGAACGCGCTAACCAATTGCGCCACAGAGACTCATATTGAAGGTTGCTTAGGGGGCGTGGCCTAGTTCTTCAGCCCAACCGAATTGCAATTGCAAATTTAACAGCCGAACGCGCTAACCAATTGGATATATAAGCACAAAACGTCCCTGGGTGGGCTTGAACCACCAACCTTTCGGTTAACAGCCGAACACGCTAACCAATTGCGCCACAGAGACTCATATTGAAGGGTGCTTAGGGGGCATGGCCTAGATCTTCAGCCCAACCGAATTGCAATTGCAAATTTAACAGCCGAACGCGCTAACCAATTGGATATATAAGCACAAAACGTCCCTGGGTGGGCTTGAACCACCAACCTTTCGGTTAACAGCCGAACGCGCTAACCAATTGCGCCACAGAGACTAATATGGAATGCAGCTTAGGGGGCGTGGCCTAGTTCTTCAGCCCAACCGAATTGCAATTGCAAATTTAACAGCCGAACGCGCTAACCAATTGGATATATAAGCACAAAACGTCCCTGGGTGGGCTTGAACCACCAACCTTTCGGTTAACAGCCGAAGGCGCTAACCAATTGCGCCACAGAGACTCATATTGAAGGTTGCTTAGGGGGCCTGGTGTAGTTCTTATGCCCAACCGAATTGCAATTGCAACTTTAACAGCCGAACGCGCTAACCAATTGGATATATAAGTACAAAACGTCCCTGGGTGGGCAGTAACCCACCAACCTTTCGGTTAACAGCCGAACGCGCTAACCAATTGCGCCACAGAGACTCATATGGAATGCTGCTTAGGGGGCGTGACCTAGTTCTTCAGCCCAACCGAATTGCAATTGCAAATTTAACAGCCGAATGCGCTAACCAATTGGATATATAAGCACAAAACGTCCCTGGGTGGGCTTGAACCACCAACCTTTCGGTTAACAGCCGAACGCGCTAACCAATTGCGCCACAGAGACTCATATTGAAGGGGGCTTAGGGGGCGTGGCCTAGATCTTCAGCCCAACCGAATTGCACTTGCAAATTTAACAGCCGAACGCCCTAACCAATTGGATATATAAGCACAAAACGTCCCTGGGTGGGCTTGAACCACCAACCTTTCGGTTAACAGCCGAAGGCGCTAACCAATTGCGCCACAGAGACTCATATTGAAGGTTGCTTAGGGGGCGTGGTGTAGTTCTTATGCCCAACCGAATTGCAATTGCAACTTTAACAGCCGAACGCGCTAACCAATTGGATATATAAGTACAAAACGTCCCTGGGTGGGCAGTAAACCACCAACCTTTCGGTTAACAGCCGAACGCGCTAACCAATTGCGCCACAGAGACTCATATGGAATGCTGCTTAGGGGGCGTGACCTAGTTCTTCAGCCCAACCGAATTGCAATTGCAAATTTAACAGCCGAATGCGCTAACCAATTGGATATATAAGCACAAAACGTCCCTGGGTGGGCTTGAACCACCAACCTTCCGGTTAACAGCCGAACGCGCTAACCAATTGCGCCACAGAGACTCATATTGAAGGGTGCTTAGGGGGCATGGCCTAGATCTTCAGCCCAACCGAATTGCAATTGCAAATTTAACAGCCGAACGCGCTAACCAATTGGATATGTAAGCACAAAACGTCCCTGGGTGGGCTTGAACCACCAACCTTTCGGTTAACAGCCGAACGCGCTAACCAATTGCTCCACAGAGACTCATATGGAATGCAGCTTAGGGGGCGTGGCCTAGTTCTTCAGCCCAACCGAATTGCAATTGCAAATTTAACAGCCGAACGCGCTAACCAATTGGATATATAAGCACAAAACGTCCCTGGGTGGGCTTGAACCACCAACCTTTCGGTTAACAGCCGAAGGCGCTAACCAATTGCGCCACAGAGACTCATATTGAAGGTTGCTTAGGGGGCCTGGTGTAGTTCTTATGCCCAACCGAATTGCAATTGCAACTTTAACAGCCGAACGCGCTAACCAATTGGATATATAAGTACAAAACGTCCCTGGGTGGGCAGTAAACCACCAACCTTTCGGTTAACAGCTGAACGCGCTAACCAATTGCGCCACAGAGACTCATATGGAATGCTGCTTAGGGGGCGTGACCTAGTTCTTCAGCCCAACCGAATTGCAATTGCAAATTTAACAGCCGAACGCGCTAACCAATTGGATATATAAGCACAAAACGTCCCTGGGTGGGCTTGAACCACCAACCTTTCGGTTAGCAGCCGAACGCGCTAACCAATTCCGCCACAGAGACTCATATTGAAGGGGGCTTAGGGGGCGTGGCCTAGATCTTCAGCCCAACCGAATTGCAATTGCAAATTTAACAGCCGAACGCGCTAACCAATTGGATATATAAGCACAAAACGTCCCTGGGTGGGCTTGAACCACCAACCTTTCGGTTAACAGCCGAACGCGCTAACCAATTGCGCCACAGAGACTAATATGGAATGCAGCTTAGGGGGCGTGGCCTAGTTCTTCAGCCCAACCGAATTGCAATTGCAAATTTAACAGCCGAACGCGCTAACCAATTGGATATATAAGCACAAAACGTCCCTGGGTGGGCTTGAACCACCAACCTTTCGGTTAACAGCCGAAGGCGCTAACCAATTGCGCCACAGAGACTCATATTGAAGGTTGCTTAGGGGGCCTGGTGTAGTTCTTATGCCCAACCGAATTGCAATTGCAACTTTAACAGCCGAACGCGCTAACCAATTGGATATATAAGTACAAAACGTCCCTGGGTGGGCAGTAACCCACCAACCTTTCGGTTAACAGCCGAACGCGCTAACCAATTGCGCCACAGAGACTCATATGGAATGCTGCTTAGGGGGCGTGACCTAGTTCTTCAGCCCAACCGAATTGCAATTGCAAATTTAACAGCCGAATGCGCTAACCAATTGGATATATAAGCACAAAACGTCCCTGGGTGGGCTTGAACCACCAACCTTTCGGTTAACAGCCGAACGCGCTAACCAATTGCGCCACAGAGACTCATATTGAAGGGGGCTTAGGGGGCGTGGCCTAGATCTTCAGCCCAACCGAATTGCACTTGCAAATTTAACAGCCGAACGCCCTAACCAATTGGATATATAAGCACAAAACGTCCCTGGGTGGGCTTGAACCACCAACCTTTCGGTTAACAGCCGAAGGCGCTAACCAATTGCGCCACAGAGACTCATATTGAAGGTTGCTTAGGGGGCGTGGTGTAGTTCTTATGCCCAACCGAATTGCAATTGCAACTTTAACAGCCGAACGCGCTAACCAATTGGATATATAAGTACAAAACGTCCCTGGGTGGGCAGTAAACCACCAACCTTTCGGTTAACAGCCGAACGCGCTAACCAATTGCGCCACAGAGACTCATATGGAATGCTGCTTAGGGGGCGTGACCTAGTTCTTCAGCCCAACCGAATTGCAATTGCAAATTTAACAGCCGAACGCGCTAACCAATTGGATATATAAGCACAAAACGTCCCTGGGTGGGCTTGAACCACCAACCTTTCGGTTAGCAGCCGAACGCGCTAACCAATTCCGCCACAGAGACTCATATTGAAGGGGGCTTAGGGGGCGTGGCCTAGATCTTCAGCCCAACCGAATTGCAATTGCAAATTTAACAGCCGAACGCGCTAACCAATTGGATATATAAGCACAAAACGTCCCTGGGTGGGCTTGAACCACCAACCTTTCGGTTAACAGCCGAACGCGCTAACCAATTGCGCCACAGAGACTCATATGGAATGCTTCTTAGGGGGCGTGGCCTAGTTCTTCAGCCCAACCAAATTGCAATTGCGAATTTAACAGCCGAACGCGCTAACCAATTGGATATATAAGCACAAAACGTCCCTGGGTGGGCTTGAACCACCAACCTTTCGGTTAACAGCCGAAAGCGCTAACCAATTGCGCCACAGAGACTCATATTGAAGGTTGCTTAGGGGGCGTGGCGTAGTTCTTCAGCCCAACCTAATTGCAATTACAAATTTAACAGCCGAACGCGCTAACCAATTGGATATATAAGCACAAAACGTCCCTGGGTGGGCAGTAAACCACCAACCTTTCGGTTAACAGCCGAACGCGCTAACCAATTGCGCCACAGAGACTCATATTGAATGCTGCTTAGGGGGCGTGGCCTAGATCTTCAGCCCAACCGAATTGTAATTGCAAATTTAACAACCGAACGCGCTAACCAATTGGATATATAAGCACAAAACGTCCCTGGGTGGGCAGTAAACCACCAACCTTTCGGTTAACAGCCGAACGCGCTAACCAATTGCGCCACAGAGGCTGTTTTCGAAACCGCATACTGCATACTACTGAGGAGCGCAGTATGCAGTATGCAGTACATACTGCATACTGCATTCCTGAGTAGTATGCAGTATGTGACAGTTAAAGTGATGTATTTAGCAGTATGCTAGACGAGGCTTAAGCCTTCAAACCAGCTCTTAAAGCACAGGACAAAAAAACTAACTTGTACCACTATTACAATATTATCAAAAAATACAACTTTGATTTTGTTGTTTATGTTATGCTTGTTTACTTTATAAGATACTGCAGGTTTAAACTATTTATTCTGACAGCTCATAAAGAAGTCCGACAAACAGGATCATCAACGAGGAGAGACGGGAAATATAAAACATTCATCCACAACATTTACTTTACTCAAACTGCTTTTTCAGTTACAGCAACAGGACTGATCTCCCTCCAGATATTAGAGACATGTTAAAAAAGTGTCATGTTGTCTCATCAGGAACCTCTCTGCCCCGTCAGAAGCTGCTCTTTCCCTCTCCTCTTCTCTCTCCTCTCCTCTTCTCTCTCCTCTTCCTCTCCTCTCATCTTCCCTCGCCACTCTGCTGCTCTGCAGCCGCTCTGTGAGCATCACTGGCCGGCTCTCCAGCGAGCTACGCCCGCGGGCGATTGTGGAGCTTTTTAACTCGAAAAAAGGCAGATAAACACAGGTTCCTGTTAATTTATAATGGACATCTATGTTGTGATATTTAAACAAACTATCCGTCAACAAGGAAATAAAAGCCTCTTGTCTACGAGACCGGAGTGAGCTCCAGCAGCTCATAGCGGTCTCTGAGCGTGACTACCCGGCTTGCTGGCAGCGACCCGGGCAGGCGCTCGCTGGCTGTCACGGTATTCTGTGGAGCTTCTAAACTCCGACAACGGTGGAACAAATGTTCGATTCGCCATCTAACTTCGTAAAACTGCCAATATTAATAATCTACACAGTTGATTTCTCGCCTCAAAAACTTTCAGAAGTGAATTTAGTGTTGAAACGGCTACAAAAAACGTAAAAAAAGAGCAGCTTTTGGCTGCTGTTGTTGTAACCGTAGACTGTGCTGTTCCGGCGCTTTGCATTGTGGGATACAGTAGGCGAGATAGACTGGTCTGATGCATACTGGAGAATTTTTCCAAATCAGTACGTCATCCAGGTATTTTTGGCATACTGGAGATTTTGCTTTTGTTCGCATACTGCATACTACATACTACATTTTGGCCAAATCAGTACGTACTACTAGTATAGTATGCGGTTTCGAAAACAGCCAGAGACTCATATGGAATGCTGCTTAGGGGGCGTGACCTAGTTCTTCAGCCCAACCGAATTGCAATTGCAAATTTAACAGCCGAACGCGCTAACCAATTGGATATATAAGCACAAAACGTCCCTGGGTGGGCTTGAACCACCAACCTTTCGGTTAACAGCCGAACGCGCTAACCAATTGCGCCACAGAGACTCATATTGAAGGGGGCTTAGGGGGCGTGGCCTTGATCTACAGCCCAACCGAATTGCAATTGCAAATTTAACAGCCGAACGCGCTAACCAATTGGATATATAAGCACAAAACGTCCCTGGGTGGGCTTGAACCACCAACCTTTCGGTTAACAGCCGAACGCGCTAACCAATTGCGCCACAGAGACTCATATGGAATGCTGCTTAGGGGGCGTGACCTAGTTCTTCAGCCCAACCGAATTGCAATTGCGAATTTAACAGCCGAACGCGCTAACCAATTGGATATATAAGCACAAAACGTCCCTGGGTGGGCTTGAACCACCAACCTTTCGGTTAACAGCCGAACGCGCTAACCAATTGCGCCACAGAGACTCATATGGAATGCTGCTTAGGGGGCGTGGCCTAGTTCTTCAGCCCAACCGAATTGCAATTGCGAATTTAACAGCCGAACGCGCTAACCAATTGGATATATAAGCACAAAACGTCCCTTGGTGGGCTTGAACCACCAACCTTTCGGTTAACAGCCGAACGCTCTAACCAATTGCGCCACAGAGACTCATATTGAAGGTTGCTTAGGGGGCGTGGCGTAGTTCTTCAGCCCAACCTAATTGCAATTGCAAATTTAACAGCCGAACGCGCTAACCAATTCGATATATAAGCACAAAATGTCCCTGGGTGGGCAGTAAACCACCAACCTTTCGGTTAACAGCCGAACGCGCTAACCAATTGCGCCACAGAGACTCATATGGAATGCTGCTTAGGGGGCGTGACCTAGTTCTTCAGCCCAACCGAATTGCACTTGCAAATTTAACAGCCGAACGCGCTAACCAATTGAATATATAAGCACAAAACGTCCCTGGGTGGGCTTGAACCACCAACCTTTCGGTTAACAGCCGAACGCGCTAACCAATTGCGCCACAGAGACTCATATTGAAGGGGGCTTAGGGGGCGTGGCCTAGATCTACAGCCCAACCGAATTGCAATTGCAAATTTAACAGCCGAACGCGCTAACCAATTGGATATATAAGCACAAAACGTCCCTGGGTGGGCTTGAACCACCAACCTTTCGGTTAACAGCCGAACGCGCTAACCAATTGCGCCACAGAGACTCATATGGAATGCTGCTTAGGGGGCGTGACCTAGTTCTTCAGCCCAACCAAATTGCAATTGCGAATTTAACAGCCGAACGCGCTAACCAATTGGATATATAAGCACAAAACGTCCCTGGGTGGGCTTGAACCACCAACCTTTCGGTTAACAGCCGAACGCGCTAACCAATTGCACCACAGAGACTCATATTGAAGGTTGCTTAGGGGGCGTGGCGTAGTTCTTCAGCCCAACCTAATTGCAATTACAAATTTAACAGCCGAACGCGCTAACCAATTGGATATATAAGCACAAAACGTCCCTGGGTGGGCAGTAAACCACCAACCTTTCGGTTAACAGCCGAACGCGCTAACCAATTGCGCCACAGAGGCTGTTTTCGAAACCGCATACTGCATACTACTGAGGAGCGCAGTATGCAGTACATACTGCATACTGCATTCCTGAGTAGTATGCAGTATGTGACAGTTAAAGTGATGTATTTAGCAGTATGCTAGACGAGGCTTAAGCCTTCAAACCAGCTCTTAAAGCACAGGACAAAAAAACTAACTTGTACCACTATTACAATATTATCAAAAAATACAACTTTGATTTTGTTGTTTATGTTATGCTTGTTTACTTTATAAGATACTGCAGGTTTAAACTATTTATTCTGACAGCTCATAAAGAAGTCCGACAAACAGGATCATCAACGAGGAGAGACGGGAAATATAAAACATTCATCCACAACATTTACTTTACTCAAACTGCTTTTTCAGTTACAGCAACAGGACTGATCTCCCTCCAGATATTAGAGACATGTTAAAAAAGTGTCATGTTGTCTCATCAGGAACCTCTCTGCCCCGTCAGAAGCTGCTCTTTCCCTCTCCTCTTCTCTCTCCTCTCCTCTTCTCTCTCCTCTTCCTCTCCTCTCATCTTCCCTCGCCACTCTGCTGCTCTGCAGCCGCTCTGTGAGCATCACTGGCCGGCTCTCCAGCGAGCTACGCCCGCGGGCGATTGTGGAGCTTTTTAACTCGAAAAAAGGCAGATAAACACAGGTTCCTGTTAATTTATAATGGACATCTATGTTGTGATATTTAAACAAACTATCCGTCAACAAGGAAATAAAAGCCTCTTGTCTACGAGACCGGAGTGAGCTCCAGCAGCTCATAGCGGTCTCTGAGCGTGACTACCCGGCTTGCTGGCAGCGACCCGGGCAGGCGCTCGCTGGCTGTCACGGTATTCTGTGGAGCTTCTAAACTCCGACAACGGTGGAACAAATGTTCGATTCGCCATCTAACTTCGTAAAACTGCCAATATTAATAATCTACACAGTTGATTTCTCGCCTCAAAAACTTTCAGAAGTGAATTTAGTGTTGAAACGGCTACAAAAAACGTAAAAAAAGAGCAGCTTTTGGCTGCTGTTGTTGTAACCGTAGACTGTGCTGTTCCGGCGCTTTGCATTGTGGGATACAGTAGGCGAGATAGACTGGTCTGATGCATACTGGAGAATTTTTCCAAATCAGTACGTCATCCAGGTATTTTTGGCATACTGGAGATTTTGCTTTTGTTCGCATACTGCATACTACATACTACATTTTGGCCAAATCAGTACGTACTACTAGTATAGTATGCAGTTTCGAAAACAGCCAGAGACTCATATGGAATGCTGTTTAGGGGGCGTGACCTAGTTCTTCAGCCCAACCGAATTGCAATTGCAAATTTAACAGCCGAACGCGCTAACCAATTGGATATATAAGCACAAAACGTCCCTGGGTGGGCTTGAACCACCAACCTTTCGGTTAACAGCCGAACGCGCTAACCAATTGCGCCACAGAGACTCATATTGAAGGGGGCTTAGGGGGCGTGGCCTAGATCTACAGCCCAACCGAATTGCAATTGCAAATTTAACAGCCGAACGCGCTAACCAATTGGATATATAAGCACAAAACGTCCCTGGGTGGGCTTGAACCACCAACCTTTCGGTTAACAGCCGAACGCGCTAACCAATTGCGCCACAGAGACTCATATGGAATGCTGCTTAGGGGGCGTGACCTAGTTCTTCAGCCCAACCGAATTGCAATTGCGAATTTAACAGCCGAACGCGCTAACCAATTGGATATATAAGCACAAAACGTCCCTGGGTGGGCTTGAACCACCAACCTTTCGGTTAACAGCCGAACGCGCTAACCAATTGCGCCACAGAGACTCATATGGAATGCTGCTTAGGGGGCGTGGCCTAGTTCTTCAGCCCAACCGAATTGCAATTGCGAATTTAACAGCCGAACGCGCTAACCAATTGGATATATAAGCACAAAACGTCCCTTGGTGGGCTTGAACCACCAACCTTTCGGTTAACAGCCGAACGCTCTAACCAATTGCGCCACAGAGACTCATATTGAAGGTTGCTTAGGGGGCGTGGCGTAGTTCTTCAGCCCAACCTAATTGCAATTGCAAATTTAACAGCCGAACGCGCTAACCAATTCGATATATAAGCACAAAATGTCCCTGGGTGGGCAGTAAACCACCAACCTTTCGGTTAACAGCCGAACGCGCTAACCAATTGCGCCACAGAGACTCATATGGAATGCTGCTTAGGGGGCGTGACCTAGTTCTTCAGCCCAACCGAATTGCACTTGCAAATTTAACAGCCGAACGCGCTAACCAATTGAATATATAAGCACAAAACGTCCCTGGGTGGGCTTGAACCACCAACCTTTCGGTTAACAGCCGAACGCGCTAACCAATTGCGCCACAGAGACTCATATTGTAGGGGGCTTAGGGGGCGTGGCCTAGATCTACAGCCCAACCGAATTGCAATTGCAAATTTAACAGCCGAACGCGCTAACCAATTGGATATATAAGCACAAAACGTCCCTGGGTGGGCTTGAACCACCAACCTTTCGGTTAACAGCCGAACGCGCTAACCAATTGCGCCACAGAGACTCATATTGAAGGGGGCTTAGGGGGCGTGGCCTAGATCTACAGCCCAACCGAATTGCAATTGCAAATTTAACAGCCGAACGCGCTAACCAATTGGATATATAAGCACAAAACGTCCCTGGGTGGGCTTGAACCACCAACCTTTCGGTTAACAGCCGAACGCGCTAACCAATTGCGCCACAGAGACTCATATGGAATGCTGCTTAGGGGGCGTGACCTAGTTCTTCAGCCCAACCAAATTGCAATTGCGAATTTAACAGCCGAACGCGCTAACCAATTGGATATATAAGCACAAAACGTCCCTGGGTGGGCTTGAACCACCAACCTTTCGGTTAACAGCCGAACGCGCTAACCAATTGCACCACAGAGACTCATATTGAAGGTTGCTTAGGGGGCGTGGCGTAGTTCTTCAGCCCAACCTAATTGCAATTACAAATTTAACAGCCGAACGCGCTAACCAATTGGATATATAAGCACAAAACGTCCCTGGGTGGGCAGTAAACCACCAACCTTTCGGTTAACAGCCGAACGCGCTAACCAATTGCGCCACAGAGACTCATATGGAATGCTGCTTAGGGGGCGTGGCCTAGTTCTTCAGCCCAACCGAATTGCAATTGCAAATTTAACAGCCGAATGCGCTAACCAATTGGATATATAAGGACAAAACTTCCCTGGGTGGGCTTGAACCACCAACCTTTCGGTTAACAGCCGAACGCGCTAACCAATTGCGCCACAGAGACTCATATGGAATGCTGCTTAGGGGGCGTGGCCTAGTTCTTCAGCCCAACCGAATTGCAATTGCGAATTTAACAGCCGAACGCGCTAACCAATTGGATATATAAGCACAAAACGTCCCTTGGTGGGCTTGAACCACCAACCTTTCGGTTAACAGCCGAACGCTCTAACCAATTGCGCCACAGAGACTCATATTGAAGGTTACTTAGGGGGCGTGGCGTAGTTCTTCAGCCCAACCTAATTGCAATTGCAAATTTAACAGCCGAACGCGCTAACCAATTCGATATATAAGCACAAAATGTCCCTGGGTGGGCAGTAAACCACCAACCTTTCGGTTAACAGCCGAACGCGCTAACCAATTGCGCCACAGAGACTCATATGGAATGCTGCTTAGGGGGCGTGACCTAGTTCTTCAGCCCAACCGAATTGCACTTGCAAATTTAACAGCCGAACGCGCTAACCAATTGAATATATAAGCACAAAACGTCCCTGGGTGGGCTTGAACCACCAACCTTTCGGTTAACAGCCGAACGCGCTAACCAATTGCGCCACAGAGACTCATATTGAAGGGGGCTTAGGGGGCGTGGCCTAGATCTACAGCCCAACCGAATTGCAATTGCAAATTTAACAGCCGAACGCGCTAACCAATTGGATATATAAGCACAAAACGTCCCTGGGTGGGCTTGAACCACCAACCTTTCGGTTAACAGCCGAACGCGCTAACCAATTGCGCCACAGAGACTCATATTGAAGGGGGCTTAGGGGGCGTGGTCTAGATCTACAGCCCAACCGAATTGCAATTGCAAATTTAACAGCCGAACGCGCTAACCAATTGGATATATAAGCACAAAACGTCCCTGGGTGGGCTTGAACCACCAACCTTTCGGTTAACAGCCGAACGCGCTAACCAATTGCGCCACAGAGACTCATATGGAATGCTGCTTAGGGGGCGTGGCCTAGTTCTTCAGCCCAACCGAATTGCAATTGCAAATTTAACAGCCGAATGCGCTAACCAATTGGATATATAAGGACAAAACTTCCCTGGGTGGGCTTGAACCACCAACCTTTCGGTTAACAGCCGAACGCGCTAACCAATTGCGCCACAGAGACTCATATGGAATGCTGCTTAGGGGGCGTGGCCTAATTCTTCAGCCCAACCGAATTGCAATTGCGAATTTAACAGCCGAACGCGCTAACCAATTGGATATATAAGCACAAAACGTCCCTTGGTGGGCTTGAACCACCAACCTTTCGGTTAACAGCCGAACGCTCTAACCAATTGCGCCACAGAGACTCATATTGAAGGTTGCTTAGGGGGCGTGGCGTAGTTCTTCAGCCCAACCTAATTGCAATTGCAAATTTAACAGCCGAACGCGCTAACCAATTCGATATATAAGCACAAAATGTCCCTGGGTGGGCAGTAAACCACCAACCTTTCGGTTAACAGCCGAACGCGCTAACCAATTGCGCCACAGAGACTCATATGGAATGCTGCTTAGGGGGCGTGACCTAGTTCTTCAGCCCAACCGAATTGCACTTGCAAATTTAACAGCCGAACGCGCTAACCAATTGAATATATAAGCACAAAACGTCCCTGGGTGGGCTTGAACCACCAACCTTTCGGTTAACAGCCGAACGCGCTAACCAATTGCGCCACAGAGACTCATATTGAAGGGGGCTTAGGGGGCGTGGCCTAGATCTACAGCCCAACCGAATTGCAATTGCAAATTTAACAGCCGAACGCGCTAACCAATTGGATATATAAGCACAAAACGTCCCTGGGTGGGCTTGAACCACCAACCTTTCGGTTAACAGCCGAACGCGCTAACCAATTGCGCCACAGAGACTCATATTGAAGGGGGCTTAAGGGGCGTGGCCTAGATCTACAGCCCAACCGAATTGCAATTGCAAATTTAACAGCCGAACGCGCTAACCAATTGGATATATAAGCACAAAACGTCCCTGGGTGGGCTTGAACCACCAACCTTTCGGTTAACAGCCGAACGCGCTAACCAATTGCGCCACAGAGACTCATATGGAATGCTGCTTAGGGGGCGTGACCTAGTTCTTCAGCCCAACCAAATTGCAATTGCGAATTTAACAGCCGAACGCGCTAACCAATTGGATATATAAGCACAAAACGTCCCTGGGTGGGCTTGAACCACCAACCTTTCGGTTAACAGCCGAACGCGCTAACCAATTGCACCACAGAGACTCATATTGAAGGTTGCTTAGGGGGCGTGGCGTAGTTCTTCAGCCCAACCTAATTGCAATTACAAATTTAACAGCCGAACGCGCTAACCAATTGGATATATAAGCACAAAACGTCCCTGGGTGGGCAGTAAACCACCAACCTTTCGGTTAACAGCCGAACGCGCTAACCAATTGCGCCACAGAGACTCATATGGAATGCTGCTTAGGGGGCGTGGCCTAGTTCTTCAGCCCAACCGAATTGCAATTGCAAATTTAACAGCCGAATGCGCTAACCAATTGGATATATAAGCACAAAACGTCCCTGGGTGGGCTTGAACCACCAACCTTTCGGTTAACAGCCGAACGCGCTAACCAATTGCGCCACAGAGACTCATATGGAATGCTGCTTAGGGGGCGTGACCTAGTTCTTCAGCCCAACCGAATTGCACTTGCAAATTTAACAGCCGAACGCGCTAACCAATTGAATATATAAGCACAAAACGTCCCTGGGTGGGCTTGAACCACCAACCTTTCGGTTAACAGCCGAACGCGCTAACCAATTGCGCCACAGAGACTCATATTGAAGGGGGCTTAGGGGGCGTGGCCTAGATCTACAGCCCAACCGAATTGCAATTGCAAATTTAACAGCCGAACGCGCTAACCAATTGGATATATAAGCACAAAACGTCCCTGGGTGGGCTTGAACCACCAACCTTTCGGTTAACAGCCGAACGCGCTAACCAATTGCGCCACAGAGACTCATATTGAAGGGGGCTTAGGGGGCGTGGCCTAGATCTACAGCCCAACCGAATTGCAATTGCAAATTTAACAGCCGAACGCGCTAACCAATTGGATATATAAGCACAAAACGTCCCTGGGTGGGCTTGAACCACCAACCTTTCGGTTAACAGCCGAACGCGCTAACCAATTGCGCCACAGAGACTCATATGGAATGCTGCTTAGGGGGCGTGACCTAGTTCTTCAGCCCAACCGAATTGCACTTGCAAATTTAACAGCCGAACGCGCTAACCAATTGAATATATAAGCACAAAACGTCCCTGGGTGGGCTTGAACCACCAACCTTTCGGTTAACAGCCGAACGCGCTAACCAATTGCGCAACAGAGACTCATATTGAAGGGTGCTTAGGGGGCGTGGCCTAGATCTTCAGCCCAACCGAATTGTAATTGCAAATTTAACAACCGAACGCGCTAACCAATTGGATATATAAGCACAAAACGTCCCTGGGTGGGCTTGAACCACCAACCTTTCGGTTAACAGCCGAACGCGCTAACCAATTGCGCCACAGAGACTCATATGGAAGGTTGCTTAGGGGGCGTGGCATAGTTCTTCAGCCCAACCTAATTGCAATTGCAAATTTAACAGCCGAACGCGCTAACCAATTGGATATATAAGCACAAAACGTCCCTGGGTGGGCTTGAACCACCAACCTTTCGGTTAACAGCCGAAGGCGCTAACCAATTGCGCCACAGAGACTCATATTGAAGGTTGCTTAGGGGGCGTGGTGTAGTTCTTATGCCCAACCGAATTGCAATTGCAACTTTAACAGTCGAACGCGCTAACCAATTGGATATATAAGTACAAAACGTCCCTGGGTGGGCAGTAAACCACCAACCTTTCGGTTAACAGCCGAACGCGCTAACCAATTGCGCCACAGAGACTCATATGGAATGCTGCTTAGGGGGCGTGACCTAGTTCTTCAGCCCAACCGAATTGCAATTGCAAATTTAACAGCCGAACGCGCTAACCAATTGGATATATAAGCACAAAACGTCCCTGGGTGGGCTTGAGCCACCAACCTTTCGGTTAACAGCCGAACGCGCTAACCAATTGCGCCACAGAGACTCATATTGAAGGTTGCTTAGGGGGCGTGGCGTAGTTCTTCAGCCCAACCTAATTGCAATTGCAAATTTAACAGCCGAACGCGCTAACCAATTGGATATATAAGCACAAAACGTCCCTGGGTGGGCAGTAAACCGCCAACCTTTTGGTTAACAGCCGAACGCGCTAACCAATTGCGCCACAGAGACTCATATGGAATGCTGCTTAGGGGGCGTGGCCTAGTTCTTCAGCCCAACCGAATTGCAATTGCAAAAAATATGATATATATATATATTTATATATATTCATATTTTTGTTTCATTTATTGTTATTCAATTACGGAGTATTAGGGCCATATTGAGGGGGGAAAAAATCTGAGATTTTGAGAATAAAGTTATAACTTTACGAGATAAAAAAGTAATTTCCTCCTCCACCAAAGGGTCAGTTTTCCCATCTGGTCCGTTTTTTCAGAATAAACTCAGTTTCTTGCACAGTCTTTTCAAGGTCCTTCTGATACTGATGATAATGTGGTGCTGATGTGCCAAAAGATGAAGTATTTGGTTATTTGTGAAACCTAAACTAAAGTATAACTTCACAAGATGCTCCACGTTCCTCATTTTCACACTATTTCCCCTCTAAACTAACACGTACAATTACTACTTTATAATATTATGACTTTATTCTCATAATATTATGACTTTATTCTCATAAACTTGTGACTTTATTCTTATAATATTACGAGTTTTTTTCTCTTAGACTTATGACTTTATTCTCATAATATCACGACTTTATTCTCATAAATTTATGACTTTATTCTTAGAATATTATGAGTTTTTTCTGGTAAACTTCTGACTTTATTCTCATAATATTACGTCTTTTTTCTCGTAATATTATGACTTTATTCCCGAAATCTCAGATTTATTTTTTTTCATCAATGTGGCCCTAATACTCGTATTCTTATTTTCATTTTCTTCAGTAGTTAAATCAGTGAGTAGTTCTGATCCTGATCTTCACTCCAGACCAGCTGGTGGCGGTAATGAGTCATAAAGTAGTGACCAATAAATCTCCAACGAAGATGAAGAAGAAAAAGAAGAAGAGGAGGAGGAAGAGGAGGAAGAGGAGGACATATGACCGAAGTATTTCTTTGGTGTCACGCTGCAGTATTTATTTAGTCAACAGGGAGACACCAATATAAATTATGAAGAATGAGAATGACTGAGAGTAAATGAGGTAAAGACACATCGACCGATGGGAGAGGAGGACACAGGACCAGAAGACCTCTGTGAGTTATATAACTGTTTTATTTTCCATGACAGGACATTATGATTCAGAGTGTACATGAATAAAACTTGTAAACGTTAAAGTCAGCTGTGAGACATATTTTAGCTCCAGTTGCTCGTTTTTCTTGTTAGTGTGACTTTATCATAAACTATTATTAAGTTAGGAGTGCCAGTAGGTTGCTCCCTTTTTATGAGACATGTCTTTATACCAGCAACACAGCAGCACTGCAGAGAGAAGTCAGCTGGAGATGTGTGAAACAAACCCTGAGGACCTTCTTACTACAATAGTAAATACACTACAAATATTATTATGTATTATATTAGTACATAATTCTAACTTCCCTAAAAATCTGCTCTGTCTTAAAAATATGAGACGACCTGATAGTTTGAGGAAGTGGAGGATGAGTAGATTGTTGTCACATTGTTTTAAAGGTCCCATATTATTAAAAAGTGTTTTTTTTTTCACGTTTTTTTATTATAAAGCAGGCTTAAGTCCTGTATAAATACTGTGAAAGTATCGAAACACTCAATCCACAGAGAAATACACACAGTTCGTATTCAGAAACTCTGCGTTTGAAACAAGCTGTCAGGATTTCTGCCCATTCGTGATGTCACGAAATATACAATATTTAGACCCTTGACACAATTTTAAATGTAAACATTCTAAATGTGTCCCAGTTTATTCCTGGTTGCAGTGTATGTGAATGACATCAACTGACAGGAAGTACACATGGACCCAAGCTGTTGCCTAGCAACGCAATTCTGTTGCAATTCCGTCAAAATGCGCTAAAACAGAGCGTTTCAGACAGAGGGTAAATACAGGCATATTCAGGCAGACGGTATGAGGAAAATAACGTGTTTTTTTTAACATTACAGCATGTAAACATGTTCTAGTAGAAACACAAAATACAAGTATGAACCTGAAAATGAGCATAATATGGGACCTTTAAGTCTCTTCAGAGCAGGGCCGTAGGAAGCTCTGGACATGTGGGGGGGCCTAATGTAACGGGGGTCTGGGGGATCCTCCTCTATGGCGTTTAATTTGTATCGAAACCTGCGTGCACACAGAACAGTAATCGCGAAAAGCATCCTCTCGGGGGAGAATTTCTGCTCCGCGTGCACAAATGCAGCAGCGCAACTGCTCAACTCGCTCGCTCATCAGGTTGACTTTTGAGACTTTGGAGGCGGGGGTTGAATAGACAGTTGCTGATGTGTCCGCTCATTGATTGGTCACTTTCAACACCTACAGTCTCTGACGGCGAAGGCAGATCATGAATAATTCATGAACATGTGACACCGTTGTCCTTGTCCATATAGTTGTTATTTCTATTTCTGTGTAAGTACTTATAGAGAGCTGCATAACACCGGGCTCAAATTCCTTGTACGTATGTATGTACACATACACACAGGTGTCAAACTTTCTCTCCTTATTACTCAGCTGCCCGTACAACTCGGTTGTTGAATTGGTGCACAAGGACTTATATTGTGCGATTGGCAGTTAATATCTGTGCGTGTGAAATAATATACAGTAATTTCCTGGTGAGCATGTTTTATCACACTTGCAACATACAACGTAAATCTGACGCCATTTCTCTTGAGTCCTTCTCTGAAAGGATAACATTTTTATAACACAAAGAATCATTAACGTATGTTTGTAATGTAAATATAAGGACTGAAATGTCTTTACGTTGTCTCACTTTGGATGCTAACTATTGTTCACAGAAAGCTCCTGGGCATAAAGAGGCAGCAGAACAGAAGGATGAGCTCACTGCACAGGTTGGTGACAAACTGTTATCGATACTGAGCCTCAAATGTCAGTCATGTGTAAACTGTCTGATGGTTATTGATTTGGGATGCAGATGTTAAATAATTCTCTGCAACATTTTTCATTACAGCTTGGTAATAACATGGTAATAGTGGGGTAATAATTTGATAATGAAGAGGACATCTTGTTTTTTTTTTTTATTTATTTATTTTTTATTTTATGCCTTTATTGAAGGAGACAGAGATAGTACTGAAAGGGGATGAAAAGGGATGACATGCAGCAAAGGGCCACAGGTCGGATTCGGACCCTGGGCCGCTGCGGTAAGGACCTTGGTACATGGGGCGCCCGCTCTACCAGGTTAGCTACAGTGGCGCCCCAAAGAGGACATAGTTAAAGCTGCAGTAGGCAGAATATTTTTGCCTTCATCGGGCAAAAATCCCATAATAACCTTTCAGCATATTGTAATTCAAGTGTTCTGAGAGATAAGTAGACTTCTGCACCTCCTCATGGCTCCGTTTTCAGGCTTTAGAAAATCTAGCACCATGATGGAAGACTTTGACCAATCACAGGTCATTTCAGAGAGAGAGAGCGTTCCTATTGGCTGTGCTCCGGCTGGTGGGCGGTGCTTGGTATTTAGTAGTTGCCGACATCGCGCTGCAACAGGAAAGAAACTGGGACACATTTACGTTTACAACTGTGAAATGATCTGCCGGCTACTATGAGCGTAATACCTTCAAAATCACATGAAAAGTCTTAGACGTCAAAATTGATAATTATAATATAATAATGGTAAAATAAAATAATATAAAGATGATGAATATTATAATGCTGAAATTCATTCTCTCATTTGTTCCAAACATCGCCTTTTGTTTCTTAGTAGTAGTAGTTTCTTTTATATAACCAAGAATCAACGAAATGTTTCTATTTCATTTCTCACTACTTTCAACAAACACATTCGATGCTATTGGTGACGTTTTGAATAATTATTGTAAGTTTGATTGAAATGCTTCCCTTGGTGTTCTGAGGTGAATCCATTTCGATCCCTATGTACACTGTGTTGTGGAATTTCTGACACTCAGGTTAACTCAGTCAACAGGAAGGAAGAGGCCCCGGAGCTGTTGATGTCTTACACATTAAGTTTATTGAAGCTTGATCAAGGAGCAATTATCAGGTCTCCACATTTGATGTGCTCTCTGCGTGAAGGCCTCACAACTCTGCCCTTTCTCCCTGGTGCTCAGTGTTTTATCCTTATCATGTTTTGACTCACGTGATTCCTCTGGCATCTCTGACCCTGGTTGCCCCAGCAACTGGCTCTATGGTCCCCACTACAGACACAGCTGTACAGATAAGGGTGGCGCCCCTAGGCAGGACTCCAACCCAATAATGTCAACACGAGGGACACTCTGAGAGACACTCTGACCTCCCGACCAAGGAGAGAGGAATTGATAGAAAAATTCCATCACACACTGGGTCATGATTTTTGCAGCTGTTTTGCAGGATTTTGAGGTCAGAATTTATGAATAGACTTCTTGGTTGTTGAGTGTTTTCACATATGTTGCTGGGCCTTCCTGGTTTTTGTCACAATATGATTAATGAAATGCTTCCAGAAACATTTCCAATAGTAGTTTCAGTAATTGTGTCCATGATGCACACTTAACATTGCATTATAGCGCCACGTGTCATTGTTTATGAGTGTAGTCGCAGGTGCAGCAGACCACACTGCTAACCAGTCACCCCTGATGTGGAGTGTGATGGAGTGTGTACTTATGAGGTGCCCTGTTTCTCACAGTGCATTTGAGTCTGATGACCTTGTTTTACATCCGTCTGTGACCACATGTATTTCTTTTTTCACCACCACTTTGGTATCTGTGCTGAGGTGAATGAACCCAGCAGGTTTTCTGTGCAGCCTCTCTGCTGCATGTGTTTGGATGACTGTCAGACATCTCTTTCTGATGCTCCTGTTGTCCTGGAGTTGCTGTGACGAATTATTATGGCTGTGTCAGGGCTCCAGACTAACCTTTTACATCAGTTGCACTGGAACTTTTTCTTTTAGGTGCACACAAAATTCTTCACCGTGCCTTTTGGCACCGCAATATATTTTAAGCGTTTTGAGAGTTCCCATAGGCCTACACTAGTGATGTCACCATAACAGACATTTAGTAGTCGACACCAACACGATTCTCGATACCAATTCGATACGAAGGTAAAAAACAAAAGTCAAACAATAAATGTACCATGTATTTCAACATCCACTCCTTTATTACCGTTGTCATACTGGTTTTTGTTATGAAGCTAAACCGGTCATAATTCCCTCTCTATTATATATTGCTTTAGTTTTTACTGTCTCTCCTCCTGCGTAATAAGAGGAAGTAAAGAGCTACTCACATGAGCTTCACTTTATTTTCTCTGCTGCCTTCTGGGAAAGAGACATTCATCATATTGCTTCATATTCTTGCTTCATTCCTTAGATTGCCACACAAAGAAATCCTCTTTGATTATACTTGTCGTGCCATTTGGAGTTTCTCAGAGCAGCATTGGACAAGTCTTAGTTGAGTTTCGAGATGTGATTGTGTGCGTTTGTATAAAATGTCAGTGCCTTGGGGTATGTCAGTTTACCTGCTATAACCTGCCTAACAGCTGTTCTCTGCCAATAAACTACCATGTGAGGCTGATATAGGATCAGTTTGAATAAAACCGCATTGTGAGGAGAGTGTGTAATTAACTGTGGGATTGAAGTGACCTTTCTAGCTTGTCTCTGCGGATTAGAACCAAACTGTATGATGTGTTGTGTTTTCCAGACAGCTGAGTCAGCTGCTTGGAGCATGGAGGTGGAAGAGGAGGGTGGAGGTTTCTCTGTATGCCGCCACTGGCTTTCACTGCAGGACCTTCTGCTCCACCACTTCAGAACCAGGTGCACTACTCAGTTTGAAGCTTTATTGCTATTTGACAACATACAGTGTGGCTTCCTTACATACAACTACAACAGTAAAATAAATGTTGATTTTAACTGTTTAGACTTCATTACACTTTTATCCACTGAGTCTTTCAGTCAAAGGTTGCAGGACGGTGGTAAACGTGACCATAGTGTATATGTATGAAGTACTATTAGTTGTAGCAGTAGCAGTGGTAGAAACATTAGTTGTTCTTCCCTGATGATGTCATAGCGATGCCAGAAAGGGAAGGCACATATACTCAGTGTAACTACGCACCTTTTCTCTCTTACAGTGGACCCAATAGAGATCCACAAGAGGAAGCTCTTCCTGTGGTTCAGCCACCTTCCTCAGGAGGAGAAACAGTTCGGTGGTTACTTCAGCCCTGAGACCATGCATGTGGATCCACTGATCCTGGAAAGAAAAGCTGAGGAGAGGGCAGGACTGCTCAGCTCCCCCCTCCAAACCCAGTCCCCCTCCACCCCCTCTGTGATTGTGGAGCAACTGTTTGAGCCCACCGATGCCTGGAACGAGGGCCGGGGGCTCAATGTGCTGCTGTACGGGGCCGTGGGAACAGGGAAAAGTACAGTGGTCCGAAAGCTGGTGCTGGATTGGTGCGCTGGGACCACCCTGACCAACTTCAAACTGCTGGTTCCTTTCTCTTGTGAGGACCTTGGCCAACTGTCAAAGTACGATAACCTTCCTCTACTCAGTGGCATTTTTCACGGTTCTCTCATGTCATATATATTCAATTCAATATTTGTATTGCCATGTCAACCCACAGTTGATTGGAATTTGTTTCGGTGCAGTGCTCATTAAAAACAGACCAAAGCACACACATATAAAAAAAAAAAAACATAGTGCACATAGGAGACGACCACATACATTTATACAATCATTCAAACCAATAAAATCCTAAAATGCTAAAATACTGTGAAGAGCCTTGTGCTATTGCATCTTCCCCTAAAGTGTCTAGTGCAAAGCATTCCTAAAGTGCATGTTGGATGGAGCTCAACTTCCTCCTGCAAAGTGCCTATGCATTAGAGTTTAGGTGCCTAATAGCATCAGGGTTCGTGCTGTTCCTGAGGGGGGATGTCCTACACCTCAGACTCTGAAATCTCCTTCCAGAAGGAAGGAGTATGAAGAGAGAACTAGCAGGGTGGGAGGGGTTGGTAATCACCTTCTGCGCCCTGTGGCTGATCCGTGTGGCATAGATGGAGGCCACAGATGGGATGTCACATCCTATGATTTTAGAGGCAGTTCGCACCACTCTCTCTAACTGTCTCCTCTCAAAGGCGGTTGTGCTGCCGTACCAGACTGTGACAGAGAAGACCAGGACACTCTCCACTGTGGCTCTATAAAATTGGAGCATTGCCTCTCTAGCCACACCAAACTTTCTAAGCTGGTGCAGGAAGTGAAGCCTCTGGTCGACCTTGCTGATAATAAGGCTAGTGTTGTCCTCCCACTTCAGAGTGTGGCATATGCTGGTGTCAAGGAATCTAAAATTAGCCACTCTCTCCACTAGATTGGAGACCAGGATACCAATTTTAACCACCTGCTTTCTATCTGACAAAAGTCCAGGATCCAGTGGCAGAGGGACTGAGCAAGATATATCTGATATCTTGAATGTGGAATCATGTTATATTAGTCATTTCTCCAGCATCAGAGCCGATCAACACATTCTAAGCATACAGCAAACTACTGTTATTGTTGCTATGGCAGTATACAATATATTTGGAAATTTTTTTTGTTTATTTTTCACATATTTCCTGTTGTTTTATTATTTTAAAGTGTTTTCACCTCCTTTCACCACAGACAAACTGGGAATTACATTACATTTAAAATAATTTACATCTTTGACATAACCTTTTACATTTAAACCCACGTGAAGAAAGAGTTTGAAGATATCCAGCGTAGAGTCCAACGCTGTTGGACCAGTACTGTGCAGAAGACACATGGACCGCGGGCTGCGCGGCTCGGCTGCGCGGCTCGGCTGCGCGGCTCGGCTCATCTACAGATTCGACGTGTGTCGCCTATTTTTTCCGCGTGATGCGTTTGGCTCTCAGCAAAAATAGACAGTGAAAATGATCTGTTGAGGGCTGCAGTAGCAGCCTTGCAGCAGCAACGCTGTCTGTGTGGACACACGTATGAGCGGCTGCAGCCGCACTGCTCACCCGGTCTGTCGGGTGGCTCTAACCTGTTAACATGGCTGCCGAAATGAAAAGTAACCGGTGACGCCCAGCCCTACAAGCCGCTGGGGTTGGGCTGGTTGATATTAAGCCAGAACACCGGACCTGACGGTGTACTGAATTTAACCACTAGGTTTCGCACTTGAGTCAGCAGCCGCTCCACCAAAACTTGGAGGAACGGTCACTAAAATGAAAATTAGGGGCTGCACGATACTGACTTTTTGCCGATATCCGATATGCCGATATTTTCCAACTCATTTTGGCCGATGCTGATATACGCACGTTTTTTTTCCACCCAACTGCAGAGAACCTCAAGTCTAACTTTCTAGTAAACAAACACAACATGCTCCTCTTCCCCCTTCCCACCTCTACTGAAATGTGATCTTCTTCATGTTGTCGGTGTCAGTCGAAGACACCGGCCTCGGCTCAGCAGATTCCCACGACCTGTCAGACACTAGTGGCTCCGTCAGTCCGTTTATAAACGAACATAATATTATGTTAATCACGTTGTCATATTGCTTATTACTAATGCAACATGCTGGATTTGAGGATGTGAGGCCATTGGCACCTGTTGCTGATGTCGGCTACTTTTTTAATTTGCCAGAACGTGTCATGATGACAAATTGCCGGATCAACCGGTTGGCATAAAATCAAAGCGGTGTAAGCTGGTGGCCAATTGATCGAAGCATCCATAGAAAAAACAGATACCGCCCGCCCAGCCCTATTGTACAGGTGCTTGATGCGTAACACTCAGTACATGGATTTGATTGAGTGTACAACTTAAATTCAATGAATTGAATATGGGTATGGTCAGTGGTCAAGGTCAAGGACCCCTAAACTGACACAAATTAGCCTCGGACCCCCATTTGATAATATTTTGTCCTTCTGATTTTTGATTTTTTATGTTTTATAATAGAAAGTGTATGAAACCCATGACCAAAATAGTCATACGTTATGTCATTGTGTTACTTATGGATAAATTATTCCCCTTTTTGCGGGGGACCTCCTGAAGGACAGACCCCACTCTGAAAACCACTGAGTTATACAACATCAGCTGCGTCACACTGCTGTTAGTACAGTATGTTAGTAATACAGTGATAAATTCCCTGCCTCATAGGGCGGCTTCCTTAAGGGCCCTGGTGAGCAGGAAGTACCTCCACCTGAGGAACCACCCCCTGCTGAGTGGGGAGGGAAACCAGGCCAAGGATGTGCTCTTCCTCTTCAATGGGATGGAGAAGATGAATCTGGACTTCCGAATGGGAGCCACGGAGCTGTGCAGTGATCCTAATGAGTCGCTGCCTCCAGGTGTAGTGGTGGTCAACCTGCTGAGGAAATACCTCCTGCCTGAGGTAAGGCACAGGCCACCATCACTGCCACGTTATTTCTGATTCTCTGAAATCTGCCTTAGACCGTCATCCATCTATTTGCCATGTTGAAATGCCGCCATGATAATGGTTGGTAATGTGGAGCATTACTTAAAGGGCAGAAGGACAATTCAACTTCATTCTCGATGCCATGCCACACAGTTACTGTTAACTTGGTAATCTGAAGAAACAAAAATAATTTAGTTTGGTACCAAATACAAGTACAGAGGATCAGTACACAGCCTTCCTATCCTCCCCTTTACTTTTAGAATTTTAATGTGAAACATCTGCAGGAAGTACTGAGTTTCTCTGACAATATTTTAACAAAGTAAAACATTTGTGAATGAAAGCAGAATTTTGTTAAAAAGAGAAAATATAATCAGAGTGGTTAGTATGACAAGACTCTGTGGTTATACTGATGGAATTAGAGCTTTGAACAATGTACCACGTGAGCCATTATAGTCCAGGTCATTTCCCCCATTTTTCATTAGGGACTGGGCTCTGTTCTTCAGAGGCATGCTGTGTTCCTGCCCAAGCAAAATCAATGAAAGTAACTGAGGCGTAACAAGCCTAGGAGTTTGCAAAAGTATCCTTAGTAATCAAAAACATCTTTTTTTTAATCCTTGTTTAGTTCTAAAGTGTGTTAATTTATTTCCAAGTTATGGAAGTTGGCTGCTGTATGTTTCCCAGGCCAGCATCTTGGTTACCACCAGACTGTCTGCCCTGGATCGTATTCCTCAGAAGTATGTGAGTCGCTATGCACAGATTTGTGGCTTCAATGACCCGGACCGCCAGCGGGCCTACTTCACCAGCCGCCTACTGCAGCACAGCGAGGAGACTACACGTAACCAAGGGGCCCATGCTCTTATAGAGCTGCTTTACCTCAACCTACAGAGAGAAAGCCAGCTGGCTACAGCCTGCTTCCTCCCCTCCTACTGCTGGCTCACATGTGCTACCCTACACTTCCTCCATTTCACCGACGCCAAGGCACCCATCCGCACGCTGACTGGCATATACACCAGTTTCCTCAGGCTCAACTTTGGAGGTGAGGTGCTGGGCTCAGGAAGCAGGCCCATTCAGGAGCACCACAGTCCTCTGATGTTGAATGTAGTCCGTAGACTTGGGAAACTTGCATTTGACGGTGTGACATACAGACGCACGTCATTCTCAGAAAAGGAACTGGAGCAGTGGATCGGAGGGAAGACCAAGACGGATGAGGAGCTACATGAGCTGGCTGTGTTCAGGATTGACGTACTAGACTTCTTCTTGGTTCCCTGTGTAGAAAGAGGCAAGCATTTTCCAAAAGACCCCAGTGAGCAAGATGAGAAACGCTATGTATTTGCTGTCCCAGCCATGCAGGAGTACCTGGCGGCTCTCTACGTGGTTCTAGGAGAGAACAAATCGGCTCTGGAGAAGGTGACCAAGCAGGTGTCTGTGGTCATTGGTCAGGCAAGTGAGGATGTCGGTGCCCTCGTCACCATCCTTTCTAAGTTCACCGTTCTCCGAATAATTCCTGTATTCAACCTCCTTAAGCTATTTCCAAAGCTCTATGACAGAATCATCAGTCACAGCAGAGGCAGCATTGCCAAAACCATGGCAGCTGAGATGTTCCGCACCGAGGATAGCCACAACGAAGATGTCCTGGATCAGGTGGAGCAAAGCCTCCTGGGAGTCCACGGGCCGCAGCCACAGCAGTACAGTGAGGGCCAGCCTTTTGAGCTCTACCCCATCTTCATGGGCGGACTGTTGCATTACGGTAACCGTGTCCTTCTCCAGCAACTTGGATGCACTATTCAGAGCACCACTGTGGCCCAGATCACACACGTCCTTCGGAAGTACCTTGTCAGAGGTAACGTGTATGTTCCTTTTTCAGTCTTGTTTATACAGCATGCTTTGTTTTCATGTTTCAAGAAGCTGAACCTACCTTGGTTTCAAATATTACAAATCTACTGACTTTAAGTTGATATTAATGATTGTATTGTTAAGTGCTGTGAAGTCTTTTAACTTAAAGGTCACCTATTATGCAAAATGCACTTTTCCATGTCTTTTAAACATCAATATCTGTCCCCAGTGTGTCTACAGGCCACCATAGTATCATAAAAGACCATCCTCTCTCTTTTTCTCCTCCTCCGTTTGTCCGGAAATGGGTGCAGAAAAAAAATTCGCTTTTTTTCCTTCTCTTCTGACGTCATTAGAGAAATGCAAGCCATGTAAGGGTTTCCTGGTCGAACCAGAGAGAACCTTCAGTAGCTGACCCCGCCCCACAGCGCGTCACTGTCTCTCCTCCTCAACCGAACTTGAGCAAAGTCTGCAAGAACCATCAGAACAGGCTTCATGTACTCCCATCATCTAAATATAACATGTTCTTTCACAAAGGCTTTATGTAATTACACTGTTTAAACAGATGATATTTATATATTATATATATTTGATGTCATGCATGTAGCAGAGTACAGGTAGTAAATAGTGACTTGTAAGCAACACAACACATTTCTGTTTCACAGTCAAACTTTATTTGAGTTGACAGATGACAATATTAATTATTCACAGCATTTGTAATCATCTCACCTGTTAGTTAGTTATGTTAACATGGTACAGGAGAAAGTCTTCAGCTCTGGTAAACTATGGTAAGCTAAGCTCCGGTGGTCTGTAGTCATGGTAACACAGAGACAGCTACTACTGTAAATAATATACCATTACTCTGATCTTCCATACATTTATCTTTTAGCAGAAATAATGAACTGACTACTGTTTCACATCTTCTATTTTCCACCCTGATGGTCGCTGTGTTTACACACCGTGTCATAGCGGTAGCATGTAGCTAACCCGTTAGCATGTAGCTACATGCTAACGGGTTAGCTCTGTATCTCCCATCTGCTCTCAGCTGTCTGCTCTCCTCTGGGATGATTCTGTCGGTCATTTCTCACAGATGGATCTGTAAAGACAGACGTAAAACAGAGTGTATGTTTACGGTTTACAGAGTTGATGCATAAGGTAAACACTGAGTTAACTAACAGAGCTATAAATAGTATTATTTACCTGAGAGAAACCGTCAGGAAAACCTGGAATCTGGACCGCAGATGTTCATCATGTGTCGCCGATTTCTGATCAGATTCCTCCGGTAACGTGCGCTGGGTGAAGTTTCTGGTTTATAAACTTTAAAGTGGTTTATAAGCTCTATTCTAGCTGCCTCTCCCTCCACTCCTCTCTCCAGAGCTTCTCCGGGAGGGAGGGGGAGGGTGACGCTGTTGTTGAGGACGTTTGATTGACAGAAAACGCTGACCAATCAGAGCAGAGTGGGAGGAGACAGGCTGTGAATCAGTGGTTTTCAGACAGAGGCTGAATTAGGCTCTGAGGCAGGCAGACTCAGGCTGCGGTATGAGAAGAATAAAGGGTTTTTTGAACATTGCAGCATGTAAACATGTTCTAGTGCAACATTAAAATACATCTATGAACCTGGAAATGAGCATAATATGTGACCTTTAAAAGAAACTTACAAGAAAGTCCTCATTTGCTCGTAACTGGGCTAGTGTGAGTTGAGACAAATGAGAAAGTTTGTGACCCGGCAGCCATGTTGAGATCTGCTGAGGAAATACCAAGCACCGCCCACCAGCCGGAGCACAGCCAATAGGAACGCTCTCTCTCTGAAATGACCTGTGATTGGTCAAAGTCTCCCATTCTGCCTACTGAAGCTTTAAGTTGCACAAATAAACACTTTCAACTAAAAAGTTTTGAGTATTTCTCAATTCTCAGACGTTGTGTGACTTCAGTGCTCGCGAGGCAGAAAGCCGTGGGAGTAAATAAGCATAGTTAAAAATGTATTTTTGGAAGTTGTGAATCGATTCAGAATCTTAGAAGATAAGAATTACATTAATACATTTTCCCCACCCCTAGAGGAAATATGCCCCAACATTGTATACCAGGATTAATGGCATTGTGTATTGAGCCCTGCCTGAGCCAAGACTGGAGGTCTTTGGTGCATTTTTGTCTGTTAAGTACACTTATTTCTCTTTTGCTTTAGACAGAAAGCTGAATGGATAATGAGATATTTCTATCTTATTTAATGCTAGAGCTCAGCAAGCCGCAGCCACCAGAGGAGGTGATGGATCTACTGGTCCTTCTGTATGAGTTTCAGAACCCCAGACTGACTGCCGATGTTCTGGCCTCAATCAGAACCATCCGCCTCACCAACATTCGTATGACGTCACTCAAATGCTCCGTACTGAGTTCTGTGCTGTCATGCACCCCTGCAAGGTAAAGTATGGATTGTGGTCTTACTGGTACCTGTTCAGTATGTAGCGACTAGTATTATAGAAAACAGTGTTTTCTGTTTTCTTTTTGCGGCTCTGTGTGATATTTTTATTTCTAAATTACCTTTTATTTACAAAGTGGATCCAAAGAATCTCCTTCTGAACTGGAGTTGCAGCTTCAACTGTTATTGTAATTATAATCTTGGTCATATTTACTGTTATGATGTCCTCCTGTAGTTATCAGCTTGAACAGCTGGACCTGTCCTCCTGTCTCCTGACTCATGACATGCTTCAGATTCTGGGACCTGCCTTCAGACACACACATAACCTCAAGTGAGACAAAATCAATAACTTTGTTTTTTTGTTTCGTTTTTGTTCTTTGTGGTTTGCAGTGAATATACACACGTATGTGTATATATATATATATATATATATATATATGTGTATATGTTGATTTACCAAGTTGATAACCACCATCATTACACGGCTGTGTTGAATACGCGATTCTGATTGGTCAATCACAGCGGTCTGTAATTTCTGTATAACAGACCGTTGCTATGTATAACAGACCGTTGCTATGGGCGCAGCTCTGATGTTGGACTCTGGAGGACCGTTTTTGTGTCAAAATATTGATTTCTTCAGTAAGTAGCCGTGTAATAAGCGGGATAATGTACAGCTAGCGGGTCATTGTTGTGAAAGAATCAGCATCGCAGCATCGCAGCATCGCAGCATCGCAGCTTCGCAGCATCGCAGCATCGCAGCATCGCAGCATCGCCCTGTCTGGGATTCTTTCACAACCGACCGAAATCTTGCATCGGAATGATTTCAATCAGAATGAAACAAAGTGTGCATGTAAATGTAGCTTGTGTTAAACATAATCCTCATTACTGATGTTTTTTTTAAATGCAATTTAATTGACTTCAGATGACTCCCATGCTCGTCTAGCATGTGTATGCTGTGTGTGTGTGTTGTGATTGTTGTGTCTGCCTGTCTCTGTTGTCCTCAGTCTGCAGTTTAACAGCCTGGGTCCTGAGTCCTGCATCCTCCTGAGAGATCTGCTGCTCGACCCCAAGAGCTCTATTAGATCTCTACAGTAAGACGACGCTTTTATTCATGTCTTCATGTTTTTTTAGCCTGAGTGTCCAAAGGAATCCTCGCTTTACGGTGCTGCTGTCTTTTAATTTGGAATATGCAAATTTCAATTAATTATACACAGTATATTCCCAGAGATTGACAGATAGAAAAGACAGGCACTTTGGATATTTCACCTGGAGCCTGTACAGCAGATTAACGGCCTGATTAAATCACACAGTGGCCTCAGCTCAATTTCATTCCATCAGCGGGGCGTTTTCATGTATACAGGGACATTATTAAAACAAATGCATATGTAACAGACAGCTGTGTCTGCAACATCCTGCTTCAGCCTCCAGACTGTGGTTGAGAGGCTAAGAGGAGAATCCTCCCCAGCTCCTGACTTCATGAACCCGGGGGTTAACCCATCTCTATTCTCAGCAGCTGGTAAACTATATTCAGCACACCTACCTGTCCTGAGCTGCAGACACACACACACATACTGGACATGCCCAAATAGTCTGTGATCTCAGTGCTTCTTGCTATTTCTGAAAAACAATTCTCAACTGTTATGATCCAACTGTTTTCACAGGCTGAATGGTTCTAACCACGACAAATAAACTGAATTTTATGAGCAAAATCAGCTAACTGCCCCTTTTAACCAGTGCTTGCAGCTTTTATTTTGAGGTTGCTGTATAAATGCAGCGTTTGTCAGAAGATTAGTAAAACTTTGTTCAAGGTTCATTTATTGTCATTCTACAATGCAGGGTTGCACAATGAAATAAATGCAAGTTGTCACTTTATGCTGCACAAGACAAACAAAACAAAAGAAAGAAACAATAAATGTTCAATAAAGACACATTCAGTACTGTAGATCAGGTTTAAACATTGCAATTCCAAAACTTGTTGTCCGTATAGGTTCACTTTACTTCCAGGCAACAGACTTGTCATCAATGTAAACTTTTACCACGTCATTGCTGTACCAGCACAACTTAAATGTGTCATGGTGGCTCTTGGCTCAGCTCTCTGTGAGTACCCTCCACTATGTAGAAAAAACACATGACGTCTATCCATAATACAGAGTCCATACCTCTTTCTGACCATTTGCTAGATGTCAAACACAGTCTTTCTTTATGCCATCAGGCCTCTTGCAGGTGTCGGTATTTGCATGTACAGTCTGTTCTGGGTAGAAGACCAGCTGTGTCTCATTATTTCCATGTGTTCTTCAGACTGTGTGACAACCCTCTGCTGGAGTCTGGAGCATGCACCCTGATGGAGGTTTTGCCAGAGAACCAGTCCCTAACACACCTGTCCCTGATGCACACCGGGCTGGGGGACCAGGGGGCCTTGGATCTGGCCGAGAGGCTCCAGCAGCACACGGGGCTCCAGGAGCTCAACGTGGCCTACAACAACATCGGAGACAACGCTGCTCTGACTTTAGTGGACGCCTGCAGGGAACACCCCAGCATTCACACTGTGCAGTAAGCAGCTCTTCACTACATCCACAAACATGAATTGCAATCTGACAGCCTCATTCAGACATTAAATCACTTCAATGCTCATGTGATAGTTGGGAGCTGGTGTGTGAGAGGGGAGGCTTAAAAAGAAGGAAAATAAAATTCACAAAACAGTGAAAGAAAAAGAAAGAAAAGTTTCAGTGCAGATACAATAGAGAGATAAAAAGTCCCAAGTTTAGTAAAAGCAGTTGCAGACAAAACCATTTTTAGCCTGGATTTAAAAGAGGCTGACATTGTGCTTTAATGTCCAACATGCTAGCTGTTACACATAATCCATGAAGAATGTCTCACATTATGTGTTGTGTCTTTGTATAGCTTGTATCTGAACCCTCTAAGTGATGTGGGGAAGCAGTCCCTGTATGTCCGAGGTGTTCCCAAGAGCCACAGTGGCCGGCGAGTCAAGGTCCTGGCTTCAGTCACTGAGGGCTCAGACATCTCCGAGAACTGGCACCCCATCCTCAGTGTGATACGAGAGAACGCCTCATCCTGGGACCGGGAACGTGTCCAGCAGCAGCTTAAGGTACACACGACTGTGCAGTGCAAATTAGGGAAAAACTAAGTTCCATAAGCATAAATGAGGTCCATTGTTAGGCGTGTGTCAGTCACCCAGTCTCCCTCTGTGCAGGTTTTCCTCAGGGATCTGGAGTGGGGGCGTCAGCAGCAGCCGAGCCTCTGGAAGAGGCTGCACTTCCGTAGGGTGGAGAAGGACGTCCGGCAGACTCTGCGGATGCTGGAGAAGGACGCCCCGCCTCCATCCACAAGAAAAAGTAAATAAACAGTAAACACCAAGAGGCATGTCAGGTTTGAATCAGAGTGTGTCCACACCACAGTTATTATCCTAAACTAATACTAAAACCAAAATAAGCGGTGAAAACTGAAATTAAATAAAAAACAATATCCTTTACTGTAAGAAAAACTAAACTGAAACAATATTGCCTGGTTAAAAACTGAGTAAAAATAAGGCAAAAGTGAGCATGGCTCACGTACCCCCGCTCACTGCTTGACCTCTACTAAAGTAGGGCCAACGGTTTTGCCCTTTTGGAAACATTTAAAAAATGTTGGGCAGCCTGGACTTCTAATGTTACGCTGTCAACTCACATTGTCACTTTGTTACGTTACGCTGTTGCGTTATGCTGTTGCGTTATGCTGTTGCCTTATTTTGGCTTTCATTTCATATCAGATGTCTATTCTCAGAACAAAATGATGTAATACATATTCTGTGCTGTATTTGAAAAGATCAGTGCTGTAATGTTGATGAGAGAGTGTAATTTAAACGCTGTTGCATTACGCTTTTGCGTTACATTACGTTGTTACATTACGTTACGTTGCGTGTTAAGTGTGATAGGTGGCTGATATGAAACATACTGTGTGTTTGGTTCAGGCAAGTCGACATTCAACGTATCCCATGGTTTGCAGAAACGTACAATGCCGACATGTTTTCTAGTGACTCGGTTGTGTTTGATTCATGCTTGTGAAGTTTGATCAACCTCAGTAACCCACTGGAGCAAGAGATGGAGACAGTATTAGGTTAGGGTGAGATGTGTGGTACACAGTATACACAGTGTAAGATATATGGGGATATAGAGGAGCTGACTTAGTTCAGTTGGTAAACCGCCTCTCTAAACATTGTAAATGTTGTTAGCTGAGGTTAGACCTTCAGTTGGATTTATGGTGTGTCATTATGTTGTAATGGGATGCACAGATCTGATCCACCGATACTGATTTTATTAATTACTTTTTCCATGTCACTGTAAAACTCTCTTTTACTATCAGCTACAGTCATCCAGTCACAGCAGGCCGCCCACAGTGCATAACAAGAGCTTATTAAAAACAAACTATACACCCGCCGTCATTCTGTCACTGTAATTTATCGTTTTATCTGAAATGGTATCAGGAGAGAAAAGTCCAACTGGTGCTTCCCTAACGTCTTCCAGACTTTTGGCTGTCATTGTATTTGGAGCCACATGCAGCCACATCTATGCAAAGCCATATTAATAACTTTTGAAATGCAGTTTTTAAGCTGCCGAAGTGTACATTATTGTTTTTTCTTCCTAATCTATTTCAGCAGATCAAATCTTGTTACTGTACTGTATTAACATTCAAGTGTAATCTGTCTTTGTTGTTCTTATCTGGAGCCAACAGATTGTGTCCTCAGATATTTTCAGCTGCCTTATTTCAACACCAACAGTGCTGCTGTAGTTTGTTTCACCCCGTTAATGCGTGTTGGATTTAATAATGTGTTCAACATCTGTACTTTTTTTTTTGGGACAAATTCAATTGTGTCCGTTACTTAAAAATTGGCATTTTTAGAATATTTTATAGGCAAAGTTCTTGCACACCTGCTTTTGTTTCGGTAATATTTGAGAACTTTGGTTAACAGACAAAATAGTTCTGTAGAAAATCATGATTAAATTGAGGTATCCAGTATCAAAACGACTCAGATGATACACATCCTTGTTGTTTTTGTTAAAAGTAAATACAGTGTGTCTACATTGTTTTGATTTTCAATGTGCAATGTTGCCTTATTTTGGCTTTTATTTCATATCAGATGTCTATTCTCAGAACAAAATGATGTAATACATATTCTGTGCTGTATATGAAAAGATCAGTGCTGTAATGTTGATGATAGAGTGTAATTTAAACCTGTTACATTAAATGTTATGCTGCAATCAGTGTTCTCATAGTTATTGTTAAAACGGACACAGATCAGCCGTAACATTCAGACCACTGACAGGTGAAGTGAATAACATTGATTATCTCGTTACAATGGCACCTGGCAGTGGGGGGGGATATATTAGACAGCAAGGGAACATTTTGATCTTTGAACTCTGTGTTGGAAGCAGAAAAAATGTGCAAGCATAAGGATGATGTGAGCGACTTAGACAAGGGCCAAATAGTGCTGGCTAGACGACTGGGTCAGAGCATCTCCAAAACTGTAGCTCTTGTGGGATGTTCCCGGTCTGCAGTGGTCAGGACCTACCAAAAGTGGTCCAAGGAAGGAAAACCGATAGAAGAGCTACTGTAGCTCAAATTTATGAAAAAGTAAATACTGGTTCTGATAGAAAGGTTTCAGAACACACAGTGCATCGCAGCGCAGTTTGTTGCGTATGCGGCTGCGTAGCTGCAGACCGGTCATGCTGACCTAATGTTATGGCTGATCGGTATATATTGTTATCGATTAAAATTTTAAAAGGGAAGAGGCATTTTCAGCTCTTAGGCTGCCAGCTATGCAGCACTTTCACTTTGAGAGGTTGTTTGATGGCAGCTGTCCAATGCACCAAGATTTTAGAAGCTCCATTGTAACAGCGTTGTCTCTTCCACCATAATGTGTCACTCTCAGCACACAGCTTTTCTCTAGCAGTCAGTAAATGTTTAACCTAGATGGCTGTGGAGAAAGGAGTCGACATCTCACCTGCTCAAAGCGTCTTTTATTGTCTTTGTGTGCTGTGAACCTTGTTCGTCCACAGCGCTTCAGTCTGAGCAGGAACACACACACACCCTCGAGACTCCATGAGCTCCTCCACAGGTAGGCTCTTTCTCTTTTCTGCTTCACAAACTAATGACTCTCCATGATTTGACTATTCAAATATAAACTCCCATGCCAATTAGTCTTGACGAAACTCACCTGTGGAGAAGTCTTTGTGGCTGCGGTGGTAAGTCACTATTACCTGTGTGCTGTATTTGAAGGTAAATTCATAGTGCCTGCTCTTTATTTTGATGAATTTGGGAACTGTTTGCTCCATTGTCTCAAATCTGTTAGATACTGCACGACTGCTTTGGATTTAACACCACAGAGTGACTCCAGTTGTTTTCTTCCTGGTTAACCATTGCCCACCCACATTCCTAGTCTGGATACTTTTGTGCAACACTGACGCTTTTACAATTCTCAATAGAGACCAGACAGCAGAATGTTGTTGTGCGTACACGGCTCTGTCCTCCTGCTGCTGACACACACACCGAGCAAACAGCCCTGAGCTCAGTTATGACGGGTGTCATCTTGATGGTTTCCTCTTCACAACGTTGATTTTGAAGGTTCTTGTGCAAATGTTCATAAAAGAGCTGTTGACCACTGGAAGTCCATTTCCACAAAGAACAATAAAGAATTATAAATAATTAAAGGCTAAGGTGCAGCGGTTAGCACAGCAATAAGGCCCTGAGTTTGAAACCAGACCCAGCCAGCTGGAGGCCTTTCTGTTTGGAGTTGGTTTTCTCTGTGCTTGCATAGTCAGAAGTAAACCAGGCAGGGCACATCCCTCCTGCCTTATTCTCACACTGTCCCTATTAGAGTGTTCTTGGTATTAACGAGGTTATTGAATGGAGTCATTTACCCTGACATTTAAGATCCAGTGACTTCATTAGGCTCATCATTCCAAAAGTCCGTACTGTCTTTGGCCATAATTCCTTTAATTTTGCTGCTGCAAATGACTAGAGCTCACTACAAAACACGCTCAAACTCACAGCTCTCACATCTCTCAACATGTTCAAACAAAAGCAACAAGTCATAGATGACTGCTGTACTTGCTGACCAGCCCTCACTTCTCTCTCTTCCATTACAATTTAACAAAGAACATCCAGTAATCCACTTTTTTTTGTACATAGTGTTTATTAATTTCTGACTTATTTATTTACCTATGCTGTTTTTTGCCATTTTCTCATGTCTTGTCATGGCATACTGTATGTTTGTCATACTGTACTGTATCTGTGCTGTTTGTGTCACTTTTGTGGACTGTGTTTTTATACTCTTGCTGCTGCCTCTTGGCCAGGCCATTATTGTAAATGAGAATTGGTTCTCAATTGATTTTACCTGGTTAAATAAAGGTCAAATAAATAAATAAACATGAACTCAGGGGCCGACTGGCCATCAGTGACATCCTTTGGCTCAGGGGCCAGTGACCAGTTCCTGCAACTATCTGGTCAAAGAGGGATAATAGTGAGCCTCTCTTGTGGGAAATGAACGGTGACTGTACCGTAGGTGTCACCTCCTCCATTACTACATGATGTGGTGCTCTACTTTTTATTTGACTGGTTCCGACTTATAAAAGTTGGTCATCTTTCAGCAGTGCTAATGGCTCAGTTAGTTGTTATTCTGAGCTTGTCATCACAGAGCTACACCTTTTTAATTTGGGCAGCAGCCGCCTGTATTCTCTGAGATATACACATACAGTATACAGACAGACAGGGTTTTACTCTGCGTATTTCCTGGTTCCAAAGAAGACGGTAGATTTTAGACACATTTTGGATCTTCGCTGCCTAAACCGATGCCTTGCCCACAAGACAAGGTCGGTTGACAAGACAAGTATGTTGACCACCAACAGATACTGGAACTGTTTCAGCCGGGAGACTGGTACACCACCATTCGACTTAAAGAATGCATACTTTCTCGTCAAGGTGGCACCGAAATACAGGACATTCTTGCATTTTGCCTTCCAGGCGATAGTCTACGAGTACAACAGACTACTGTTTGGCTATTCGCTGGCCCCCCGCACCTTCAACAAATGTGTGGACACGGCGCTGCAGCCACTACCAAACCGTGGCATGAGGGTCTTCTTTTAGCTTGACGACCTCATTGTCATGGCCAAGTCAGAACTAGGGTTGCAATATCTTGTCTGATCATCATTTTGACTGAAGGCATGAGACCTAACAGTGTTTTATCAGTCATGTGATGATGGCTACAGCTGTCTGTCTGTGGCTGCAGGAAGGTACGAATATCTTATTGTGTCACTGTCACTCCCACAGGTTGCCAGGATGCGATGGAATTTAAACGGTAAGTACAGCTTTGGATGCTCTGTCTTAGTACTAATACCTTCTAATGTCCAGTTGTTGAATACGTATGGTTTCATAGTTTTTGAACAACTTTAACAATACACAACACAAAACAGCAGAAGTTCCAATGTTGTCAATAAGGTAGAAAAAAGTCTAGTCCAGATGGGTCCACAGTGTCCAGGACTGGTTGCCAAATCTGAGGTCGACGCTGTCGTATACGACAGAAAAGTACTCTAGTTACTACAGTATTTTTAGGATTTCTCCAGAACGCTGCAATGTAGAGACTGACTTTAACTTGTAGCTCCTTTGTCACCACCGTAGCTTTCTAATGACGCACTTCCATATTGTTTTCTCTCATCTTTATGGTCATATCATTATTTATACATTCATGTGACGTCACTGCAGCTTACATATTCTGAAAGCCCAGTTTGTCTTGTCTGTTTTAGGAGAGCTTAGACCAAACAATAATGGTGTAAAATGAAGCCTGTATAATATTTTAAAATGTGTCTCTTTATCAGTATTACAGCTCAGAATAGGAAGTGTGTTTCTATAACTGCTGCCCAGATATTTTCTTCTATTCTATATGTTTTGGATGTGATCAGTAGAATAATTTAAATTTAAGCCAAAGGTTTCATAGACATAAGAAATAAATCTTTTTGGTATGGGTTGTTTAAGAATGTCTTCCAAGAAAGACGATTTGGAGCATGTATGTTTCTCTAAATAATGAAAAAATGAGACTGTTGTAAGGAATATTTAGTCTTTAAAGCCATTGTCGCTCCTTCATAGTTTAAAAATCTGCTTTTAAAGGACCACACCTGTGTTTTAGACCATTCCCTACAAATACAAACCTGACATTAATGCCCATTTTTAAAATATATCAAAGCAGTAGTAGTAGTGGTTGGTTCTGTTCAAATAAATGACAAAAAACAAACTAAAATAGTTCTCACTTCTGTAGTGGTATCTCTCCATGCAGATAGTTTTGGTTTGATTTGTCCAGGTTTGCAGATATCTCTCAGAGATGACTTTTTCCACAACAATACGATGGAGCTGGAATTATTTTATGCCGCTCGCAGCGTTGAACATGACATGAACAAAGTCAACACCAACCTCTTTCCAGGACTATTGGGCCTCATTCAGTAAACTGTTCTTAAGAAGAAATTTCTTCACATTCACCAATGTTTTCTTAATAAGAGTTGTTCTTACATAAGAACAGAATCGACGCACACTTAAGAGTGCATTTACATTTTTGTGCAAAGTAATTGTTATATTGTAAATTCTACATTTGTATAACATATGATTCAGATTACAATAATATTTTTTATGAGTTTTAATAATTATTTAAAGTTTTTTACAGCAGCACATTAACATTAACAGCATTATGGTCTTTTAAAATAAATAAACGCTACACTAACACTTAAACATTGATCAAGTAATAGCCTCATGCATAATTTTTTGTTTTCGTGTTATTTTAGATCCACTACTGAAATATACTAAATATGACATTTGGTGCTCACTTCCTGCATTACAGTACCTCTGCTTCAGAACTATTGAAAAAACTTTATTTTTACTTTTTTACGTTAGGAGTAGTATTAGTGGTAATTTATTTCGGTCCTTATTGACAATTTTCCAAAAACATTGCACATACAAATTAATAATTAAATAAATAACAATAAGGTATTCAATTAAAGAGAAAACAATACAATACTGACCGAAAAGTTTAGGCTGAAGCTTATTATTATTATTATTATTACTATTTTTACATTATTTATGTGTGGTTTCCAACATAATTTATGATCAATTATCACACCCAGAAATGAATTTTCATACACTTGTTACTTTGGTCCGGTGCTCCACCCTCTTTAGATGTTTGTTGGGTTATTCTCTCTTCTGGGTGTGTGCACACCGACCTGCAGTATCATGCCCTTTTTATAGACTGGCAGGGCTTTTACCTTATAATTAAGATCAACTGGCACACGCCTTCAACTTACAAGGAAATGATTCATTATTATAAGAAAACGGGTACGAATAATTCTGCGGTTTAAGAAGACGTCATGAATGTGTCTTAGGACCTTTCTTAAGAAGAAACTTAAGAAGAAACTTAAGAAGATATTGGTGAATGAGGCCCATTGGAACTATTCCCTATGTGTTGTGTTCATTGCCATGCAGTGGTGACATAACTTTGATAACACTGAAGCAGATAAAAGCTGAACTGTGAGCTCCTTATCTTCTGGATACTTTCAGCAGCCTCGACCACAAGCACATTTTAGCTTCTGTGCCACATGTGTTGACCTTTCTAACCTATCGGCAGACAAGAATGTTGATATTCAATGACAAAGTTATTGAATGTCTTTCTACAATATCGGCACATGCAACTATGGTACGGTTAAGGTTAGGGAGAGAGGATAGTGGTTATGACAAATAAACAATGGTTGGTATACCGTACATTGCACTGGGCCTCAATGGTGCACTGGAGAATCGTCCAATATGGATGTAGTTCAGAGGTTCCATGATGCTTTGTCATAAAGTGATGCTGACACAGGACTTACTGGTTTGTTTTTGACCACATGACTTATAACCAGTTATCCATTTTTCATCAGTTTTACCTTCAATCCAAAGGAAGGGATTGATAATCCAGCTCTGGTCATCACAGATGATCCTGGTGAGGTTTGATACGCACGCCTTTACATACAGAACCTTTCAGAACTCCTAAAATCAGTCCCCTTAGTGTTGATGATCTTTACTAACCATGTGTGCAGAGCCTGATCAGAGCCCCGTGCCCAGACTGTGCCAGCTGAAGCGTCTGGAGGGGCAATGCTTTGGCTTCTACCTGCGGATGGACCAGAGCAACCAGAGCTTTGAGATCAGAGATGTGGAGTCCTGGAGTCCTGCAGAGCTCAGTGGCCTCAGAGAAGGAGACCGAGTGCTGGAGGTCAACGAGGAATATGTGGGACACACGGACTTTTACAGGGTTAGTGTCCAGAATTTGATAAATAAACAGTCCATGTTACAACATGTCCTGGACCCATTCCTATGAAATCGATCATTTGTATTGACGTTGGTGACCCCTGAGACCTTTCATCAGGCTCCACCATCTGCCCAAACTTTCCCCACTTGTCTACAATAAACAGCTAGCTATTTCTCATCACAGTTTGATTAATAAAACCAACTTCTTGTTGAGTTTTCCTCTTGTATTTTACCTCTGGTAGCTTTAAGACAGCTTTCTGTCAGACAGTATCTTGTGTATCAGCTCTTCATTGAGTTTGTGCGTGCGTGCGTGCGTGCGTGCGTGCGTGCATGCGTGCGTGCGTGTACCTTTTATTGCCTGTTTGATACTAACATTGACTGACTGCCAACTCCTCACTCACTACTCTGCCCTCAACTGCACCATTCTCGTATTTATTTTACTTTTTTGTATATAGTTTTTTCACAACCTCACCACAACCAGCATTAACTGCTTGTTTTTCTCAGATTTAAACTACAAATACAACACACGCCAGCCTCCGTGTGTTCTCCCTCCACCACTCGGCCAATCCCTCTCGCCATGTTCGTGAAATATTGGAGTTATCGCGATTACACATTTCCGACTTTTAAACAGTGCTGTTGTTTTCGTTTTATCCTCACACGACCTCTACCTCTGTAATCACACAATCACCTCGATGACGTCACGGCTCGCAAGTTGTTAACATTGGAATCTTTCCATCTTCCGCCCTCCGTCCCATATCACGTGAACGGGGCATAACTGATAATCTGATAAACACACAGAGAGAGAGAGAGAGAGGGAGGGAGGGATTGATGTCAGGATGTAATGAGAATTTCAACAAATATGACACACATTTTTTTGGTGAAGATCACCAACCTTAGCTTTAAGTGCGGCGCTGTAGCAGCCAGATGGCCTTCAGTAGGGGAACTTCTAGGTGGCTGCATCTGTAGTTAAAAGTAAACAGACTGGACTAATCTGAAGGTTTTGGCATTAACTTTTCCTTCTGTCTTTATGTTAACCTGAGTTCTTCACAAAAGTTGTTCCTTTAATTTAGGATGGACCTAAATGTTTAAGGAACAGGACCTCACAGGCATTAGAGATTAAAATGAAAGTTTATTCACTGATTCATTTGTCTCTCTCTGTCTCTTCCTGACAGATTGTGAGGAAGATCGAGTCGTGCGGCTTACACTTGTTTCTCCTGGTGTTGAGACGGAACGAGTATCAACAGGTACTGTAAGAGGATTAAAAAGACATAATCTCATCACTATACCATCCCCCATGGTGAGGACAATAGGCTGGTCTCACAGTAGACATCATGTCTTGTCGTAGCAGGACAGGCACAGGTGAGCTACTGGTTTTATATGGTACCTACTGGCACTGGCTGGCCCTCGCCGGGGGGCATTTCCTCCAGTGCGCCGCGACCCACTCTAGGTCGGCTTGGAAAGGCCTGGAGTGAAGGTGGCTTGCAGCCCTGTCAGTGAGCATTACAGTACCCAGACCTCGCCACTTCCCGGGGCCGTGGACTGTGCTTACTGCGCCCTCTCTCCCTGAGGAGGACGGACGGGGCTCAGCCGGGGCGTCAGGAGTCGATGGAAAACATGTTTTCGCTCTTCTCCGGACTGGCTTTGGCAAGAGTTTGATTGACAGATGGTTCATCCAATCACCTGCCAAGTATTTTTTTGAAAGCCTGCCCTTTTCCAAACCGTTTCCATTGACTGCTTCTCAGGTGGTTCTGTTTAACAAACCATCTGGCGGGTCAGGTTTGGTCTACCTACCGCAGGAAACTCTGTATTACGTCATCTAAAGCTGGATGTCCCCACACTTCAAAACTCATTCTGGCGCCGCTGCCTGCTGGTAAAAAGTGTCACCTGTCAGTGGAAGACGAGCGTCATATATGTGACACAGCAGAGGCAGTAAGAGTGGTCATACATCAGTAGGGGATGTGCCAGTGGAACACCAGTTACGTATTGTTTGCATATGCCATAGGCTATGGCATCTTCTAGCCATGATTGTGCTGGTTCCATAGAGGTGCAGAACTTTTATACTGCAGTGAAAAACAGGGCTGCTGTTTGTAAAATGTGACGGGAGCAAAGAAAAACGCCCTGGGGTTCAGAGAGTGATGTGAGTTTATATGTATGATGTTATTTTCAGATTCATCCTTCTATGAGTTGAATCCTGCTCATGTCTCTCTCCTCCAGGCGGTGTCTACAGGTGTGGATCTGCAGACGCTGGCCAAGTCCTCCAAAGGGGACCGCTGGTCAAGACCCAGACTGTGTCACATCAGCAGACACCCGGAGCATGGCCTGGGGATGGCCATCATCTCAGTGGAAGGTACCTACACACTGCTGTCATTGAGTGTTATCTCATTTACGGCTTCTTCTCTACTACACATAGGCCTACTCATCACGGCTTCTCTGTCTTCAGAGAAGGTGCTCTGAGCTTAAACTATTTCACAAGAAAGCCAAACAGCTCAAATGTCAGCAGATGTCGATGATACACCGACCGTTACCGATTCACTTCCTGCTCCATAGAAGCACCCTAGTAGGCTGCATTTGTGTTAATAATACTGTGTTCAGTTAGAAGCTGGAATTATGGATTCCTCACGTTCCTCCTCAGGTTGTCATATACGTTTGGTGAGCAGAGCTTTTGGTTTTCATCGTTGTATCAAACTTGACAACCTCCCTGTGATGACACTGTGCAGCTTCAAGCTTCCAAAAAAATAGCATGTAACTCCCCCTAAACCATAAACTGTGAAACTTTATAAGCTTTGGTCGGTGTGTTTCTGAACATTGGACCGAGCCAGGCTAGCTGCTTCCCCCTGGCTGCTTCCCCGTCTTTAAGCTAAGCTATAGGCTAACCCCGTCCTGACGTCAGCTCTGTACTTTACGGTACTCAATACGGAATTCAGAGACGTTGTGGGTCAGGACGGTGATATCAGCTGTAACCGCCGTCTGAGGGCAGTGCAGAGTGGCGGCGATTAGCTCTCCAGTGGGGCACGCTCACATGCACTAAAAGCACAGAGAAGCTCTGATCACAACACACAGAGAGACTTCATTCTCTGCTCAGGTAGACATTACTCCTCTATATCTTTACATAGACAATAGTTGTTGATGATATCTTAATGGTCTGAATCCCGTATAGACAACCAGACAAGAGATTTACATCATCTCACGCTCACTGGATGCATTGTTCCACCCCTACAGAGATACTTTGTTCCTACTCAATTAGCCTAATAATTTATTAACAGCAGAGAAAGACTTTCTCTGTAAACTTTAGTTTATCTTGTTACAAAGTACAGCACTTTTATTCCACACCATACTGATAAAAATGATTATGATTATGTTAATAGTTACGTTATGTGTCACCAGGTCAGAAGGGCCAGTATATCGTGAGCACAGTGGGTGATGGTCCAGCAGAGAAAGCTGGTGTCTGCACTGGAGACAGACTGATCTGGATCAACGGAGTCATGGCGTCAACGCTCACATACTCCACTCTCAACAGAACTGTACGAAACCAGTTTCCTCAGTCAGATCAAACTTAACTGTGTTTTTTTTAGACTGAACATGTGTGTGACTCCTGCAGTGTGTTTGGTTCTCAGGTGAAGAAGAGTGGAGACCCAGTGACGGTGATGGTAATTGACCGTGAGAGTGAGTCTTGCAGTGTCAGGAGGAAGATGCCCATCCTGCCTGTGGTGGCAGAATGCTGCAGCCTCCCCCACACTGCCAAAACCATGCATCTGCTTAAAGGTGACGATGGATTCGGCTTCCTGCTGAGACAAGAGAAGCTGGCAGGCTCTCGAAGGATAGGTGAGAGATACACTGATGGCCATGTCATCCATACAGAGACACAAACGTACGCACACACTTCGTAGAGCCAGCGCACCGTTTTATAAAGACAAATGGTGCTGTGTAAACCTGACATAACGTGTACTTCAGATTATGCAAAGATAGTGAAGAACTGAGATAACAACAACATAATTTGAGGTCTTCAGAGACATCTCTGTCCACAACAACTAAGCAATTTCCATTTTGTCATGATGTGTCTCAATATATAATATTATCTTAATACAAAGTACATCATTTGTTGAGGTGCACTAGTTTCCTCTCGGCAGTTTCTCATATCTGATATAAGTTTATCTGGAGTCAGATGCATAAAACTGTTTAGATGACTAAGACCGAAATAACCATGAGCATTCTTTTCAGCAGGCTGATAAAACAATGTGTATGTTCTGTTTTATAAATGTCAATCATTGTAGAACTGGGCTGCATACATCAGCTTAATTTATGCTCCCAGAGTTAGCCATAAATAGACGTAGACACGCCCTAATCATCTGTTTGCATGTCAGAACTGTCTGCTCCACCAATCATGAGACCTAGAACCTAACCGTAGCTTCTACAACAACGCTAGAGCAGGTGTCATTATGAGCAATCGTTTATAGCACCATTATCATAATAATTGGTCACATGTACCTGTCAATCAGCAGAGGTATCTCAATTATTAAATGCATTCTTATCAAAACATATTTCACAAAAAAGGATTAAATGAAAATCATAAACAGGGAAATAAAATGATGCCTCAAATGTAAATAAAATTACAAAATTGAGCACACAAAAGTAATAAATGCTCCTTTGATTGCATTTTACAGGTTTACAGGTTGTAGAAGATCAGATTAAAATGAACTGCGAGTTACTGCTGAAAAAAACACCAAAACAGTTCATGGTTAAAATGATTAATGGAGACATTTTACAATTAAAAGGTTGTGCTTTCAGGATTCAGAAACCCTAAATGTACTGAGGCTGGTGAATGGATTGGCAGGCTACCAGAAATTTCGTAGCAGATACCATACCAGTGGAATTCCACGATTCTCAATACCAATTCGATAAAGTAAAAAACAAAAGTAAAACAATAAATCCTCCTTTATTACCGTTAACATACTGTTTTTTGTTATGAAGTTAAACTGGTCATAATTCCCTCTCTATTATCTATTTTATATTGCTGTGAAAACCATCTCCTTCAAACAACTGGATTTATTCAAGTTTCTCACCAAAAAACTATATTTTACAAGATGACATTTGAACACAACATTAGAATTTATCTTCACCCAATACTCATCTTTACTGAATAGAGCCTTAACACATAATAATAATAATAATAATAATAATAATAATAATAATACCCTAGACGCAAATGATGGCAGGTGAAATACATGGCCAACCTTTCTTTAAGATGGAAGACTTTTGTTTTGGTTTTGGATTTAGAATTTTGGTTCCTTATATTTGGAAAAGTTTACATTTTTTGCTCGCAAGGACAAATAGATGTCGGAGTGTAGGTCCTCATTCAGAATATATTATTGTATATTATAATTTGTGAAAATTTTAACTTTTTTGCCCCATTAGATATTTCGTTTATTAACTTAGTAAATTGGTTTATTATAAAATGTCATTATGGAAATCCAACATGGGATCTTGGGTGGGCTGCCGTCATCACCGCAGACCCCTGACACACCAACATATTGCGCCACATAGACATTATCGCCAACGTTCTATGATCTTAATACATGGCTTAGATGTTACCACTTTATTACCATAACACCCTAAAGTGGGATTGATCCTGTGGCGAAGTGCGGCCAAACTAAAAGTTGGGGATGATTTAACTTTTAGCAGCAAAGTGCAGCCAGAGAGGACCCACAGCCAATCAGCTAACAGTCCTGTGACTGTGACATGTTGACCTGTGTTACAATCTCCTTCCACCTGAAACACATGAACGCGCCTCAAGGCCACAGAAAAGGACATAGGACTAGAGGATTCTAACCTCTCTCTCAGTAATAATCAGGTGATTTAAAGTATCTCTAAACTTCTACTATTTCCTCTCTAATCCTGCTGCGACCCAGTTCATGTGCTGAGGGAGGTGGATGCGGGAAGTCCAGCTGAGGGGGCAGGAATGGAGGATGGAGACCTGCTGCTAGCTGTCAATGGGAAACCTGTTGAGTCTATGGAGCATGAGGACATTGTCAGAAAGGTTAGACGGAGTGGCGACAAAGTCAGCCTCACCTCTATATCTATACCAGGAAGAGACTTTTACAGAGAGGTGAGTACAGTTATATCAATATGTTCACACAACTACAGCTGGACAGAACTTGCCTTCAACTGCTTTCTGTTGTTTTCCTGCAGTTAGGCATTCCTCCCCTGTTGTTCCATGACAAGTGTACGCTCCAGGATGACGGGCAGCCGACCGTCTCCCACTGCACCAAGAACCAGAGCGAAACCCCTCTGAGAGACAGAGATGGATGTCTGACACAGCCCACAATGTATGTTCAGGATGGAGAGGAGACAGGATCTGGTGTCCACTCAGACTGTGTCCCCGATCAGTCAGGAACTTTAACCACACAGGTAATGATCATACTATTCATTACATCCTCTATTCTACGACTCTGTGTACTTCAGGAATAACTCTTCATATGCACAAGGACAGAAATATGCATATGCTTTCTTCATTAGATGTACAGTATAATGCTGTGCATACACCTGGTTCTGTTTTATAAACATAAATGGACATAGACATGTTCCTTAATCCACTTTTTGTATACCGATAACTCCGCCTGCTTCTCCACTTGTTAGTTCAATCCAATTAATTTTTATATATGTCCCCTCATTAGAAGAGCATGTGGTTATTCGGACTAAATGTTTTGTGTTTTTCAGCTGTCAGAGACAACAATTGATGCTTTCTTGTGATGGAAATGAACAGAACACGAATGACATCAGCAGACGGAGGAAGACGAGGAGCTCAGGTCATAGAAGCAGATGATTTTACAGCAGTCTGAGGTTAGACGCTCTGAGATGAAGTTATGTTATTATCATAGATTTGTTTTAATCCGTCACTAAAATCACCTCTTCTGGGACCAGGCGTTGGGGCCATGTTTGGAACTGGATGCTCCTCCAAATCTATAATAAGATCACTTGACCTGTGTATTTAACCTTGTGATCTCCAACTGTACATTTTGATTCATATTTTTTTGTTAATTATAAAGAATGGTCATTATTTTGTATGATGTAAGCTGTGAAATATCTTTAAAATATTAAGCACCATATATAGAAGCTGAACATTTTTAAATACAGTACTTGTTTGTTATGGTCTCTACATGATGCACTGTAGCTTATACACTGTGTGTGGATGTATTCATTCATATCAAATGTCTTTGTGGCAAATGTTGACCTTTTATCAGCAAATAATTTTTTTTGTTCTGTGTGCGGCAATATTTATTTTGGGGTAGACATGATCCATGGTAGTCCAGGGATTATACGACATTACCCCGCACACATTGCAACAGAAACTCTTTCAACTGCTAGTCTCATAAATATGTCTTTTATAACTCTAGTGCAATGCCCATTGAAAAAATCAAAAATTGTATAAATGTATAAATTGTAAAAATATTGTCGGTTCATTATGAAACTGTGGCGGGCATAATTAACGGGAAAAACTGGAGCCTGATCCATGTCCCTCCAGCTGATCGATGAGAGATGACGTTACCTCCAGAGGGTCGGACTCGTACACACATTCAGATGTCCCAAATCATAAATATAAATATGAAGTAATGGAACTTCTTACTGTATATGATAAAGTATGATGATAGTGAAGATGAAAATGAAGACAAAGATGATAGAAGTTGAGTTGATTAACTAGATTCACATGATTTGAGTCAAGTGATTGACGTGTTTTGTTATTTCAGAGATCTTTTTGCCATAGGTTTATTTTATAAATAAACTGTCCACTATCACGGACTAATTTCACTTCAGAATTATAGCAGGCTACCTCAGAGTGTCACTCAAAAGGATATCAGAACATTCTGATACAGAATTTCAAAATTAAAGCCCTTTAAAAGTCATAGTTTAGTATGTCACAGAAAAAGACATAGTATTGTATGTCGAAAAAAATCGTATGTAAAAAGCAATAGTATAGAAAACATTTTTGGACATATTATACTATGATATCTTTTTGACATACCATACAATTACTTTTTTTTTTTTTAACTTACTACACTGACGATTTTCAACATACTATACTATGACTTGTTTTCATTTTTCAACCTACTGTAACAGGACTTCTTTTCAACATACATATGATTTTTTTCGATATGCTTTAGGGTATATTATATAGAAAAAAGTCATAGTAACCTTATGTTAAAAATAAACAAAAAACAGTAAGACCTTCAAGTGATTAAATTAAATATGATGGAAATAACTCTGGCATTATGAAATGAAAATGTAATTAGTATTTTTTTTTTAATCTTTTTTTTTTTTTTTTTTAATTCTACGTATGTTAGTACTTCAGTATATGAACATGTGTACAATAAATAAAGTATATAAAAAAATCGAATGCTCCAAGTGATTTGATGACATCATCGAATGCTCCAAGTGATTTGATGACATCATCGAATGCTCCAAGTGATTTGTGATGTCATCGAATGCTACAAGTGCCTTTATGACATCATCGAATGCTACAAGTGCCTTTATGACATCATCGAATGCTACAAGTGCCTTTATGACATCATCGAATGCTACAAGGGATTTGTGATGTCATAAAGCCAAGTTTGGGAAGTTTACATGTGATTCTCAAGACATGAACCAACCATTTGAACTCAGAATCGAACTCGAGATCACACCTTTGTGAGAGAGAGAGCGAATTTTCAATTGAAGCAAACTGTTCATCAATGACAGACTGCATCTACACAAGAACAATGGATCAGCAACAACTCTACGAGGATGCCACAGCGATCAGCTATCAACAGCTCTCTGCAGAGCTCCAGGCTGAAAAAGATAACAATTATTATCTTCAGCTGCAATTCGCTTCACGTGAGACAAACCTGAGCTGTGAGGAGGAGCAGGTGAACCACCTTAAGAATGAAGTGATCAGACTGGTGGTCCTAAACGGGTCCCTCCAGCAACAAGTGGAGACTACTGCACTTCTTCAGTGGGAAAATAGCAACCTGCAGGAAGAAATCCGCACCTTACATGATCAGGTGCACGTCCAAACATGGTCCCTCCAGCAACAAGTAGAGACTACTGCACTTCTTCAGTGGCAAAATGGCAACCTGCAGGAAGAAAACCGCACCTTAAATGATCGGATTCTCGTCCAAACGGGGTTCCTCCTGAAACAAGTGGAGGATACTGAACTTCTTCATTGGCAAAATAGCAACCTACAGGAAGAAAACCGCACCTTACAGGATCAGGTGTTCGTCCAAACGGGGTCCCTCCAGCAACAAGTGGAGAATACAACGCAGCTTCACGAGGAAAATAACACCCAGCAGGATGAAAACAGCCCCCTGCATGAGGAGAACCGCATCCTGCAGGAGAAGCTGACCCAGAATAACACCGAAGTGGTCAGACAGAGCCTCCAAAACGAGTTCCTCCAGAACCAAGTGGACCACTTGAATAAGCTCCTGGAAGAGAAAGACGGCACCCTACAGGACGAAATCCGCACCTTGCAGAATGGAAATAGCACCCTGCAGGACAAAATCAGCACCTTGCAGAACGAAAATAGCACCCTGCATGATGAGGTGCTCGTCCAAACAGGGTCCCTCCAGAAACAAGTTGAGAAAACTGCACTTCTTCGAGAGGAAAATAGCACCCTGCAGGATGAGGTGCTCGCCCAAACGGGGTCCCTCCAGAAACAAATGGAGAATACTACGCTGCTTCGGGAGGAAAATAACACCCTACAGGACGAAATCCGCACCTTGCAGAATGGAAATAGCACCCTGCAGGACAAAATCAGCACCTTGCAGAATGAAAATAACACCCTGCAGGATGAGGTGCTCGTCCAAACAGGGTCCCTCCAGAAACAAATGGAGAATACTACGCTGCTTCGGGAGGAAAATAACACCCTGCAGGACAAAATCTGCACCTTGCAGAATGAAAATAGCACCCTGCAGGATGAGGTGCTTGTCGAAACAGGGTCCCTCCAGAAACAAGTTGAGAAAACTGCACTTCTTCGAGAGGAAAATAGTGCCCTGCAAGACGAAATCCGCACCTTGCAGAATGAAAATAGCACCCTGCAGGATGAGGTGCTTGTCGAAACAGGGTCCCTCCAGAAACAAGTTGAGAAAACTGCACTTCTTCGAGATGAAAATAGCGCCCTGCAAGACGAAATCCGCACCTTGCAGAATGAAAATAGCACCCTGCAGGATGAGGTGCTCGTCCAAACGGGGTCCCTCCATAAACACATGGAGAATACTACGCTGCTTCGGGAGGAAAATAACACCCTGCAGGACAAAATCCGCACCTTGCAGAATGAAGATAGCACCCTGCAGGATGAGGTGCTCGTCGAAACAGGGTCCCTCCAGAAACAAGTTAAGAAAACTGCACTTCTTCGTGAGGGAAATAGCGCCCTGCAAGACAAAATCCGCACCTTGCAGAATGAAAATAGCACCCTGCAGGATGAAAACTGCACCTTGCATAATGAAAATAGCACCCTGCAGGATGAGGTGTTCGTCCAAACAAGGTCCCTCCAGAAACAAGTTGCGAAAACTGCACTTCTTCGAGAGAAAAATAGCACCCTGCAGGATGAGATGAGCGATCTCAAAGAGGCTCACAAATCCAGCCTAGAAAAGCTCCAGGCTGTTCAGGAGGTCAATCAGGGCATCCGAACTGAACTCGAGGACCCCAGCGACTTTCACGACGTGAACGTGAAGATGCTTACCAACAAGCAGCAGAAAAGCAAGACCCAAACCGAGTCTCTCCAGAAAGAAGTGGCAAACTTGAGTGATGACCTTCAGAACGATAACAGCAGCAAACAGAAAAAGAGGAGAAGAAAGCAGAAAGGAGCAGGACAGTGTCTCTAAATGAAACCACATTGCGGTTTCATGTGTATATATATATGCATATAGTGTAATGTGCATATTTATGCATATAGTGTAATATGCATATATATGTACAGAGTGTAATGTGTATATATATGTATATAGTGTAATATGCATATATATATATAAACATAAAAAAATAATTAAATAAATAAATAAATAATAATAATAATAATCATTATCATCATCATCATCATCATTTAAAGTTCAATAGGTCCTCGGACCTACGTTGTCGGTGCTCGGGTCCTAATTACATCGGTATCAATCACATTGCTATCTTAATGAAGATGGGTTCTATGGGTACCCACGAGTCTCCCCTTTACAGACATGCCCACTTTATGAACCTGGGCTGCAGGTTGCCATGTTGTGATTTGAGCATATTTTTGTATGCTAAATGCAGTACCTGTGAGGGTTTCTGGACAATATCTGTCATTGTTTTGTGTTGTTCATTGATTTCCAATAATAAATATATACATACATTTGCATAAAGCAGCATATTTATCCACTACCATGTTGATAAGTGTAAATACTTGACATATCTCCCTTTAAGGTACATTTTGAATAGATAAAAAAAATTGTGATTAATTTGAGATTAACTATGGACAATCATGCCGATTAATTATCTTAATCGATTGACAGCCCTAATTTTTATTCCATATTCATAAAAAAACTGGTCAGGAACCAACTTTACTGCACTTTATTAATTAATTGAAACACCATAGCACCGTCTATGTCGAAAAAAAAGTCATAGTATAGTATGTAAAGAAAATACACTTAGCAGGGGTAATTTCAAAATAATTTCCAAGCGTGTTAGTCTCTTGCTTTGACATAACCACTGCAGTTATAAAGTAGAGCATAGATTTAAGATCAGAGGTGTTTTTCTGTTGGTAACATTATTAGTGTTATAAGTTATTATCAAGTCTGACACCGGGGAAATACAGTGTTATTTACCGGGAAAAATACACCCAAGTTGCTGCTTACTCACCATCACACGGTGAAATACTGGTTCAGTTCTTCTTCCAGTTAACATTTGCTCGTGTTGACTCCAGGGAAGTAAAGTAGAGTCCGGATGTAACGTTTTATGCAGCATCCATGTAACGTAGGCTATAACATTATAAATGTTAGAAAATAGTTACTGAAAACATGTGAAAAGACTGTGAACATTGTAGTCCTGGATTGTGGAGTTAAACCGTTAAACTTTTTTTTCGCCAGTTTTGTGTTCAGGATTTTTTGGGCGGGGCTGAAACCATGGCTCGATGACGCAGCGGAGCCATCCTTAGCATGACCCTACCCGTCTTCAGAAACCTGGTTTTTGGAAGGAAAAACAGAAGCCCAGGAAAATGACAAATTGTCGGAGTATGGAGTACCATGGCCGCGAATGTCTTTGAGACTACCAGGACCACAAAAGTTAGCACTTTGTCCAGGGCCCCAGGAAGCGGCAAGGTCCGGGCGCCCTGAGCCTTTCCATGCTGACCTATAGCTGGTCGCGTGCCGATATTTAGCCTTAGATGGAGTTTACCACCCGCTTTGGGCTGCATTCCCAAACAACCCGACTCCAAGAATACCGGACCCCGGCGTGACGGCCTCACACCGTCCACGGGCTGAGCCTCGATCAGAAGGACTGAGGCCCCCGAGCGACACCGGGCAAGCGGTCTTCCGTACGCCACATTTCCCCAATCTGCCCGTCGGACGGCGATTCGTTGCTGGGCTCTTCCCTCTTCGTTCGCTGCTACTGAGGGAATGCACCTTCCCCGCTTGTGGGCGTGGTTTCAGCACCTTCAGCGGACACGCCCCCAGCGGGTACACCCCCAGCATCTCAGAGCAGAAAATACTGCTTATTTTGAATAAATAATCCATGATTTCGAAAGCTAATTTTATATACTTGGTGATTTTTTTTTAATCATTCAAATTTGTCTGGGTGGTTAGTAACACATTTTTCTGTGGTGTGACAAACCCAGAATGCATATTTATGCAGTCTTGTGCTGCGAGTTTGTTTTTTTTGCATTACGAGAGAAGTATGGACAACACGGTTGGCCATTCTTTAAATGTCACATTTAATGTTTTCACCATTATTTTTCAAATGGAACCTTTTGGGTATAGACCTAACTCTAACTCTCCAAAATGACAACTGATATCTAGTCATTAAATTTGATTTACAGTGCTTGAACGCAGAGTTTAATAGATACATCTTTGTACTGTATATACTGCAAGTTTTATTCAAATTACAATGCATCTGATTAAAACATCAAATATACAAACATTGTATAGGACAGCAAATTATATGAATCCAAATAGTCCAGTAGTTGCTGAGTTGTGGTTAGTCTCACACAAGTTTGTCAGTTATTACTCTACCATTTTTAAAATTTAGCATCATTTGATTCAAGTACTTAATTCAAACACAAAATAAAACATATAGGAAACTAATATATCTATACAAAGAGTTGATAGAGGCGATGGGGAGGGAGAGGGACTCGTACCACTGCTGGCTGTGTTCATTCCTGAGAAAATTCCCATTCAGTTCCCAATAAACACCCACGGCATGTCTCTTTTCTATGATCTCCTCTGTTAGAGAGTAGTCCTCGTTGAATGGCTGAGGGTTAATCCACAATGATGAATAATCCACAGTGCCACTGGGAAGTTATTTGGAGTGGATTATCCCATGTAAAACTATGGCCACGTGACAGAAATCAAATTGTTATCATATTATTGAAAGTCTGTACTCATAGAACTGGAGTTAGATCCAGGTCATTTCATACTTTTGAGCAATATTATAGTGGCCAAGAGAGTTTAATGCACTAAGAAAATACAAGTATATAGGAAAAGACCTTTAACATTTTGACAACATATATGAAAAGAACACAAATTGATAATAAAACACAATGAAATCTCAATGTGATCATGATTGTAGTTGCATGAAGAAACACATTCTCCATCTTTAATCTCAGCAGCAGCCTTCAGACATTAGCTGCGGTCACAAAGGTGCAGCTGAGGTCAAAGTTCAACTAATCTGAACGTCCACGCAGCTGCTTTTCTGTAATAATGTCAATATGGCGTTACATTAGGTGTACAGCCATTAAAAACATTTTTAGATAATATTCATACATCATTCAATGTTTTTTAGTGTCACCTGTAAATGACTGTTATTAGACGTGCAGCGTTTCTCTGTGTGCGTGTGTGGTTTCAAATTGACAACTGTGTTTTTTCTAAATGCTGATTTGTATTTTGAAAATGGTGAAGGTGTTTTCTTTATTTCCTTGTGTTTTGGTTGCAGTGCATTAAGGTCTCTGAGCCACCGTACAATATGCGCTCTAAATGGAAACAACCGAGGAAGAAACAGAAGTCAACAAGCAGAAGAAGCTACAGTGTGCAGTTACTGGAACATAAACACCCTGCAGACGATCACAACTCTATGAATAAATGGAAACTAATGATATACTACTACAGCTGGCTTCTGATTGCTCTTTTCTTTGAGCAAACCATTTCACATATTAATATTTTAAGCAAAAAAAAAAAAGATCTAAAAAGATCTAAATTTAATTTTTGTTTTAGTTACTCATAAAACTTTAGTTTCTTGCTAATATTGAAAGCCAAATCTAAACTCTGTTCAATATGGATTCAATAAGTGAATTCAGTTATTCTCATTGGATAAGATGCTACTGAACCCCAACCATATATATATTTATATACAGAGCCTGCAAAGAAGTAATGAAAAACTAGTCTAAGGCTGCATCCCAAATTCCAATAGTACGTGAATTGCATACTATACTCCCGGTGAAATACTACAGTAACTAGCTGGCATAATGACGACAAAGTTCCTAACAGACAGCTCTGTAAAGTCAATAACTTTATAGGATTTAAGTGACAGTAAGATTCCTCTTGGCGATGCGTAATATATATATATTTTTTTTCTATTTAGTTCAGACCTGTGATCAGTCTCAGGAGGTGACGTGGTATAGTTACAGCTCAGTGCGTCACATATTGACTAAGTTGTGCGTATAGTATGCAAGCGTAATTCTCAGTAGCCTGAAAATAAGTCAAAAGAAGACGCAAGCTTATTATGTGAAACTTTAAAAATCTTCTTGAATCAAATGGAGTCGTTGACACGGAGCTTTGAACACAGCGCTGTGGTGGAGGAAGTGACTCTCCCTGCCCATCAGCTCCTAACAGTCAGGGAACCCTTGGCTACTGCTAGATACTACTTTGTAATACAAACATCTGATGATTCAAAATTTCAGGTGAATTCTTTGCACTTAGATAGTGCAGGAAAGGTCTGCAAGGAGGTGGGGGTTGGGATGGGGGTACATGTTATCATTTCCATATAAAAGCTTGAATGGACATTCAAGTGTTTTTAATTCATCCCCACATGAAGTCAGAAAGGTGTGGAGGTAAACAAAGCCAAGTTATTGAGCTCAAGAGGTAGAGACCAACACGGTGAATCATTTCTATATATATTCACACAGTGCTGCTGTGATGAAATAATCAACAACAATAACAAAAAAAGGCTTCTCCTTGGACATATCTACAACTCGGCTGTACACACACAGGATACAGTTTAACATGACAGTGTGTTCTGTGAATCAGTACAGGATTTTGTTGTTCTCTACACATCTCAGTTGCAGGGTAAAAATCAAGAAAATATATACATTTGTATGCAAGTTTAAAAAATAAAAATTAACTTCACAGCCTTAGAAATGTGCAGGCTAATACAATTTCTATACAGTGGTATTGTATTTCAGGTTGGTGTGTAGATTTTGCTTCTCTATTTCACATATATACATGATCATACTTTGAGGTGTGAGAAGAACGCATGCCGTATAGAACACAAGAACAGGAATAGAAAACAATTCTAAAAAATATATTAAATAATTTACTTGAAAGCTCTTCGTTTTTCTGGAGACAGTGTAAATGTATAAGGAGGAGCACTGGATTACCATTTATAGATGAGACCATGCTATCATTAATACATCATTCATATGCTACTTGTTTCCGTTCTATGGTGTGAGCTGCTTGAATGCGATCCATGACGACAGAGTCGGTCAATAGCATGTGGTGATATATTCAAGTAGCCACAACACAGAATAGACACCCTTAAAAGATGATATTGCTGGTTAAACTGGCTTCCTTACATTTTGATATCTTGTTCGTAACACTGACAGTTCTCCATTTGTCACTTCTGGTCCAAAGAACAAGCTGAACAGACCTCCTGTTTTTCATGAAGGGAAGACTGGATCTTGCCTGTAGCATGCTACTGCAGCAGCTCTCTCTCTATGCTTCTATAGTACTTTGAAGGATTTCTTTACAATCTGTCGGTCTGATTCTCATAGTGTTGGCCATCATCCCCATTACTTAGAACATCTGGACAAACATAGCCTTAACCTTTAACCCTAACCCTTTACGACCGACAGAACAAACTAAATGAAGACTTCAAAAGAAATACACATTTCAAATGAGACAAGGTCAAAATAAGAGACTCTCTAGTCCTTCTCCACTGGTCTGATCTATTAAAAACGGAATTGGTCCAAAGTTAGATGGTGCAGCTTCAAACAGACCGTAATCACACATGTGACTGTTGCTGACATGACCTCCTAAAAATGACATTCTCCTCTAGATGTAATATGGTGAACCAGACAAGCAGCTTTAATCCAGTTAACTAATCAATTATTTGAAGAGAGAAAGCCAAAATGAAGCAGCAGAACTGGATGTGAATAACCACAGCAGGTCAAAACAGGAAGTATAGCTCTGGGCTGAATGGGTATAATCTCACGGTCACAGCTGAGAACCAAACAGGAAATGTAGGGAGAAAGAGAGGGATGAAATGCAACAACTCCAAGCAGAGACATGACAGCCTTATGGCCACTGGCCCTCAGAAAAACAACAGGAAGGATGGCCCACACTACACAAACTGTTGTGAAAATCAGAATGTTTCTTTACCACAAGATTCAACTTTAGTGGTATGAACGGAGAGCAAATCAAGCAGCAGGTCATGGGGAACACCGGAGAGCTGGCACATTTAACTTCAGAGCAGTTTTGACTGTCTTGTGTTGTTTTCCCTGAATCTTTCTCTTCCTACTCTTTGGGGTAAAATTTTGCTCAGTTTGGCTGAGTGTGTTAATCGTTACCGTATACTGTCCAAGCAGTGAAGTCAGGAGGCACACAAGAAGACAGCACACGTTCATTCATAAAAAAAAAAGAACAACTATTCATTTGAATGTTTGGCCATACATTAGTACTGAAGTGAAGATTAGCAGTACAAGTGCTGTGGCTGGTCAAAGGAGAACAGAACAGGAAGTGACTGTAGGCTCTCTGAAGTCGGAGGAGTCGTGTTTGGAAGCAGGGCGCAGTGTGAGGACAGCTTGTAGTCTCATCCCTTTTTAAACTTATTTTCATATTCACAGACTGATTCAATTCTTCATGTGTCATGCACGTGAGCATTTAAACCCTCACCTCCAAGGAGAATTATCTCAACAACTAAACACAATTCATCTAAAAACCCAAGCAGATTCCATCTCAGCTCAACACAACAGTATCTTAATAATAATAATAATAATAATAATAATAATAATAATCTACTGACCACTGTGGACAAACAGAAATAAAGCTGTTGGCTTTTTCAGGGGATACCTGACACACCTCTCCACTGTGACTGACCGAGAAAGGTTCAACTTAAAATTACAAACAAGATTTAGAAACAAATATTTAGGGGCCTCATGTATAAACGGCTGCATTCTATATTCTCCTCTGAAATCATGCGCAAAATAGCACATACATGCATACATGTACTGGTTCTAATACCTGTTTGTTATACATGTATGTAAAGCTTCCAATATATTTAAACAATACATACATTCCTGTACGCATGTCCACTTTTTAAGACACCAAACATTTGTGGATTTGTGTATACTCTCATCTTCTTTGACAACAGCCGTGAATAGTTGATGTGTCCGAGGCTGCAATTTAGTTTCATTCTATTAAATTCATCTCCGTTATATTTTATATAAATAGACAAAAGTGCCATGTTACGGCCGTATAAGTTAAGTGACAGAAGCTTTGCCAACTGTGAACTGATTGGATGTGCGTTCTATGTGGAAGGACACCACCATGAAACAGAGAAAACTATACCAACAAACAGGAATAAGGAATGACAGGTAAGATCTCCAGTGGGTATGTGCCTCTTACATTTCACCGTACAACTTCAACAAGTCAAAAGTAATCACGCACATTATGAATGAAATTAATATACTGTTCATCATTCGATCACTACCCACTTTTGACCACCAGGGGACAGAAGAACTCTGAAAGGAGCTGACAGACACACAGACTTATTAACCACTTATACAGTTGTAAAAGCCAATGTGTCGAGTGTTTTGTCGGATCATCTAAAAGTGTCTGAACCTCCCTCCACACCTTTCCCGCATCACATATACAACAATTCTTGTGACTTAGACCCCCTTAACACCTGGCATTAAAATGCATTTTGGGTGATCAGATAGTGCTTGACCACATGAAAGTACAGGTGTAAATGCACCCAAACCGCATTGAGGACGGATTGTGATCGGCTCGGCCTCCAGAGGAGGAGGTCAGGGACGCATTGTGACCACACTGAACACAAGTGTAAATGCAGTTGTGTTTTCAGTCCACATACAACAACTACGTGGGTGGAAATACGTAATGCTAGGGCCGTCCCGAGTACCATTTTGGGGCTCTGGAGCTTCGGACAGCGAATATTCGAATCTTCGTCTGGGTGTGCACTCTCAGAGCTCCTCCGGTCCACCACTTTGCCTTCGTCTCAGCCATTTCAGACAGAGAGATCGGATCTCAATGTGGACGCTGGAGACACGTTACTACCAGGTGTAAATGGAATCAGGTTAAATCATATCTAGATACAAGACACATTTTAATGCCACGTGTAAAGGTCAGTGTTTGTGTTTGTGGCGAGAGAACAGGGAGGCAGTGTGACTCAGCCAGGTGAGGCTATGATGGCACCCCGCCTTCAAGAGAGATTGCTTGGAACAGTTAGCAACGCCTTAGTCTCATCAGAGGACACGTACAAACTAGTTTGTTTCAAATATACTGAACCCCTAACATGTGGCCCGACATGTCCACTCAGACACATTACTGAGCATAATGTAGAAAACAATAAACATTTTTTGAATCCCAAACCTTCATATTTCTGTTTCATTTATACATGAGGCTCCTGATCTTTGGCAAATTAATAGTTAGAGAAGTAAAAACTATGGCCGAATGTGCAGGGGAACACGTGATGCAGGGGAATGTGCCTGTAATAACTCATTTCTAATAAGCTAAAATATCAATGTGCCCGAGAGCACGTTCATATAAAATATGGGGAGCTTTCAGTTGGACAAACGTTGAGCCTACCAACACAATTACAATCGATTATCTGAATAAGAAGCAAAGTTGGATTTAATTTACACTTGCAGAGGTGAAGGTGGGCATAATAATGCGGAGTAGCCTGATCGCATGGGAAATGTTAAAATAGACATCTTTTTTAAAATTTATATTAATATATATATATATAGCAAAACAAATGTACAATAACTGTTAAATCTTATCTACCTGGAAGTAACCAGATGAGTTTGTTTAAAACATTCTGATTTGGTCTACAGAGCATTTTGTCTCAATCATTTGCATACCAAACCCCTCTAATAACCCCCCCCACCCCCCCATAAAGCATTTATCAGTGGATTTCTCTTCATATTTCAGCATACACACAGCAGACCTGTGAGTCCTGCTCTCCAGTGAAATGCTACGCAGATGATAGAAGACGGTGAGACGCATTCTTGTTCCCAGTTTAGCAGCTTGTCAGTTGGGAAAGATGATGACACACAGCAGCAGCAGCTATTCCCACACCAGCGGAGACGGAGGCATTTCAGAGGGCTGAGCCACTGTGGAGCTGTTCAGAAGGAGGCCAACCAGTGGGTGAAGTTAATATTAGCTATTCATGTGTCTCCTTACCTAAACACATCTCTCACTTGGTTAAATGTGTAGTGGTTGGTTAAGTTGTGTTCCTCAAATATTAAAAAAGACGTTAGAAGATAATCTTATAATTCTCCAAATATACTTATCGGAAAAAAAACAATCATCACAAATGAAAGCTTAAAGTGTTAAAAGCATCTCTGAGGAAAACAGCATCAGGTAATGATGTAGCCTTAGGCCTCATGACGTATATTTGTGAGCCTGGTCGATAGCTCAGGGCTTTTGCCCTTTTCTATCAATAGGCAGTCATCATTCGAGGGAGGAGAGAGGAGATGGAGGAGGAGCCCAGTTGGTATGGAGGCAGCATGGCCCATGCCCGGCCAGTTGAAGAATTATTTATTTTTTCCTCTTATAACAAATAAAATAAAATGAAATATGAATATAACAAAATGGAATAAAAAAACTGATAAAATAAATAAATAAATATATAAAGTGAAAAATAGAAAAATTTAAAAAAAGCCAACAGAACTGGGCAAGGATCAATATCCTGTGACTGTGTACAGTGTGTGTGATTGAGAGGGTGGGGGTGACTGGTGGTCAGTCAGGGTGCAAATCAAATTAAGGCAAGATAAAAAAAAATTTTTTTAAAAAAATGGGCCTCATGAAGTTCCTAAAGGGGCTGATGTGGTGCAGCGAGACCCACAACAATCCTGGTTCACAATCACAGTTTTTTGGGGGGTGTGGCTGGCAGGATCTTTTAACACCCATGCCTTCAACAATCCTTGAACTCTTGCTTCCAAAAAGGGTTCTTCAGGGAACCCTTAGTCTTACAAAGAACCCTTAAAAAAAGACCACAGCCCTTCAGGAAGAACCCTTTTGGAACTCTTATTTCTAAGAGTGCTGCTGGCTAGCAGCTATTACAGCAGCAGCAGCTGGAAGAATCTTTTAAAAGGAGCTTTATAAATAAGTAAACACCCAAGATGTCTCACTAACATGTTATCAACACATACAGAATCTGTAGTTCTATGTTCTAGTGCTGCGTATCAAAGAGCCTCCTACCTGATAAAGCTTTTGAAAGCAGCTGATTGAGGGTTGATGCAGAGCGGCACTCGACTCCCCTTCTGCTGCTCCAAAATGAACTGATGGATGATCTCTGTGAGGGGAAGACACAGACCAGCAGAGGACGATCAGAGGGACTAAACTAATTATTACTTATTGTAACGTAAAGTCAGTAAAAATACATTTCTCACATTTATGCGTAGCTAGAATCTTTGCTTGCCTTTCTTTATTACTGTTGACAATATAACCAACATTAAATGTCATTTGATGCCCTACATCTGAAGGCCAGCAGTTCCTCTCCTCTCCTGACCTCCAGTTAATGAGCTTAATGAGCTCTAAAGGTTCCCTGTGGACTTTTTTTTTTTTTTTTTTTTTTAAAGTTATTTTTTGGGGGCATTTTTTTAAGCATTTATTGATAGGACAGTGGATAGAGTGTTGGAAAGGGGGAGAGAGAGAAATAACATGCGGAAAGGACCACAGGCCGGATTCGAACCCAGGTCCACCGCTGCTAGGACTGAGCCTTGGCCATACATGGGCGCTCGCTCTACCAACTGAGCTAACCAGCCGCCCCCCTGTGAACTTTTTGACCACTGCTAGCGCTGTGGAGGAATCTTTTTTTTTAAGTGGGTCCCCATTTTGTTTGTATTGTGCATACAGTAGGCATAAGGACGCATGATTTCTATGGATGGTTTGCTGCTATCTGATCAGCAACTGGCAGCACTAACACGCAGAGAAGCATAGCAATGTGCCAGCAATGGCAAGGGAGAAGAAGACTTCGAGCAAGTAAACAATCAACTTTGAAATTATGAGGAAGGAAATGCATCAAACACATTAGTTAGACCTCAGGGACTCAAGCAACCTGGATCACAATACATGTTTATCAGTGAGGATGCGGATGAGGACCAGTGTCATAAAGGAACTAGGATGCAGAGGTAAAACTCCAGCAACACTGAGCAGCATGCAAACTCTCTACTACAGAAGAACTAGGATGACAGGAGCCCAATATCTGAATATCAGGAGGCTTCAACACAAGTACAAATTTGAACGAGCAAGTGTATTGAAACACTCAAACCAGTTGGCTGACTGACTCAGACGGCAGACTGCCGAGTGAGAAGCCCTCGGTTCGCTAGCAAAGACCACACATCTGCTGTCCTGATCTCTCACTCATTCATTCTGCCTGCTTTTCCCCTAACTGTCCTCTCATTTCAGACCCACCAACAACTAATTAACCTCCATTGTGGGGTCTCTCTAAAAAAAATAAAAACAAAGCCGTGGATGCCATCTGCGAACAGCTTCAGCTGCTCTCCCTGCCGGCCTCCAGTGACCTCATTCAACAAGTCTGCACGAGACTCTGACATTCCACCTGATTAATGCACCTGATCAGCCGGTGATTCCGAGCTTTCCCTGGATCTGGAGGCATAATCCACATATTGACTCGGTCACAAGGCTCCATTCTCCAATGAATCCACCACTGCCATGCTGTTGGCCTCACGTCTGCTCTGTCTCCTGTTTATAGTGACATTCCTCCTGATGAGCTCCCTGACCTCTGAGGGATTACATAACTTCTGTTTGTTTACAAGAAAACCTCACAGGGCACCTTCTGGGAGGTCTCAGTAGGGCTTCTAGCAGATTGCACCGGATTGACCCGTTAGATTAAGACATGTCACTACTGTATGTCAGCTGCAACACTTTAGATTGTGCCCTTTTAAGTGTTTTTATGTTCAAAGTCTTCTTTGCCATTGAATAAGAAACACTTTGTACGGGCTAGTATCTGCTAGTACTCTTTTCTGTTCTGTTTTCTCTTCATTTCACTCACAAAGAGTCATATTGCTTGTGGTAGAATATTCTATTCTCTGCTCCTTGCCCACTCTTTGTTTAGCTAATGTGAATAAAATAGACTATCAATAGTTAGAAGCCTTAGAAGTTATTACTGAAATAAAACATAAGAGTCAACAACTGCTCTTTTTTAAAATCCCTTTGTCAATGTTAAAATATCTTTTAATACAGCAAACTCAACTCAACTCTGCAGATAAACGTACCTTTGACTTGTCTCACAGAGCTCAGATTCTTCTCAAAGTCATCATCAAATTTGGGATTAGTGACCGGCTCAAAGTCACTGGTGTAAACACGGCCAGAGGATGTGGTGTAGCAGCACTTGCACATGCATGTATGGTAGCGCAGTCGACCTTCGTCCAAGTAGGGGTGAGCCAGGGCGTCCTTCGCTGAAATCCTCTTTGTCTGGAGACCAAACAGACACGTTATATGAGATTAACAAGACTATTAACAGCATTTTATATTCACCTTTGCCTCAGAATACATGTAAAGAGAGATCAAATAGCTACTAAGGGACAGTGTAAAAGTAACTGAGGTGAGGAGGGGGGCTTTGGTTATTCAGAATTTCTTTGAGTTCTCCTCAATTGGCTTCAATAAAAATTCAACACCATGTCCCCAACATTCCCATATAATATGACACTATTGAACTGGTACAACTCGTTTAACCATTAACAACTCAATAAGGCAATGCATAAACAACTGAGATGATGAACACTACCTTAAAATCTTAATGGAATAATATTTTCACTTTAGTCACCAATACGCACATTTGAGTTGAAAATGGTAATTTTTTATTTTATGGCAAACGGTAAAATGGTAAATATCCCAGTCATTCTTTCTTGAATAGACGACTGCTGATAAATGAATGGTTATCACTGGTCCTGAATGAATGAACTGGGAGCTCTGTGAATGCTAAGGGGCTGGGATGTTTTCACCCCACCCCGCATGCCAAATTATGACAAATAAATGAGATGATGTAGCGTTTGTAGATATAAGGTCAGTTGTGTCACAATTAAATTAACATGATGCATAAAGTGGCATGACAGGCGTGTTTTGAAGCAGGTGGAGCTCGTATGTGGGTCATTTTTCACCCCACCCCCACCCCAGTAATAATTACAGCCATAATGACTTCCTGTTTTTCTACGAACAGGCAGGTCCTCCTGTAATTCAAATACTGTCCGGAGCAACGTCGTTACATTTTAAAATGGATTCTGAGGTTTTTCCTTTTACTACATTTTATCAGTTCAGTATGAAATTAGATTTTTGTGTGAAAAGTCAAAAATATTTTTGCTGATAGATTGAAACATGCTAACACCAACATACAGGTATATTTGGTCCCTAATATGACTACAGAAAAAATTTTACAGGGAGGTACTGCTAGTCTCTTTTTCTCATATTTGTTAACATTTTGTCAAATTGGCAGAACTAAAAAAAAATAAAAAAAATAAACTACTTGTGGTAAAACATGTGGCTATAATTCTAATCAACATGTGAATCTTAAACTGAAGCACAGGTGTATACACAATGGACAAGGAAGCCTCCTCCGTTCAACGTCGTAATGACTGTGTCTACTGCGTTGCTCACTACATATCCATAATTATACTTCAGTGACTCACTGAATGGCTCACAGTCATTAACAAAACATAATGCAAAACTATTTCTAACAGAATGACTCACCGGATCAAACACCAGCATCCTACAGAGGAGGTGGACAGCTTCATGGGTTGCTTGGCTAGACAGCGTGTACAGAACAGGGAGGGATGGCTGCAGACGAAACAAACATCACAACAGCAACGTATTTAAACATCTGTATCAAATAATACATTTTAATTTATTGCAGTTCTTTAAAATGTGCCAGCAGAATGTGGGGGAAAAGACTGCACGCCCATTTGGATGCCTGGTTTTTAACCTTATATAATCTGCTTTGCAATTGTTAAATAAGACACGATATATACTGATAATTGTTAAATTTGTATGGATTGGGTTTTTTTTAAGATTTTGACAGTGACAGTAAACGAGGGGAAAGCAAACAGTCCAACCAGCCGTGAATCGAAACTGCGGACTGGAAACAGAAAACCCCAGAATCATTTCATTTTTTCAATAAGACAGGTGGGAAAGCTCTATGCAAAAAATTACTTACCTGTTTGTGAGGTCCTCTGACAATGTGCGCACGAGCGCCTTCACACGCCGTCCTCATCGCTTCCATAGAGGGAGTCCCCAACAGGTCAGTGATTAAATCCAGCTACAAGCAACAAGCACACCGATCACACACAAGAGTCTAAAAGATAGGAAGGTTTGTTTCTGCTAGTCAGGACTCTCAAGATGTTTGTCTGTAAGATCAGAAGCATTTATTTCATCTACGCCAGTGAGTAGTGACGGAGAGCCCAGCTGTAATACGGCAGCTCATTCAAACAAGACAATACAATGTAGAACAAACTTCAATGAGGCTCCACTCTCATGTAGCCAACATGGCTGCATCCCACCTACAATGCTCTTTTATTTGCATGAATTGGCAATCCTCTTCACTGACAAGCAATGTTATCATGTATATAATCATTGATATATATATATATCTATATATATATAGATATATATATATCAATTAGCATATACCGCAAAGTGATTCCACCATCTGTATTCCTACTGGTTTCGTTCTATTTGCAGTGCGATTAGCATTTATACAGTTTATTCAGTCAGTGTTTTCTCATTTACAGAGATGTGGCCAGCACAAACAGATAAAGGCCGGTTATAACATAGAATTACATGTACTCTAATGGCTCCCATGTTAAATTCAGTATAATGTCCACAGCACTTATTCAATCAACAGCCATGTCATACTCACCACACTGCTGCCGACACTTTTTTTTAACTGTTAACTGTAAACTGTTTTTCATTCACCAATCTAATCGCTTCCATTCCATTTTCTTCAGTGAAGTTACAGACAATTAAAATGAAAACCTCCTGAAGTTATTTCTTAATGGAAACCCTACCAGGACCGGGAGGGAGGATGTTCTCTGAGCCACTGAAAGGCTTTTAATGTCAAACATCTGAGCAGGAAGTGTTAGATAAACAGTGTTGGGGGAAAAAAAACACAAAATAGAAGTAATATAAATAATGAATGTTGTTGAAATGTACATTATCTTGAATTTATCAAGACAATAAAAACATGGGTTGAGTTTGTATAAACACTAAATTAAAAAAGGGAGGCTTTTTTACTAAAATAGAGTGAGATAGAAACCTGGAAATTCTCTCTGCAGATGGAAAAGGCCAATTATTTCCTGTCTTCTTTATTAAGACAACAGTTTGTTTTGCTGCCGCCAGTATGCTGGACCTGTAGCATTAAACCAAATTTGCTGTTACCACCAGTAAACAGGGCGCCGCCGAATCAACCAGGACTGATATCTTACAGAGAGTTCCCCTGTTACCTGCTGAATGGGACTCTGGGCTTGGAAGAGGATGCGTCGCCCCAGCAGCTCAGCGAAGATGCAGCCCACAGACCAGATATCGATGGAGTTGTTGTAATGGCGGCTCCCCATGAGGATCTCAGGAGCTCTGTAGTACTGGGTCACCACTTCCTGAGTCATGTGTCGTGACTCATCCGACTCCTCCACTCGGGCCAGGCCAAAATCACAGATCTGGAAGACGAAGGTCATTTAGAGTTCAGTTGTTCAGCTTCATTCTGACAACTAGTAGCTTTTGCTTGGTAAGTATGCTCGTCTCCCCTGCTCACATGGAAACAACCACTGCGTGTGTTGCTCATAGGTCACGGTATTACATCATGTAGTACAATTTTACAGTGTTTCCCACACATGCTCTATACTTGGACTGTCCACCCATGTATTTTAACGGCTGTCTGCACTTTTTTTTTTTTTGGTGCAATTTAAACAACAGCAAATGTTCATAAAGGTAGTTTGACTTTGTTTGTGAGTTTGCTCCAAATCCCCAGATCTGTCCTGAAGAACAGCATGATGTAGGATGCATAAAAACACCCTTCAATAACCGGTCTCCTTGTAAAGCCTGTAACGTTTAGAATTTGTTGACAGTGTCAAAGACGTATTGAAAAACTCTACAGTTATATGGTTACAGTTATACCCCCGCGACAACATAGCCGGGGTCTATAGCGTTCCGCATGTCCGTCCTTACGTGTGTCACACTTTCATTTCCGGAGCAGAACTCCGAAACTATTTAACTTAGGAACTTCAAATCCAGCGCTCTATGAATGTTTCTATGCATGTATGTACATTATGTATACTTGGGGAGATATGAATAATCTACAGCTAATGACTTGGCACCGTGTTTGTTGGATTCATCACATACTCGGAATAAACAAACTTGAATGGCAAGTACCCAAATCATGTAAAATTAATGAAATATCAGACACTATCACCCGGCACCGTGGACACAGAGTCCAGGTGTTGAAATACAAGCAAGTAATGAAGTGGTTAAAACCTGGAGAGCATCAACAACACAGACCATATTTGTCTTCTACTGACTTTATCCTGAGGAACTTGAGCTAATAACAAGCTTGATTGTGCTCAATAGACTAATTCCATTAGTTCCAAAACGGGGAAACCTTTGACACTACCTTAGTAGGGGTCAAGCAGTGAGCGGAGGTATGTGAGCCATGCTCACTTTTGCCTTGTAGGTGTTATCAATGTACTTAAAGACCCTGATCTGAACATTTCTGACTTTGGTGACTTCTAATGGCAGTATCTAAACTTACACTTGCACAGAAGCAAAAAAACAAAAAAAACGTGAAGGCGCTGTGATTCCACAGATAAATGCAGGCCTGCATTGAAACTGTGTTCCCTTTATTGTTTAGTGATTGTTCATTGAAGAAAATGGTAGAAAAGGCAGGTAATGATTATTTAGCATCATTGTCTTTGTCGATGAAATGAACAAAGGACTTAACTATTGTCCAAGGCAGTAGTGCTGCTGCATTGTATCCATGGTAGACTAAATAACAAAGAACCTTACAATACAGTTCAAATCAGTACAAACACCATCAACTACAGCCAGTAAAATGACCACGGAGCTGAATCATCTTAAGCCTTCAAAGATATGATTTACTGCAGGACTATTTTGGAGATGGCAGAATTTACAGAGCTTTCTGTTATCGTGGTGTTGTCCTCAGGGTTTGTTATATAGATTTAGACTTTCTCTCTGACATGTTCAGAAAAGGGTAGCCTGTTTCACGCACCTTGAGCACACAGTTGCTGTTGACCAGGAGATTTCCAGGCTTGATGTCTCTGTGTAGAATGCCAGCAGAATGAAGGTATTTAAGTCCTGTTGGTGTGGATGGTGTAGGAGGAAGAGACAACAGGATAGAATATTACATCAGATATTACAGACCTAAAACAGTGCTTACCAGCACCATGCAATGGTTGAGGGAGTCTGCTGACATTTAACAGAGATAAACTGGTGTCTGCTCATATATATGTAACATATTCAAAACACCACAATGTTTTGGATGAAGGAAGAATGGGATGGGAAACAAGGCAAAAGGGTTAGACATGAGAATTTATATTTCTTATTATAGTTATTCTATATGCTGAAGTCGTTTCAGCATAATACATAAGAAATCTGTTACTTACACCATGAATTCTCAAATAAAAGTCAGAATTCAAAAAACAGCTGAATGATAAAGGCCAGCACAAACAAATGAAGATAAGACACTAATAAAAGGTCACGTAAGACATGTGAGAGTTGTTCTGGGCTGCTGTAAGAAGCACTGAAATACTGACATTAATTTAACTCGGCTCACATCCTTCACTTCCCGTAAACACATATCTGCACATTTCATCCCCATTGCTGTTGGAGTGACAACATCTTTTTAATGAACTGAAGTTGAATAAATATATTCAATAATAACAAGAAGATGATCTGAAAGAGAAAGTAGAGGAGAACCTACCTCTTAGAATCTGATAAAGAAAAACTTTGGCGTGGTCTGAGCTCAGAGGCTGCGGTGATACGATGATCTTATGGAGGTCACTTTGCATCAGTTCAGTCACCACATAGCTGACCAGTGGGAAATTAAGGAAAAACAGAAACACATCCAAGAGCACAAACAGGAAAGAACCATTGGAAGATAGTGCTGATATTCAAAAGTTGTATTTACTCTATTAAAATGAGGGTTCAGCCTGAGTATCAGCCGGGCTTCTGTTTCCACCTGCTGCCACAAAAGCATTGTGGAAATCAAATTCGTACCTAACATGAAAACGCCCAAAAATGTACTTGCTTCAGCTCAAAGACTCTCAATGTTGGTAAATCATCAAGAACAAACCAAGGCTGAATTCACAAGGCAATGTCTGTAGTCTCAGGTGGATTTCTGATTCAAGTGCCCATCACTGAAGCTTTCACCTGCTCATACATGAATTAGCTGACATCCCTGCACAACTGAAATCTTTCCACTGTGGCGTTCTCTGTATGAATAATGATGCACGCCCAATAAAACTAATTGGAAGGCAATATTTCAAAGGGCCCTAATGGCCAGAGAGTCCTGAGTCAGCAGAATGCCTCAGCTGGAAGGGAAAACCACCTGGCAAAGACTGCCTGAACATGAGGTAGCGAGAAATACATCCTGATTATCATCCTCTGTGACTAACTGTACATAGCCTGTACATTAGGCTATAAATAAAGACCAGTGAACTACTCAGTACTGTGAATTATACCCAGACCCTGATATATCTTCCCCTTCGCTTTAGGCCTAATGCCCCACTTTACCTTGTACCAGGGCTTTTCAAAGTCTAACAGTTTCTATAATCCAATAGCAGTCAGGTTATAATATTTCTATCTAACTAGTTCATAGGGTTGAGTCCAATACTCGGATGAAACGAGTACCTGGTACTGTTTACGAGTATCATACGATAAAAATGTGTTAATATCCGTATTCGCGATAAAGGAAAACCCTCATTCCAGCCACACACAGAGCTCCTCCCCTACACAGAGTTCAACCAAGAAGTGTTGGTCGTGTTCACAAGTTCCACAAATAGCTCTTTCATCCGCTCAACAATATTCCCAGTCCATGTCCGCAGTTCTCCTCTCCTTTCCAGGACGCCACTCAGAGACTCCAAGAAGGGTACTCCGGCGCTCAGCCGGGGCTCTTGAGTATCCCCACATCTGCCCGGCACCTCTCACCCTGGGCAACTCCGGAAAAGATGAGAGTCCAGCCCCTCTCCAGGATTTTGGTTCCAGAACCAGGGACATCAGGACAGGGACACCTAGGTCCTGCCACCTAGCTCAAAATTCACCCGACCCCAATGCCTATCCCTGCAAGTGGTGGGCCCATATGGCGGTGGCTCCATGTAGATTTTTCGGGCTGTCCCCGGCCAGCGGACACTCACCGGCGAGCCCCCCTCCCATGTCTGGTTCCAGAAGGGGGCCCCGGTTGCATCAACATTATCAATAAATGATTAAATGAATACAGCAAGAGGGACAATGAGACTAAACTTCTCTTTGTATGGTGGCAAACTGTGTCTATGTGGAGGTCGGGTGTAACTATGGGGCCTGGGGTGTCACATGCTTACTTATCCTACTTCTCTGCTGCAGTTCATGATATCGGATAGATTTCACATACTGTTCTATAGTATTTAACTTTTTATGTTGTTAATGCCTGCTTAATGCATCTTGGCCACTTATACCACATACTCCAGTTTAAATAGAGACTACGTTAGACCAAACATGACCATCTGCCATCATGCAATGGTCAACTTGGTATATGGACCTTGAGTCAAGATTCTTTTCATCAAGAATGAACTTTCACACTGAACTGGAAAACTGCTTTTGAAATGGACATTTTGTGTGTTGTTACTATTTGCTGTAGTACTCAAACCAATAAAAGAATTAGCTGACAGATTTATTTTTAAACGTTGACTACAGAGCTGTTCCATTACCTGAATATAATCCACGCTGTCTGCTGGCCAAAGGTTTAAAATGATCGTACAACATATCAATACAGGAATCCAGCTTTGAATCCATCAATGGTAGGTAAGGATACATTTCTTCAAAGTAGTCGATGTGTGGAGGTTGTAGTATGTCCAGAGCAGAGAGCACCTGAGGAGAGAGAGAGTTACGGGTTGATACCAGGTGACAGAAAGAGACAGCCAAAGACATCTGTAGTTAACTAGGTCAACATCTGTTACTAACTACTAAATGTGTCAGTGGAAAAGCTTGCTACTGTATGAATCTGATGAAGGGCTCGTCTGGGTAACTGATCCATACCTTCTAATACCAGGTGGAAAGGGGGTTTACGAGAGTGTTTTTATCTGGAGATGATAAATTTGAGCATTGCTGTGTACTTACGTTTTCATGTTTGAAGAAGCATAGCATCTTCAGCTCCCGAAATACCCTCTTGCAAGAAACAAGGTTTTGGAAGACATTGGGCATTTTTTTGAGGGCAACTCGCTTTCCATCTCTGGGGTCGGTCACTGACCTGGGTGAAGAGGACAAACACAATATTACTTTTTTTATTTAGCACTTTCACATTGTTGATGTTAGATTGATACAGTAACTTTAATCATATAATGTTACATCTCTCTCTATCTCAGTGACTATGATATTTAGTGTGGATACTCAGGGGCCCCAGAGGCTGATTCCTAATCATTTTTGTGACCCCCTAACCTTTTTTTTTTACATCACTATGAAGCCGATTCCAATTTACAAACACTTTAGTTTACAACGAAGTATTTTGGAAACGAATAGCTGAAAAAATCCATAAAATATGCTGTGGTTATCCACAGTCCTCAGAGGATGATTGATAATGTGTTGGTGACCCTTCTGACCTTTTAATGGTAATTAAATAATCAAATAGATGAGAAGATATCTTGTATGCAAGCTTGATAGTTAAGTCAGAAATTGGATGAAGAAAGAGTGTGACAAGGTGATTGATGGAGGGATCGAGAAAGAAAGAACACACAGTAACACACAGTATGCTTTTCCATGTCTGTTGGTTGAGCTCCTTTTTTTTCTCTAACTGATAACCGACCCTCATTAACCGATTATTAACCCCTTAACAAGATTAGTGCGTTTCATGCAACGGTGCTTCGGTTGTAGTGCCTAACAAGCTGCCCGGCTGCAACGATAAGCTGATGAACAAACAGGTTAAATCCATCATTTATTACCAGCTGCAGTGTTTGAGCACAACAGACAACTGAGTCCCCAGTTCACCCATCATGGAGAGTTACTGTAGCAGCCACGATGCTGCGTGTAGTGTCGAGGACACATGCAACCACTTTCCCGTTAAAAGTCTCCACCACATCATTTAGTTTAGCTGTGAGGTTGTCAGCTGTGTGTCAGCCGGCGTAACGTTACGAGTGTCCGACAGACCACGTGTGTGTGTGTGTGGCGGCGGTGAGTGTGGGGTTGGCGATGGCGTTATAGCTGTGAACGTAGCAGTGCAGTATGTGTACAGTTTATTTGTCGGTGAATAAATGCTACATCTCCTCAAGACCCAAACCAAGCTCCTGTATCTGTAAGACCGGCTCAGACTCTTAAGGTGGACTGATAAGGTGGATCAGCTTTTCTCCTTTAAGTGACAAGCCACTCTTCACAGTTTTGCTCAGCTTTTTATTTAATTTTGAACATTTATTTTGAACCGTTTAACCGATAGCATTTAATCTGTAAAAACTCTTAATGTTGGTTAAACGGTTAATTATCAACATCCCTGGCTCCTTCCTTAGTGATTAGTGAGAGAATGTTTTTAGGTCAGAGCCTCGTTAGGAACACAGCAGGTGTATGTCTTCCAGCACAACCTTCAATTAACCTTTCCAAATAGGATCAGTCAAGGCGAACAGATGGCAGTGGACTAAGATCCAAGGTTTCACCAAGACGGTGCTCCAAACACCTTCTCAAACCACAACAGCCACAGTGCTACGGTAAAGTGTACAGCTTGAGGGTTTTATGTTGTTGGAAATTACCATAAACGCTCCTTTTATCATTCATTATTATTATTATTATTATTATTATTATTATTGAAATAGGCTTACATTAGGAACAGGGTTTTATTTATAGATTCCCCAGTGTCAAGTTTATGTCATCATATTTCAGGAAGAACCCCGTTTTCTGATCTGCTCCTGTTTTTATTAGTTATTAATGCTAACTCAACCCTTCCTCTGTGTTTACCTGTTGTCTTGATAAATCCAGAGTAACGTGTATATTTTCCATCAGTACATTATGTCATACTGTGCTCACTACTCTGTGTCTGTTTCTCTTCTGGAATTTGTTAAAGAGGACAATCATTTTTTTCAACTTCAGACCCCAAAGCCATCTATTAAGTGAACTTCACTTTCCAAACTGTTCACGCCTCCAGAATGTATACCCTTCTCACACCTGATGTTTCATTCAGCTCTGCTATCAATCAGCTAGAGAGGCAGAGTTATGTCCATTCCAAAATGTTTAAAACTTGGTTATAAGATGTGAGCAGCAGCTGGTCACCTTTCTAGGCTGAGTCCTGTAGAACTGGGCGATATGGAGAAAATCAAATACCACGATATTTTTAAACAAATACCTCGATATCGATATTGCGACGATATCGTAGGGTTGACTATTTGTGTTTTCACAAAATATTTACACAATGAGATTTTTGATTAATAATCATTAGTAATGTTGATATAATTAATATAATATATAATATATATTAATATATATAATGACTATGTGGGCAAAAGCAAATAATAGAACAGCTACAGAACGGTAAGTTCAGAAAATTAAATCACTTTACTGTATTGCAGACTTTAAAACCAGGAAAAGACAACACTTATACCACATTACGATATTACGATATCCAAGACGACATCTAGTCTCATATCACGATATCGATATAATATCTATATATTGCCTAGCCATAGAGTACTGTAGCTTGGCGGTGGGAGAAGTTGTGGGTCACAGCAGCATTAAATCTGCTGCTGTGGTAAATTTTGTTGATATTGTCTAGGAAGTGAATAAGGTGATTTGGGGGGGGGGGGCATTGAAAGAGTCATCATATCAAATATACCTCTGTTTATAAATGATGATCTGCTGCTGAGAGAACTGTCATGGAGAACAACATCAGCTATCTGACTGTAAATCACCACATTGTTTCACTCAGACAGACAGCAGGTTCACATAATCCAAACTAAAGAAAGATGAAGAACTCAATCTGGTGTTTAACCTGAAAACGGATGATTTTTATGTGTCATGTTAGTGAACTTTGAAGTGTTTTGGTTGCAGGCTCACTCAGAGTGTACCTGATAAAACACAGAGTGAGCCTCCTCAGAGGAGAAACACAGAGTCTTAGTAGCTCTCAGGCCAAGAAAGAAGCAGTAAACAGGATCAGAGGTAAACAGCAGCAGCAGGAGCAGCAGCCAGAGTCTGAGTCCTGCATGGAGGAGGAGGAGGAGGAGGAGGAGGAGGAGGAGGAGGTGGAGGACTGTGCTGAAGATAGCAAGCCTCACACTGACTAAAACACAGCAGGGAAAAATCTTGTGGAGTACATCAGATTAAAGGGTTCCTACAAACAACCAGAAGCATGAAAAAGGTCAAAGTAGGACAGTCAGTCTTTTTTAGTGCTGCTATCTTGTGTTACTTCTTACATGGATCATGAGTGATTTCAAAGTCTCCTTCCACACCTAAATGGAGCGAGAGATGTGAGGAAGAGAGTGTCCGTTTCAAGTGGTAGTCCTCTTTTCTAGGAACTAGTATATTCGTTTCTAGAAAAGAGGACGACCACTTACTATACACCAAGTATCCTCTCTTCACCCCAGATTTAAAAAATAAAAAACGATTTTATTTTATCCACATCGATTCATCAATATCAATGATAAAAATGCCACATTGAAATAATATGTTTTATTAATATCTGGTTGGTTGGTTTGGCCCTGTCACTGATATGTGGTTATGGCTAAAGAGGATCCATTCATGTGTTTCCATTCTGCAGACAGCCTCCAGTAATCCTCTATCTCTACACTTGTAGGAAGCTTCATTTGCAGTTGCAATGTTTTTCCCGGTAGTCTTTTCCTTGGACCGCTGACTTCTCGCGTCCGTTTTCATTTTGTTCTGAAGGCTGAACCCTCGCTCTGCTGCCACACTGGAGACTGGAATTACCAGACGCTCTGAACGTGGGATTTCCCGATCCTGCAAGCACTCGCTTCACCAGGAGGAAATCCTGCAGCATGCTCTCCTTCTGCATTACAATTCTTAAATAAAAGTGTTTCCCCACTGAGGAGAAAAGGAACACTATCTAGGACTCATACAACAGGTCTCTGAACCAATCAGGAATCTTGTTTGTACTATAGAGAAAAATGTAAATACGAGAGAACTGGTGAATATGACGTTCTCTTAAAATCACTCCTGCGTGCCACTTTAGATCGTATCGCTTTTTTGTGAGTTGTTTTTGCATGAGGCCCTATGAGAGTGTGTTACTGCTCTGCAGAGGTCAGCGTTTCATTCATGTGCTAAACCTTTGGAATAACTACTTCCCTTCCAAGACGTTGAACAGAAATGCAAGAAACTACCACATGAGCATCATGTTTTCACAACATTCGAGTTTGCTAATCGTCTCCCAGGCTTCATTTGCTGACAAAGTTTGAGAATGTTCAACAGAAATCCATTTAAGGCAATACCATTTCTTACCATTGTTTTAATTGTGAAGTGAAATCATTGCGCTCCTAGAAATTAACATAATGACACATACAAAATGATATTGATACATCAATGATGTAAACAATGCAGGTTTCAAAATGTCTATTACAATTTATTGGGATATAGGAAATGTGTTAACACATCTTTTAGGCTTCAAGGATGCATTAATTGTGTTTTAGTGAGAAACATTGAATATAAAACAGAAACCTCCACAGCCTCTTCATTCCTTTAGTTCTCTCTCTCATTTATACCTTTGGATTCTTTTGCTTATCTTTCTGTCAAATAGCTCAACGCACTGCAAAAAAAACACACGCAATAGATAAAACCCAAGCAAATTAAGAATACATCTTCACTAATCTGACAACACATGCTCAGCCTTTAAAAAAAAACACACTGCAAATACAGAAAGCACAACCAAAGACACAGAAAAGTGCTGCAAACAGCCCACACAACGACAGAAAGAGTTTCCAGGGGAAACACACGATACATGCTCACAGGCTGTTGATACAAAGCCACCTTGTTACTGTGCTATACAGCCACGTGCTGGAACTCCTCACAGATCTGATTTCTACACAGAGCTGACGTTTTTTTTAATGTTAAAACATATCTTATAGACTGTTTATGTGAGGCTACATTAGGACAGTCCTGCTGTCAGTTCACCACGTGGAGGAAGTTTAACACTCTGTGACCGATGGAGGTGAACTTCAAATCAAAAGTTACACCTTTTAGTGAAACCTGAATCAGGTGCTGCTGGTAAATGATAAAGGGACTTACATTCATATAGCTCCTTTCTAGTCTTCCGACCACTCACAGCGCTTCACACTACATGTCAGCATTCACCCATTCACACACCCATTCAGTAGTAATTGACTTTTGCATGTTTTAAGCCACTTGCTGCACAGTGTATATACATTACAGTACGTTACAGCTGATCACTGTCACCAGCAGGCTGTATATGATAGTGTTTGAACAGATATTTTTGTCATTAGTTTCCATTCATGTCACTATACAGGTACACTAATTCATCACAGTAAACATCACTGTTTGTTGTCAACTTAATAAGTTTTATGTGCACAGTTCAAATATCTGCACTTAGAACTAAAACATGAGTTGATAGTAATGCCAGCTAAATATAATTTGTATTATTTATAATAAAGGTTCCATATCATGCTCATTTCAGGTTCATACTTGTATTTTTTGTTTCTACTAGAACATGTTTGCATGCTGTAATGTTAAAAAAAAAACTTTATTTTCCTGATACTGTCGGCCTGAATATACCTGTATTTACACTCTGTCTGAAACGCTCCGTTTTAGCGCATTTTGACAGAATTACAACAGAATTGCGTTGCTAGGCAACAGCTTGGGTCCATGTGTACTTCCTGTCAGCTGATGTCATTCACATACACTGCGACAGGAAACAAACTGGGACACATTTAGAATGTTTACGTTTAAATCTGTGTAAAGGGTCTAAATATTGTATATTCGTGACGTCACGAATGGGCAGAAATCCTAACACTTTGTTTCAAATGCAGAGTTTCTGAATACGGGCTGTGTGTATTTCCCTGTGGATTGAATGTTTCGATACTTTCACAGTATTTATACAGGACTTAAGCCTGCTTTTTAATGAAAAACATGAAAATCTCACTTTTTTTATAATATGGGACCTTTAATAACTGAGAAAGTATAAAAAAAAAACTCAGATTTTCATATTATACTGACATGAATGGAAACCAGAGGCTGCCTGGAAGGTGCACTGAGCTAAAACTACATCACATGCATGAGTACTGGTACGGTGTGTTACTCACCAGACAACCCCAAACGCTCCGTAACCGATGGGCCGGTCGGGCTCGATATCCAGCGGCTGCTGCTGCAGGTGTTGGCCGCCGTGCTGCTGCTGCTGCCGGTGCTGCTGCTGCTGGTGAGCTTTGACCGAAGCGGCGGCCTGAACCTGGGCTGGAGCCACGGCAGCCGCCAGCCCGGGGGCTTGTCCGGGGGCTGGAGAGGGGAAGTAGGGCTGCTGCTGCTGCTGGCCGGGATTGAGCATCACCGCGGCCGCAGCAGCAGCCGTGGAGGAGGAGTGCTGCTGGACCACCACGGTGTGCACCGCGGCGGCAGAGCCCGGGTGCTGCTGCAGGTGATGCTGCTGGCCCGCGTGATGCTGATGGTGGTGTTGGTGGTGCATGTGGGGGGGCGGGAGGTGCTGGAGCTGGTGGTGGTGATGCGGATGATGGGCAGCCACTACTGCTGAGGAGCCACCGGTGTAAGCAGCCATCATGTTTGCGACATTTGTAGCCGTAGTGCCGCAAAGAGCCATAAAACAATGATCCAGGTACCAACACGCTCTCTGACAGAGATGCTCCAGTAGACCAACTCTCTTCTGACAGATGATGAGCAAACTTAGAGAAAACAGAGTGAGAGTGAGGGGTGTAGATGATCCAACACCTGCTACTTCCAGTCCGTGGGTAGAGAAACCGCTCCGGTGTGCCTCCTTATCATCATCATAATGCCAACAAGGATGTGACCCACTTCCTCTAGATTAATGCTCCTGCTCGGCCACCATGAGGCTGCTGCAGCCTGCAGCTAATAACAGAGAGGATAGCATGTCATGCACAGCCTCCAGCATCCAGCTGTGTCTACAGATGTGTACAGATGTGTGCTCAGAGCCCCTCCCAGCGATGATGAGAAATCAAAGGATGTAGAAGAGAAAACAACCCGCACCCCCCTCAGTGTAGATGACAGGTCGGTGGTGCTAGATGTCCCTCATGATGATGAAGGTGGTGATGATGAGCTTCAGCCTCCTGTCTCTCGGTACAGTCCGCTTTTAAAGAGGGTCACATGGGAATAAACAACGCATTCATCTTTTAAAAGTGTCCACACGGTGCTCCTCCGGTCCGGAACCCGCCACAGCATCTATTTCCCTCCTTGTGGTGGTGTAAAGGAGGCCAGACACGGCTAATCTCCGAGCCGTACAGTAATCACCGCTGCTGATCCGGTGCTGTACCGGGAGCTGCTGAATCAGAGCCAGGCCACAGTAGTAGCAGCAGGCCCAGGCCTCGGTCATCCGCTCCTCCTCCTCCTCCTCTCACATAGTATTATTACACCGACGACCCAACAACAACAAGGAGCCCCCCATCAGCCGGACACACAACACAACACACGGAGGAGCAGCTTCGACCATGACTCGGAACGCGAGAAGAAGAGACGGTTGCCAGGAGACCGATTCGATCTCCCCCATCGACAGACAGACAGCCTGAGCAGCTCAGCAGGTTCCGGTTCCCGGTGTCATCAGCGCACTTAACATCCAGAGAAGTTGAGTCGTTGTAACCCCGGAGACAGAGCGAGAGGAGACGGTGTTCAACCTGACAGTGTAGTCCCTCCTGGTCCTGTCGGTGTCGGTGAGCCCCGGTAAACCCTGTTGGTGTCCGTCTGAAGCTGTCTAAACGTCGGGCCCTTGTCGCTCCACCGCCTCTGACTCTGACATGATCCGACTCTAACGCTGCTGGTCACAAGGCGACTCTGATGAGCAGTTGATCCAACATGGTGAACAAACTGCTCGGCGCTTAGATTATTATTATGCAGGACGCACAGCCAATGGGCGTGCAGCACCGCAATGACGTCATGTAATCTCGTTGATTGACAGTGCGCAGGTCCAATGAGACCCATGATGGGGGGAGGATCCACACTGACCTGTGTTTACTGTATGTACGTGCATTAAAGGAAATTGTAAACAAATATATTGAGGTCAAAATTCATCACTTCTTATGTGTTTTATTGATGCTTCTAAAGCTTTTGATCGTCTGCACTATACTCACTTTCAACAGTCTCTTCTGCACTATATGAAAATCTGCTCAAAGATTGTAGGTCAACCCCTTGAGAAACTCTATGAATCAGCCTATCATAATAACATCTTAAGGCTGGCTAACAACATCGTCTCTGACCCCAACCATGTTTTGAACAGTGAATATCAATTGTTACCATCAAATCGGAGATACAGGGTTCCACGATTTAATAAGGTTAGACTGAAGCACTCTTTTGTACATCAGTCAATCCTTAAACTAAATATGGAGCCTAATCCCAGATCAAATGCGCGTTAAAGGGCCCTGAATATCGTCTTCTGTGATTGTAATGTTTAAATGTTTGTATCCTTGTTTATTGTCTTTGTCCTTTCTGTCGGAGCTGCTGTGATGCAAAACAAATTTCAGACCTGTCTGACAATAAAGTATTATCGTATTATCGTATCGTATTCACTTTTTTAATAGTCCTGTATCACAGCTGTTACCCTGCACTATATTCAGTTTTAACAGTTTTCTTCATCTCCTTGTATTTTTAAATCTGGTATATTTTTTTGTAGTTTGTACTACTAACTTTTTTACTGCCTTTTTACTAACATGTTTTGCACTATGGAACTGTGATGCTGGAAACTTGAATTTTCCTCGGGATCAATAAAGTTTCTATCTATCTATCTATCTATCTATCTATCTATCTATCTATCTATCTATCTATCTAATCATAGAAAGCTGTTTATTAAATTGAGTCAAAGAGAGGTGCCCAAATACAATGTGAGAATCCTGGTTTACTGGTATATGCTCACCAGACTGCAAGTGGGGCAACAGTGTCTCAGCCCCATTTGGGGTTAGCAATGGTGTCAGACAAGGGGGGATTTTGTCCCAAGTTCTTTTTTAATTTATATATTGATGATCTGTCCAATAATGGGTGCATGGTTGGTAATACTTTAGTGTACCATATCATGTATGCTGATGTTCTTGTGGTCTTTAGTCCAAGTAGCGCTGGTCTTCAGCAGCTCCTCAATGTATGTTCTGTGTATGGTGTGGAACATGATATCCAATACAATGCCAGTAAGAGACTTGATCTGTAGAACGAAGGAGGACAAATGTCTAAAATTTCAAGGCTTCAAATTGTCTGATAAAAATCTTTGTGTCTGTAATAAGGTAAAATATCTTGGATATTTCATTACTGAAGACTTGTCAGATGATGATGATATTTATAGGCAATGCCGCAAGATGTACGCACAAGCAAACATTCTCTCACGGAAGTTTAGCATGTGTTTGGATAGTATACACATATGGCCGCTTTGTATGCGGAGACTTGTGCTCGGTATCAGAAGCCGAGGGGCGTGAAACAGCGGTGGTATTTGCCCACCTGAACAAGCGACACACCCTGCGCGCTTTGGGCCCAAAGGCTGTTTGCAGAGGCCCATCAGCGTCCCGAGTAGGGGAGACTGGGGACGGTTGCAACATGTTGAAAATAGCCTACATTCAATTTCACTAATTAACTTTTATTGTACAAACTGCAACTGGTTTTAAAAAAAAAAGATTTTTCTCACCCCATTGAATGTGACCTGCTAACCCTGCAAAAGAAAAGTTTCTCAGTTTTCCTATTTGAACATATGGACACTTTCATGACAACAATTTGCTAATGGACCATTACAATAACATTGCATTAATAACTCCAATGATTATGTACATCACAATGACTTGTGCATGTATAAATGTAAACATTATTAACAAAATCTTTTTTTTTGTATAAAAAAAAGCAACACAAATTTGTATTTGGGTGAACTATCATTTTATGTACCCCACAATGACTTTTGTTATGTAGAAAAATACTGTTGTGTGGTCTGTTTTGATATGGCTGCTGCAACCGTCCCCAAGAAGACCATGTGCTAGCTAAACACACTGACACATGCTAACCATGTCACTTAGAAGTCCAGAAAACAATGATTCAAAGTACTAAGTTTTAATTCATTCTTACAAAAGGTCAGAACAGTATGTCAAAAATACAGATCTTGAAAAAAAAATACTTTCATACCTCCAAAACACATTTTCTTTCAATAAATGCAGGGACAGATGTATGTGTCTCCTGTCTTCTAGGTGAGGGGAAGGTCTAACTGAGCATGTGCAGTATGAGTGTCATCACTGTAGCATGATTCTGATTGGGGGAGCCCGTCTTGCAAAACATTGTTGGCCGTGGTCGGAGGACTCGGGGGAGACTGTAGCTTTGGTCTCCAGGGCCGGAGTCTCTGCTGCTCCACTGCCTGCTTACCTTCACTCAGCCCGCTCAACCTCACATGCATGCGCGCACACTCCACACTGCAGAAGAGTTAGTTAGCTCTGAGAATATCTAGTGAATGTACAGTGGACGTTTGTGCAGAAATAACTGCTGCAGCTCCTCCAGACCAACAGACATTTCCCGTGTCATGTGAAGTGACGGGGCTCCGCAGCGAGAAACGTTATCGTCTCCGACCAGGTGCCGGTGTCTCCCTCTGGCAGCGGTCGGGAGGCTGAAGCAGGAAAAGCCAACACTAGGATCAGCAGTGATTCATGGAGAGACCTCCGTCTGGTCAGCAAACATTACTGCCAAGCAGGTGAAATATAGAGTGATATTGTGGTTTTAGCTGAGGTGTGTCGCCTCACTGTTTTGAGCGATGTTCGGCCATGTCTATTTCTAGAACAAGCATAAGCGCAAGCCCGACTGCTGACTATCTTTGACTTAAGGGCCACAGGTGTCGCTGTTAACAAGCATTTCAGATTCTTACAAACAGTCCCTTTAATTCTTGCATATTTGACGATGATGATGATGATGATGATGATTATTATTATTATTATTTGTATTATGCAGAGTAGACTGCACGTGCTAATGGCAACGCCTTCATTGAGCGTTTTATTTTGGAGGGTACGGCCGGAAGTGTGTTTGTTGTCATGGTGGCAGTCTTGACAGCGGTGTTCCTCCTCCAGCAGCCTCTCCACTGACTGCCACGTCGAGTTCCGTTAGGAGCAACACTTTACTAACTTACTGTACTTTATGCTGCCGTTTGGGACCGGAGGACAACCAGAGGAGGAGAAAGACAGGAGAAACTATCAGAGAGGAAACTCTTCTCAACTCGGACTCTCAACTCCGTGAGTTAACTCTCAGTGTTACACCTAACAGTCTGTTCTCAGTGTTGCAACTTAACCAGCTCATGTGTCCTAAAGTTAGGACATGCTAACTAGCATGAGGAGCTAACATGTCACTGCTCCTAAACAAGCATGTTGTAACACATGAGAGACAATGTGCAGGTAACTGGTGAAACTAGAGGTCCAGTCCGGCTCTGTGTGGAGCTAGCTAGGTCAAGTCTTAACTTCACGTTGTCAGCTGGCAGAGTCGCTGCCGTTAACGTGACCTTATTAGTGTTGTTGGTTCCGGACCGGTGTGTGTAATGTTAGCTGGACTATGTTCCTCTGACCAGCAGCTGACCTCAGATCTGTCTCCTTGTTGTTACTGTTTACTAGACTAGTTCCAGTAAAGGTTGTTAGACTTGTTTGTAATTCATGTGTAACCAGTCAGACAGTACAGGTGAACATGTGAACTATTAGATATCACTATGAAACTTCCACAGTTGATTACTAACATAAATCAGTAAATACTGTCAACAGACATAAAATAATTTGCCATATTTTTTTCTCCCTTTTTTCAAGGCTGTAATTACAACAGTCTATAAACTAACTTTTAATTAGATGAGCTTACAGACAAACCCATCAAGTACACTAGAGAAAACAACCTCAACATTCAAAACCGAAACAAAACCAAGAAAAGAAATAACAATAATAATAATAATGACAAAAAGAAAGAATAAAGTTAAAAAAAAACAAAAAAACTAATTTGCCATATGTTTAGGAATAAAATGTTCTATAAATCGGGTTATGAATGATATATGAACAAACCCGTCTGTAAAACCCTTCAGACTATGGATATAGGAATGAAAGTGAAAGTTTGGTGGATGTTAAGTGCTGCTTAAGTGGAGATTTCTGGCTCAGAGTCTAAGAAAAACCTAATGTTTGATTGTGCATATGAGGTATTATCTAATGCTAACTTTTGGTTAATTTAGGAGAAAATCTACAGATGCAAATTGTGGAGTAAAATAAACCTAAATGTGTATTTTGGACGTTTGTGATACATTACTCTAACCAGCAGCTGACCTCAGATCTGTCTCCTTGTCGTTACTGTTTACTACACTAGTTCCAGTAAAGGTTGTTAGACTTGTGAGTGATTCAGGTGTCATCAGTCAGACACTACAGGTGAACATGTGAACTATTAGATATCACTATGAAACTTCCCCAGTTGATTACTAACATTTACTAACATAAATCAGTAAATACTGTCAACAGACATAAAATAATTTGCCATATTTTTTTTTATACTTTATTTTTTCAAGGCTGTTTTCATATATGCAATCCACTGTTCGTAATTACAACAGTCTATAAACCAACTTTTAATTAGATGAGCTTACAGACAAACCCATCAAGTACACTAGAGAAAACAACCTCAACATTCAAAAGCGAAACAAAAACAAGAAAATAAATAACAATAATAATAATGACAAAAAGAAAGAATAGAGTTAAAAAAAACCAAAAAAAATAATTTGCCATATTTTTAGGAATAAAATGTTCTATAAATCGGGTTATGAATGATATATGAACAAACCCGTCTGTAAAACCCTTCAGACTATGGCTATAGGAATGAAAGTGAAAGTTTGGTGGATGTTAAGTGCTGCTTAAGTGGAGAGTTCTGGCTCAGAGTCTAAGAAAAACCTAATGTTTGATTATGCAAATGAGGCATTATCTAATGCTAACTTTTTAGTAAAGGTTGTTAGACTTGTTTGTAATTCAGGTGTGACCAGTCAGACAGTACAGGTGAACATGTGAACTATTAGATATCACTATGTAACTTCCCCTCTTGACACTTGGGGAATACATGCTGGCTTTTATTGAGTTTAGCTTTTAACTTTTGTTTTTACCCATCATTGATGTGCCTGCATGGATTTGAGGCAATGCATACTCTGCAGAAAATATTATTGTTGTGCAGTGCCTTTTGGGAGTATTTACAAGAGTATTTCTCACTGAACATTTTAGAAATTAGAACCAAAGCTTAAAAAAAGGGGTTGAGATTCCACGAAGAACATAACAGACCTCTTGTACTCCACTGCCAGCTCTTTCCATACCTTTACTTATACAATGGATTACTATGACATTTACTAACATAAATCAGAAAATACTGTCAACAGACATAAAATAATACATTTTGCCATGTTTTAAGGAATAAAATGTTCTATAAATCGGGTTATGAATGATATATTATGAACAAACCCGTCTGTAAAAACCTTCAGACTATGGATAGGAATGAAACTGAAAGTTTGGTGGATGTAAGTGCTGATTTCTGGCTCAGAGTCTGAGAAAAACCTAATGTTTGATTATGCAAATGAGGCATTATCTAATGCTAACATTTGGTCTACAGATGCAAATAGACAATGTGGAGTAAAATAAACCTAAATGTGTATTTTGGATGTTTCCTTTCTACTAGTCTGAAAGATACAATGGAGTTTTAGGGCCACATTGAGGGGAAATAAATCGGAGATTAATATTACGAGAATAAAGTCATAAATTTACAAGAAAAAAAGTTGTAATACTATGAGAATGAAGTCATAAATTTTCGAGAATTAAGTCATAACTTTACGAGAAAAAAGTCGCAATATTACTAGAATAAAGTAATAACTTTACGAGAAAAATAGTCGGAATATTATGAGAATAAAGTCATAACTCTACGAGAAAATAAGTCGTAATATGAGAATAAAGTCATAGATTTACGAGAAAAAAGTCGTAGTATTATGAGAATAAAGTCATAACTTTACGAGAATAAAGTCATAACTTTACAAGAAAAAAGTTGTAATATTACGAAAATAAAGTCATAACTTTACGAGAAAAAAAGTCGTAATATTATGAAAATAAAGTCATAACTTTACGAGAAACAAAGTTGTAATATTACGAGATAAAAGTCATAACTTAACTAGAAAAAAAGTTGGAATATTACGAGAATAAAGTCATAACTTCACGAGAAAAAAAAGTAATTTCCTCCTCCACAGAAGAGTCAGTTTCCCCATTAGGTCGGTGTGGTTCTTTCTTCAGAATAATTGCAGTTTCTTTTACAATCTTTTCAAGGTCCTGATGAGAATGTGGTGCTGATGTGCCAAAAGATGACGTATTTGGTTATTTGTGAAACTTAAACTAAAGTATAACTTCACAAGATGCTCCACGTTCCTCATTTTCACACTATTTCCCCTCTAAAATAACACGTACAATTACTACTTTATAATATTATGACTTTATTCTTTTAATACTAAGACTTTTTTCTCTTAAATTTATGACTTTATTCTCGTAATATTATGACTTTGTTCTCAAAATCTCAGATTTATTATTTTTCCTCAATATGGCCCTAATACTCCGAAGACATGTTATGGAAGCAAAATAGCCCAAAATCTCAAAATTGACCAGTGCATGAAAAAACAATGTTTTGCCTGTAGTGTCTGGCCTTGTACGTGTTGGAACTACACATGTAACGTTACTGCGTATTGTTAATGTTACAGAGCATAGTCTAGTGCTTTTGATTGTCAATGTGTTTTTTTTTTTGTCCTGGCCTCTAAGCAGCTAACTTTATTGGTTTTCCTTTCTTCTCACATGTTTAACAAACACTTGAAAATTGCTTTTAACTAACTTAGGGAGCAGTTAAACCTGCAGTAGGCAGAATGTTTTTGGCATCATTGGGCAAAAATCCCATAATAACGTTTCAGCATATTGTGTCATTTTGTCAGGCCAAAACCCAGAGATATTCAGTTTAACATGATACAAAACAGAGAAAGGCAGGAAATCTTGTTATTTGAGAGACGGAAAACAGCATTTTCTGCCATTTTTTCATGAAAATTACTTTAACGAATAATCAGTTATCAAAATAGTTGTTGACTATTTTTCTGTCCATTGACTAATCAATTAGTCGACTAATCGTCGCAGCTCTACCTCATCCAAACACTCTTGTCAAGGCGTAGGAAAGCACAGTGCTGTCGCCAGATGAGTGACTACTTTGTTTGGCTCATTTTCTGTAACCAGTGTAGCATCAAAGCATGGGGAGAGAAACTTATCATTACCAATGGAATATATATCATTTTTAATTTTTAGGTGTTCACGTGAAAAAGGTGAGGTGGCACCGCCTGGCACGAGCTCTACGCTGCGTCACATGTGTGCTTACAGACAAAGTCAATCAGAGAGAGACCCAGTTTACAGGATAGACCCGGTGCTGCCGGGTATTTTATCTGTTTTTCCCAAATATTATTTTCTGGACTTCAAAGCTTCGGTGAGAAATATTCAAAGGTATTGGAGGCCGACATGTTCTTCTGTCTCCATCTCCCCCCGTTTCAGTACCGCAGCCACACTACTGAACAAACACACCTCTACACACAACAACCAGCATTATCCGTCTGATAATAACTAATAATAATTAATATTGAATATGAATAATATTGTGAGATTATTCCTTATTTCATGGGCAATTTGGGGATTTATACTTTTTTATTACATACTTAAAAATGAAAAAAAAAAAAAAACTAAGCATTTAAATACTGATTTGGAGGTCGATCACCATGGCAACAGTCGAAGCTTCGAAGGATTCAGCCCTACATTCTACATGATAGATATAACTCTAGCTTTAGATTTGAACTCTCACCACTTCATCGACTCACTCTGGTCCGGCGTAGAATTTCTGCTAGTTGTCCTCTGGCACTTATATCTGAAACACAGGTTCATTTGGAAATAATAATAATGGCTCAACGTTATTTCCCCGTATCAGTTGTCTTTCCATTTTATTCTAAATTGTGAAGCCATTTGTAAAGTCTGTTTAAATATGAGCGCTATAAATGAATCATTGATCATCTTTCTGATGTTGAATAATAATGACTGAGGTATCACAGCGATGATGGTTTACATGTGCATGTGATGAATTAATGGTACAGGAGCTATATGTTCACAGCTGTGTGTAATAGTCACGCGTAATAGAGTGTTGCAGGAATGACTCCTACAACCAAGGCCTATGGAAAGGAGGCTGGGTCACGGGCGGACATCGGTCTTGGGGTATGGGGGTATAACGCATGCGCAGTATGACTGAAGCTGCGGTCGTGCCTTGCAATTGGCTCAATTTCGGCGAGGGCAGACCAGATTTTACTGCGCATGTGTTATACCCCTGGAGATATGACGCGTTGATGACGCGTGACCCAGCCTCCTTCAATAGGCCTTGCCTAAAACCAGGAAATAAGTTAGCATGTTAGCATGTTAGCATTTTTAGCATTTTAGCACTTTAGCACGGTTCCCTCGTCTGGAATCCAATGTTTTTTTTAATGTCTTTTTAGTTAGATGCCTGAAATAAGGTCTGTGGTTAACACAAGCCGAGATGTTAATGTGTTGCTTTACGACATAAAATACGTCAGTAAATAGCAAAATATAAAATAGTAAATAGTAAATATCCCACTTGTGAATTTTGAAGCTTTTATGTGTCTTAAAAAAGGTGGTTGCTAACAGGTGGCTAAGTGAGACGAGAAACGTCATCAAGCCGACTCGTCCTCCTTTACAGCCTTGTTGTGTTTACTCGCTCTAATGTGACCGTGGTGTAGTTAGTTTATAGCTTAGCTTTTTTACTTCTGGTGATTTCATTCATGCTGCAAAAATCATAAAGTGGTGTTCATTAGTGGAGATTATTTTGCTGAACAAAACGCAAAGTATCTTAAACATTTGTTTGTCATAGAGCTGATTTTCTGCAATAATCCAAAACCCACTACATGTCAGCATTCATACACTGATGGCAGAGGCTGCCATGCAACCTGCCCATCAGGATCTAATCTAAATACTCATTCACACAACGATGGCTCAGCCTTCAGGAGCATTTTGGGGTTCAGTATCTTGCTCAAGGACACTTCCATGTGAGCCGGGGATCGAACCACCGACCTTCCGATTGGTGGACAACCTGCTCTACCTCTGAGCCACAGACGCCCCAGTTACTGGCCAACTTGATCACAATACAGACAGCTGTTAATGCGTCACTGTCTTTCCTCAGGGGTGAGACGAGCCCCGGCCCAGCAGTACAGGTTCAAGTTCTGGAAGAACAGGGCTCCCGACTAACTTTTGACATTGGTTGCTTGTTACTTTTTCATTTAGGTGCACCCAAAATTTTTCTCTGCACTTTTTGGCGCCGCAATAAAACATTTTAAGCATTTTGTCAGTTCCCATAGGCCTACAGTAGTGATGTCACCATACCAGACATTTAGTAGTCAATACCAACACTAATAAAATTCCACGATACCAATTCACTACCAAAAATAAAATAATAAATCCCATGTACTTCAACATCCTCTCCTTTATTACCGTTGTTATGCTACTTTTTGTTAGGAAGTTAAACAGGTCATAATTCTATCTCTATTATCTATTTTATATTGCTGTGAAAACATCTCCTTCAAACAACTGGATTTATTCAAGTTTCTCACCAAAAACGACATTTTACAAGATGACATTTGAACACATCATGATAATGTTATAATGTACCTTCACCCAATACTTATCTTTAGTGAAAAGAGCTTATAATGTAAGATAATGTGAATCAATCGTTAAAACTGTTTCGGTCTGCTTAGATGCTACAGTTTAGTTGTTAGGAAATGTCTCTCACTTCCTCTGGGTGTGAAATTCTTCCTTTTTCTCTTTGTTGTATTATTGTGAATGAATGATAGTGTTATAGTGTTGATTATGCTAATAGTCATATATTACAAATGTGAACCACCTTATGGACAGGCTGAAACAAACGATTTACAACGAGTTTGATGAATCCGACTTGTATGAACAAACCTGACAGAAAAAAGTACAAGAGGTTTAGTAGAAGAATATGAAAAGGTTCTGGCATGAGGTCCAATGTCTGTCTCCAGGAAAATGATGCTCAGCTGTCTACAACTTGACTTGAATGCTGACTCATTACAGTATGTTTCTGTCTGTCAGGTTTCTGTGAGTGAGCGGTGAGGAGACATCATGAGGCAGCTCAAAGGCAAACCCAAAAAAGAAACGTCGAAGGACAAGAAGGAGCGTAAGCAGGCCATGCAGGAAGCCCGTCAGCAGGTGGCCACTATAGTACTGCCTACACTGGCTGTAGTGGTGCTGATCATCGTTGTTTTCGTCTATGTGGCCACCAGGCCTGGTGCTATAGAGTAGACATTAATGGTCTACTAAGAAGACATGAAGTCCCAAACTGACAATGGCTATACCCAAAGGATTACCCCCATCATGTGACAACCGTCCCTCTGTAGGCCAGTGACCGGCCGACCATGTGTCTTAATGAAAGCCAGCCCCCAAAGTGCATTTCTTTGCTCTCAGCAGGATTCAAGCTGCAGAAGGAAGAAATGAAACTGAGCGGAGAAAGAGTTTCTCCTCGGTGCCTTCAGATGAATGACGATGACTTCCATTTAATCCTGTTCATCTCAGAGCAGCACATGGATTCATGTTGATGTCTTACAAAATTATGCAATATCATGCATACCAAAGGACTCGTGCAGAGCTTGTCAACTTTGACCAGAGGTGTTAAAAAAATGTCTAAACTTTTGACGCCGTGCTGTTTTAAATATTTCAAGTCAATGCAACATGAGCCTGGTCTCTTACATGTACCACTCTCTGGACAGCACTCACACCTATCTGTATGCATAGTATGTATGAGATGTGTTTTAGTGACAAAGAAGGATTCAGTTTGAACATCCGAATGCAGCTCAAGAGGATCTTATTGAATGTAATTACAGATTGCGTTTTTTTAAGTCCCAATTTGTTCAAACACACACCCTAATTTTTTTATGTGAATGTTACCCAATTTGTTTCCAATAAGTTATTGACAACTATACCTTTGAGTCACTCGTGACATCTGTGCAGATGTAATAAGGTGCCTTAACAGATTTGCAACTGGATTATTTCAGTTCAATAAATGATTTTTTCAAATAATTTAGAGTTCGGTTAGTGTTAATGCACATTTATCTGTATTTCTTCTTTACAGCGGAACCAGCCAAGAGTGTATCTCAGTGCTTATGTGTGTTGGTCATAAAGAAAACTAATCAGGTAACTAATCAAGACTTGTTCTGATGGCCTACATCTGTATTTGTAAGACCATCCTGGTGAAAATTGGTGTCTATGTGTTGGTAGATCTGTCTATGTGTTATTCAGTCACATTTATGAGGGATTCAGTGGGTGTTGGAGGGGTGGGGGTTAACTGGTGTCCGTCAGAAGTGTTCAACTCTTACACACAGGCAGTGGACTTTAATAATGTGTTATGACCGGGTGGGGTGTATACAGTTAGTGTTTAAGTATTACTAAACATCGTACTTCTGCTGAGTACGGCTATAAGCCTATTGGTTTATACTGAAGATATACATCTTTGAAAACCGCTCACAAATATCTAGTTTAATTTTTTAAAAGATTGTAGTCACTGTAGTTTTTAACGAGCCCTGTGATAGTCTAGCGACCAGAGGACACCGGAGGACACAGAGGAACATGATTTTTTTCAGATTACCTGTCTCAAGCACTACTGTCAGGATATAGTGAGTGTTTTATAAAAATAACTTTATAAATCAGTATATTTTTGGTATCACTGGGCAAAAATTCCATAATAACCTTTCAGCATATTGTAATTCAAGTGTTCTGAGAGAAAACTAGACTTCTGCACCTCCAGTACTCATGGCTCTGTTTTCAGGCTTTAGAAAATCTAGCCCGTGACGGGAGACTTTGGCCAATCACAGGTCATTTCAGAGAGAGAGCGTTCCTATTGGCTGTGCTCCAGCTGGTGGGCGGTGCCTGGCGTTCCTTCAAGAGATTTCAACATGGCTGCCGGGTCACAAACTTTCTCATTTTACAGCTAAACAGTACACTACAAGATGATTCTGAAAACATCTGAGGAAAGAAATAGGCATTAACGTAACAGAATATTGATTCATATTTGATCAGCGCTGCCTAGTTTGACCGTTTGGTCGGAGTTGGTGAGTGATTGACAGCTGTTCAGAGACGGCAGCTGGACGGCAGACTAGAGATCAGCTCTGATTGGTTGTTTTCCTCCAGTCTGTGAAACCTTGCAGATGCCATTAGGAGCACCGGAGGACACCGGAGGACACCGGAGGACACCGGAGGACACCGGAGGACACCGGAGGACGAGGACGATTTTAAACAGATTACCTCATGCACTACTGTCAGGATATAGTGACCATTTTATAAAAATAACTTTTTTAATCATATTTGCTCCATTTCTACCCACTGCAGCTTTAATTGACATTCGACCTAATTAGATTCCAGTTCCATAAAAGCTCATTTCAGACCCATGCATTTGCTCAGCCTCTCTGAGTCCAGTCAGCTGGCACCTGCTAGATGATTTTGGTTTTAGTGCATCATTCTCTATCTTGCAACACTCCAATTCTTTCAACAATAAACAAATGTAATTATAATAAAAGACCAACAACAACTCATGTTCCACCCCTGAGGTACTGTGGCATTAATACCACTGAGTCATGCAGCAACATGTACATGTTTGCATCTGATGACAAGTTGATATAAAAACAAGCTTCAAAAGTTCTTTCAGAGACAGGAGATCAGGAAGGCATGCGAGCCCAGGTGGTGTGTGAACGTCCCCCATCTTCACACAGATCTTCACCAGATCACTGGAGCTGTGTGAGGTCCCCTCCTGCTTCAAACGCTCAACAATCATCCCCAATAAACCCTCCATCAGCGAGGTCAGTGGATGATGCAGTCAACTACATCCTGCAACACCTCCACTCCCCAGGGACATACGCGTTGGTCAGTGGCCACATCTGGGACGGTGATGAATCTGCCCTCTGGTGCAGATAACAACCTGGAGCTGTGGAGGGAGGAGCCCTCCAACACTGCCCCCCACAATCTTCCACAATCTAAAGTGGGCGTCCAACACCAACTCCATCATCATGAAATGGGTGGGAAGCATCACTGCAGACCCTTCACACCCTGGACACAACCTGTTCCAGCTTCTCCCCTCTGGGAGGCGCTACAGAGCACTGAACGCCAAAACCACCAGACACAACAACAGTTACCCTCAGCACTCAGATGAACACTTAAAATAACATACATACATGCATACATATACTGTACAACCACCCACTTATACATATATATATATATATACACACACACACACACACACACACACACACACACACACACACACACACAACAAACACACAAACACACAAACACTTTTGTGTTAGTCATGTTCTCAGATGTATTGTAATGACCTAATGTCATGTTTTACAGATGTACACCCTGAAGAAGGCTGTTTGTGCCGCTACGCGTGGGTTGTTACCCAATCTTACATGTACCAGCATTGTTTTTAGCATTTCATCATGAAATACCCAATTGAATAAAGGCTTTTTATTTTTTGAAAAGCCTTCACCCCCCGCCCCCCCCCCCCCCCCTTTTTTAAAAACCTTTTACAGATGTATGTTTGAACTTTTGTATTTGATAAAATTGGAAAAAAGTTGATAAAAAACAATTACTTCTTTTATAAGACAATTTTGTACATTTTAAAGTTAATCACATCAAACTGGTGCACTTTGAGAGCAACATTAAGAGGCTAGATCTGTTAAAAGATCTTGTGCTCTTGTAAACATGTTTGTGCTCTGGTAGCGGTGGAATGTAACTAAGTACATTAAGGGTAGTACTGTACTTAAGTACAATTTTGAGGTACACTTACTTTACTTAAGTTTTTCCATTTTTATGTAACTTTATAGCCCACTTCTACTCCACTAGGCTACATCTCAGAGGGAAATATTGTACCTTTAACTTCAATACATTTATTTGACATTATTAGATACTAGTTACTTTGCAGATTCATTTTCGAATACAAATTATAAATCAACTAATTAACTATGTTATATTACTAAGTAGTATATAATTATTAAGGATACAGTAGTTAAAATGAGTTCCACCTTTACTAGCTGCGACATTAAATCAATGAACACATTAATAATTATAATCCAATGACATATCATAATGTATATATATATATATACACATATATATACTGAATAACCTTTTTCCATCTTTTTCACCTTCTTGTATATACATAGTTCTGTCTATTTTTACCGATCTTTGTTGAGCTTTGTTGTCCTTGTTTTTAGCTGTAGAGCAACGAAAACCATCAAAGGTCATATTCTTAGTATGTATACACACACTTGGCCAATAAAGCAGATTCTGAAATTCTGATTCTGTAAATGTAAAGGGCTGTTACGGACATGTGCAATAAGACGTTGGTCACTTTTGTGGCACTTTCGTGCAATGTAAATACTGTAAATCTACTGTGACGGATATGTGCAATAACATATGCTGATCACTCTGTGCAATGATTATATGATGCTGTGCAATTATTACATAATTATCTGACGGACACTTTGTGCAGTAATCTGGCAAAACTGTAATCTGGCAAAACTGTCATCTCATCAATATACATATTGTATTTTTATATTGTATTATCTTTTATATTTTTTATATTTATATTGCACTATCTCTTTTTATTGTATTATCTTTTCATTAGCACCTATCGAATTGTCACAATCTAATTTCGTTGTACTCCACAATGACAATAAAGGGCTTGAATCTTGAATCTTGCATCTTGAATCTAGGGGACAATTTTGTGTCCCAATAACTTTGAATTCTTATAGGCTACATTCTATATAATTCTGAAAGATTCATTTAATTGCCAGTTTTAAGTCTCCTAATTGTTTTTTGTCCAAATATTTAGAAGGTCTAAGATTTGTTAATGAAAACAATAAAATCCATTCTACTAAAAACATCCTGATAGGCCTGACTGTAGTTGACGCATGCGCACGAAACGACCTGTTAAAGCCCCATAATTTTCTACATTAGTACCGGAAATAAGGGAGATCTTCCTTCAAAATAAAACAAAAAACAATATCACATGAAAAAACTGCTGTAGTCGGTTGAGCACAGTAGGCTGCTACGTGGTGCTTATCGCAGTAAATCCAGAGGTTGTAACAGTTCACAGTTCCAGTAGCTCTAAAAGCAAGATGTCCAACACTAACATAAGGGGCTAAAATACAGAAAATGCACTTTAAAGGTCCCATATCGTACTCATTTTCAGGTTCATACTTGTATTTTGTGTTTCTACTAGAACATGTGACATGCTGTAATGTTCAAAAAACACTTTTATTTTCTTCATACTGTCAGCCTAAATATACCTGTATTTACCCTCTGTCTGAAATGCTCTGTTTTAGTGCAATTTGACAGAATTGCTACAGAATTGCATTGCTAGGCAACAGCTTGGGTCCATGTTTACTTCCTGTCAGCTGATGACATTCACATACACTGCAACCAGGAATAAACTGGAACACATTTAGAATGTCTACATTTAAAATTGTGTCAAGGGTCTAAATATTGTATATTCGTGACATCACGAATGGGCAGAAATCCTGACGGCTTGTTTCAAATGCAGAGTTTCTGAATACGGGCTGTGTGTATTTCCCTGTGGATTGATTGTTTCAATACTTTCACAGTATTTATGAAGGATTTAAAGGGACTGTTTGTAACTTTTTACACGTATAAAGCTACCGGGTCGATTTCCCATGCGCACTCGCATAGCATATGCGCGCTCGCATGTGTGGCTTCGCTGTTCAGACTCCCTGTGGACACGTACCATCAGACTCCAACACAAACTACACGGAAGCACCAAAACCTCAAAGTCCTATCTAGTGAAGCCCGTCTTACAAAACAGTGTTGGCCGCGGTTGTAATTCGCGGGGGAGACTAGCTTTGGTTTCCAGGACCGGAGTCTCTGCTGTACTCTGCTCCTCTACCTGCCTGCCTTCACTCACACACCGCGCTCGTTCTCACTCCACCTCTACACGTTCATGCGCGCACACTACACACTGCAGAAGAGTTAGTTTAGCTCTGAGAATATCTAGTGGACGTTTGTGCAGAAATAACTGCTGCAGCTCCTCGAGACCAACAGAGGTTTCCCGTGTCTTGTGAAGTGACGGGGCTCCGCAGCGAGAAACGTTATCGTCTCCGACCGGGTGCCTGTGTCTACCTGCGGCACCCGGTCGCGAGGCTGAAGCAGGAAAAGCCAACACTAGGATCAGCATTGATTCATGGAAAGACCTTTGTCTGGTCAGCTAACATTACTGCCAAGCAGCTGAAATATAGTGTGATATTGTGGTTTTAGCTGACGTGTGTCGCCTCACTGTGTTTTATCGATTCTCGTTCATGTCTATTAAGAACGAGTAAGCACGAGCCCGATGCTGACTTTCGTTGACTTAACGGCCACAGGTGTTGCTGTCAACAAGCATTTCTGATTCTTACAAACAGTCCCTTTAAACCTGCTTTATAATAAAAAAAACATGAAAATCTCACTTTTTTTTAATAATATGGTAACCTTTAAAAAGAAACAGGGGGATTCCTAATATCTTTTTTAAGTATAGATTTGACCTTTCAGGTGTTGTTTACTTCGCCTGTGCGTTTTTATTTATTAAACAAGATAATGGTCAACAATCTTTACTTTGAAGGTTGAGCACCGGAAGTGGGGATTCTCCTAGCACCTAGCTTGACCCCTTTGCTCTCCAACACCTCCCATCAATTTCTGTGAAGAAGACTTCCGGTGGTGTGTCATGGCGCTGGCATGGTGAAGCCTACAGAAAGGGAAAAATACTCGCCCCTCTCGTCCTATCCCATCGACTCAGGACAGATATTTCATTCATAAATAAGCGTGTGAGCTGCCGGCCCTACTCCAGCTTGGACCTAGCAGCAGCAGCCCCGCTGGTGGAGTCCTCCGCCCGGCCATGGCGGCTCACAAACCAGTGGAGTGGGTTCAGGCCGTGATTACTAGATTTGATGAGCAGGTAAGATGGGTTGATTCAGCTGGATGGGGTGTAGCAGAGCCTGGTAGTGGAGAGAGAGAGAGAGAGACAGAGAGAGAGAGAGGGCCCACCACATTTACACATCCACACAGACCAGCTGCTGCTTTATTAACTCATTTGAGGATTAGTTTCTCCCGTCAGGAGTGAGTTTATTCGACAGGAATGTGTCTGTGTTGTTTGTCCTCAGCTGTAAAAGATCTTTTGTAGCTAGCGCCGTCTTCCACCATCAATTAGCAGGATGTGTCCCGCATTTGTCCCGGGATGTGTTGTCCCTAATGTTAGCCAGTGAGATAATACACCACAGAGCAACATGACAGGGACATTTAAACCTGCACATCTGTGTAAAGCTATCATTTAAAGGTACCTTAGCTAGTCTGTGCTGCCAGCTAGCTAGCTAACATTAGCAGGCCTGGCTATCTAATGTAAACAAATAAGATGTGACTGGGCTAACACGCTGGACTCAGAGGAGCTGATGAAGTTAGTGCAATGTGAGGATGAAGGTCTGCTCTCCCTCTGCTAGCTCATCTCTCTACAAACCACTGTCAGACTATGTCCACTGATGTAGTCTGCAGGACATGGCAGCTCAAACAACCATTATAAAAGCTTCATTTCTCCACAAGGAATCTAGCTGGAGCTGCTATTCTGCAGGACAGATATTAATGCACTATATTCACTTTTAACAGTCTCTTCTGCACTATATTCACTTTTTTAATAGTCCTGTATCTCAGTTGTTACCCTGTACTATATTCACTTTTAGCAGTCTCTTCTGCACTATATTCACTTTTAGCAGTCTCTTCTGCACTATATTCACTTTTTTAATAGTCGTGTATCAGAGTTGTTACTCTGCACTATATTCAGTTTTAACAGTTTTCTTCATGTCCTTGTATTTTTATATCTGGTATATTTTTTTGTACTTTGTACTTTGCACTACTAACTTTTTTACTGCCTTTTTACTAACATGTTTTGCACTATGGAACTGCCTGCTGGACATGGCAGCTCAAACAACCATTATACAAGCTTAATTTCTCCACAAGGAATCTAGCTAGAGCTACTATTTACATTATTTACATTATTGCTCATGGTGAAACCTTTCACATTTACTAAATATATTGGCATAATCTGTTGTAACATTAAACCCACAACCCTAAACTGAAGAGCTTTCTGTTAATGGTATGTTCAATATAATATAATATAATATTAAATATTACAAAAATATAGTCGGAAAAATGGTAAATGTTGGTAATCTTCAACTGTCTTGTCCGTCATCAGTTTGCCTTACCAAAAGCCAGTGAAATAATACACCACAGAGCAATATGACATTTAAACCTGCAACATAAGCATCTGTGTAAAGCTATCATTTACCTTAGCTAATATTTGGTGCCAGCTAGCTAGCTAACATTAGCAGGCATGGCTATCTAATGTAAACAAATAAGATGTGACTGGTGCTAACACGCTGGACTCAGAGGAGCTGATGAAGTTAGTGCAATGTGAGGATGAAGGTCTGCTCTCCCTGCTAGCTCATCTCTCTACAAAACACTGTCAGATATAGTCTGCTGGACATGGCAGCTCAAACAACCATTATAAAGCTTCATTTCTCCACAAAGAGTCTAGCTACTATTTACATTATTTACATTATTGCTCATGCTTCACATTTACTAGATGTATTAGCATAATCAGTTGTAACATTAAAGCCCTAAACTGTAGAGCTTTCTGTAATGGTCAAGCTTTGTTAATATTAAATAAAAACAAATATATATAGTCAGAAAAATACGATACGATACAACTTTATTGTCAGTTTGCACTGAAATTCATTTTGCATCCATAGGCAGCTCAGTTTGAGAGAAAGTACACATACAATAGACATACTGTTACAATAGACAGACAGACAAGTAAGACCCATCAGACAAAAAACAAAACACATCACAATTATTCACACATAACCCATTAAAAAATTACCAACTGTCCTCTGGCTTTACATGTCTTTAGCAGCACATTCATTATTATTTAGCAACAAGATGGACTGATGGACAAAAGCGTTCTTTAGCCTGATGCGGTTAAATGTAGGGACTCTAAATTGCCTCTTGGAGGGCAGAAGTTGATATTCCCCATTTAAAACATGTAAGGGATCAGAAGAGATGGTGTTGGCAAGTCTGAGCATACTCTTGTTGTGAGTTGCTTGAAAGGAGGGTCTCACAGGTTGGCCAATGATCTTCGCGCAGATTTTGATTTGGCTATGAAGTTTAGTTTTAAGTTTGACAGATATACTACTGAGCCAGTCTGTGCTGCAGTACAACAGGACACTCTGAATCACTGAACTGAAATGGTAAATGTTGGTAATCTTCAACTGTCTTGTCAGTCATCAGTTTGCCATACCAAAAGTCTTTGTTGTTTAAAGGGAAGTCAGTCAGTTTGTGTGTCTTGCCATTTAAAAGTCATTTGGCGTGTTTAGTCTCCAGAAGGCTTATCGTCTGGTGTTAGTTGCCACAGATCATGGATTGTAGCTGGGGGTTCAGCAGCTCAGCTTGGATTACTGCTGTTGGTTTAAGGTGTTATCCACTTCTTGGTTATTGTTACCCTAAGCCCCAACTCAAGCCGCCCGCTCAGTCTTATTTTTTTGTTTTTTTCTCAATAAATATGGTGTTTGTTATTGATACTAAAATATTTTCATTTGATTAATTTTTGCTAAACAAAATCTAGTGTGCTCGGAGAATTGAAATAATAATAGTTATTATTTGAAATGGGCTGATCATAACCTAGTGGCCATGGTGTATTTTATTTTTCTACATAATACAGCTTTGCAGTGATCAATTATTAACTAGTAGGCCTACAATAAAATGAGCAAAGTGAAACCAGTTTAGATACAATGCTGGCTGAGGAGTTCTCCATTAATGAGTGATTAGTGTAGTGTCCTACATAGTTTTATATATAATATCAGAATCTGCTTTATTGACCAAGAATGTGAACACTCACAATAAATATGACTCAGTTTTTTCGTTGCTCTAAATGTTTCTTACATAGAAATAGCTAAAAACAAGAACGTAGCTGAGGCCTGTACTACGAAGCGAGTTCAACATACCAAGGGTATATTTTTGTTATCTGTCTTAAAGGGGAACACCACCTGAATTAAGAATTCCAATATGTTATTTCCATGGCCTACAAAAGTTCAATCAATATTAGTGAACATGAGCTCCTCTCTGTCAGAGCCAGAAACCAGAGAAGTAAGTCTCAAACTTGTGATGTCACAGGGTATAAAGTGCGGAGCTGCTCCATAGACAATGAATGGGAGACCACAGGATGTTTATCTTTATTCTATTGTAGTGTTCTCAGTTGTGAAACAGAAAATGTTCCCATATACTCACTCACATTCCCCTGGCTGCTCTCAGTGTCATCTTCATTATCTCTCTTATTTCATTGTCTATGGAGCAGCTCCACACTTTGTACCCTATGACATCACAGGTTTGAGTTTTAGCTCTCTAGTTTTTGGATTTGGGAGATAGTTGTTCATGTTTGCTAGTAGTTTTTGGACTGTCTTTAAGACAAGTCTACCGTCAGCAGAGCAGCACATTTTACAAATGAAGCGCAACTATGATATTAGACAAATACGAAGAAGATAAACACATAATCCAGACAACCAGTAACACAGTTGCCAAATGCAGGCTGGTAAAAAATCATGTAAATGTTTAAATTAAGAGACTTATAATATCACTGCCCCATTTAGGCACGAGTAGATTCGACTGTAATTTGTGTATTCCAATAAATTAATGTGTTGCTTAGATGTATTCTTATAGAATAGAAGATACTTTATTCATCCCCGTGGGGAAATTATGACGTGCATGACATTTCATTCCAACTTATTCTTTCAGCTGCAAACCCGGTGGTGTGAAACAGAATTGTCAAATACAAACAAATCTAAAACTAATATAAGAGCATAATTCAAAGCAGTAAGCAGGCTTACTTTCATATCTTATAATCGCCCACATAAAAGTTCCAGTAGCAAAGTAACGCAAGGCAATGCATACAGTCAGAGGGACTGTAATTGCACAACTCTGATGTGTCTCACGGCAACAAAAGGCTGAAGAAGCTGATTCAGATAAGTGAATATATGATATGAGAATATTTACTGATTTTTTTCTTATTGTGGTTATATAAATGTAATTAATGGTGCCGATAGATTGCTGCTAGACCGCCCCGTTAATATAGAAGCGTGATGTCTTTGCATGCTGGAGACCAGTTTTTTATTTTACTTCAGAGAAAATGTAGATCTTGAAAGGCTAAACGCCAACAAATATACATTGAAGCAGAATATTTTATATCTTTTCAATAAATTTTGACTTTTGGACTCTACAACGCTCTGGAGTAATGATAATATTAATAATGGTACTTTAAAGCTGCAAGCAGCGATGATCTGGCCCCTCGCACTTTTGTGCACGTCGGGGGCACTGACGGGACGCCGGTTGACGCAACCGTGCATTTCTGTGACATTGGACACAGTGCACACAAGTTAGATGGTATTTCCTGCATGAAGTGTGTGGTGCTGGAAATTATGTTTATTTTTATTCAAATTTTGTACCACTTCCTGTGTCCACTATGTGGCGCTAGAGAATGTGTGCTAGATGTGCATATCGTTGCTCTATATCAGATCACACAGACCACACAATGTAAATTTCATGTGAATCGGATGATGTTTGTCATATAACACTGACCTCCTGTTGCCAGGAGGTGATGCTACGACTGAGGCAATATTGGCATGTAAATGTCCTCAGGCCGGGACTGCTATGAAGTAGGTCAAGTTGGGGGCAGATTTGACCAAGTACAGTCGAGTTACAGCAGTTTGTCGTTTAATGGCGAATCATGTAAATTCTCCGCCATGCAACTACAACGCTGTTTTCATCTGAGCACAAACTTTTAAGGAGTTTTCATCACAAAGGTCTTTAGATTGTAATGACCAATTTGGAGTCGATCGGGTTAAACCTCTCTTGGAGGAGTTCGTTAAAGTACATAGCCTTGAAATGGTAAAAAAAAAAAAAGTGCTTTGAGGTCTGCTCTTTGCACAGGACATTTTTAAGGGGTGGGGCCAGAGGGTCAATGGGGATCAGGGGAGGCTGAGGGTGAAAGCAATGGAGAGTTCTGGGGTACAGGGGCAAAAGTCTCAGGGGTCAGGGGAGGGTCAAGGAAAAAGGTTGCAGCGTTCCAGTAAATTTAATTTATGGTGCTGTTAGATTGCTGCTAGACCGCCCCGTTAATACAGGTGCCTCCCTTTGTGTTTTTCGACTGCAGTGAAAATGTTGTTTTTGAAAGGCTAAACACCAACAAATATGGATTGAAACAGAATATTTCGTAAGATAAAAACATGTTTTGAATTTTGGAAATGATTACATCTACGTTTTTTCAGTGAAATTTAGCTTTTAGACAATTAGGCGGCAGAACTGAGTGCCGCGTTGCTCACTTTATGCGTGTGTGTGCACCGCCCACAGCTAAATACTACACTACAAGATGTTTCTGAACACATTTGAGGACAGAAATAGGCATTACAGTAACAGAATATTGATTCATATTTGTTGACAGTAGTTTGACAGTTTGATCGCACTTCGCGAGTTTCGCAGGGACCGATGCATTAGAGACTTTGGGTGTGGTGAAATCTTGCAAATGCCATTAGGAGCACCGGAGGAGGCAGAGGTACATGATTTTTTTCACAGATTATCTCTCTCATGCACTACTGTCAGGATATAATGACAGTTTTTGTAAAAATAACTAGTTAAAGTAATAATAATCCTAGTTTAAATGATTTGCTTTTATCAGTAGCCTAATTGTGTCATGTTCTCAGATGAATTGTAGCCGTAACGTATTTTAATATAACTAACATCATGTTTACAGACATCTTTTGTCTTTAATTAAGTGAGAAAAAAGTTGATTTAAATATAAAAAAAATAGATGAAAAAATACTTTTTCTTTGTATTTCACTGGTGTAAACAGACACTCACTGGCGTTGTTGTCGCAGTACATGCACAGAACGCAGAAGACGGCGTCCATCACCAGCTGGCGATATAAAAAACATGTTTTCCATGATTGATCACGGAATGTTTTCTTTTCTTTAGTGTTTTTTAAATTTTTTTGCTGTGGTAAAGACGAAACACTGTAGCGCCTATTCATTTTGAAAGTGCAGTGGCCGATGGTGTAATTGTATCAGTCAGTTAGTCAGTGAATAAGTGAGTGACTGAATGAGTGAGTGACTAGAAATTTGTGTTTTCTATGAAGACACCCTTCAGAGTTTTGTCGAGAGCTAGAGGCGGCGGCCGCTTTGTACTGCTTACTTGGTGTTTCCGAGGCTTTCAGCCGCATCTTGTGGACTTGTTTCTTATCAGATTACTATTTCCAAGGTCAAGTATGCACCTTCAAGCCCAATTGAAATTTGTTAAACAGCTCAATTGCATTAAAGAAATATACATTGTTCTTTAATGTTTTGTATAATATCTGTGGAGAAAGGAGTGTCTGTCGGCATCTGGTGCTACAAGAGGGTTTGGCCAGGAAGGTTCAACAAACAGCAGCCTTTAGAGGGTTGTTTAGAGGGCTATGACAGCTGTAAAATACATGCAAGGTGTTCTCTGTTTTTTCCCCTTTCAATTGCTGTCGTACATTCTTATAAATAAACTTAACTGCAAGCAGAAAATTGGAGGGCCAAGCAGAAGTGCGTCAAGAAAAGTACATTGCTCACAGGTACAATGAGGACTTGTCTACCCACCTCGAAATTCTGATCCAAATTAGAGGAAGCCTTTCAGAGATGTGGCCCACTCTGTCATAGGCATTTAATCTGCAATAAGTGATGTGAATGTTCCTGACTGAAGTTGAGGAATGTGAACTGTTGATTCACTGCTTAAAGAAACTTATCAGTTTCTTTAAATGTTAGGGGTGTCCCTACCCAATTCACAGGATTATTGGCAACATGAAGCCTGATTCATATCTGATTTGAGATTTACACCAACAGGGTTCGTACTGTCATGAAAAAACTTGGAAAAGTCATGGTATTTCCAAAAACAAAAACTTCACAAAATAACATTTCAGCAAGTATACAGTTGAATTGAATATTTCCCTGGGGGCCTTTTGTAAGTTATTTTGGGGTACGAGTTAGAATAGTAACATGATTCAATATTTTTCATATCTGAACATCATAATAAATCTATAGCTGCCCAGGGCCCTTTTAGTTGGGGGCCCATCTGAACAGGCACTGAACTAGTGTAGTGAAAGGAGAATTGTGTGAACATTCACTATGTTACACACAAAGCAGGAGAAAATTACTCAATGGCAGGATAACCAAAAATGTAAATCATGGATAAAATGTATGATGTGGAAAAACATATATATTAGCCTACTGCAGGAAGTGCAGTAGGCTACTGCTTCCCTCACATGGCCATGAGCTGGAATAAACTAAAAACGTGGCCTGCAGTAATTAACGCCCCAAATCGTGATTTTTAAAAGGCCACGCCCCTTACAACATAAGTCCGATTGACTTGAAATCTGGCACACATATCTGGCTCCATCTGTTCTACAAAAAAGCCTCTTGAACCATAGATGTCTGCCTTGATGTTTTTTTTTCTAATTTGCATAATGTGAAACCGTAATATGAATAGACTTTTTTGGGGATTTCAACTATATCAACACCAAATTAGGTATAGGGCATTGCAGGACTGAGATTCACAATTTTATTATAAATCGGCACGATTGCTCAAGAAAACATGACCACCATCAATCCAAAAATTCTGCAAAGGGCAAGAAATTGGCCGTAAGTCAAGTTGTCTTTGAGCAATCATGATTAAAGTCAGTGGAGACGTCCTGCACACCAAGTTTCGTTCGCAGTTACTGAAATGCTGTATCTATTATGATGATAAAACAAGTGTGTGACCAGTATTTAACTAGCTGCAGTGACCTTACTCCAACTTGAGAAGCCTGAAACCTGTTCGCCGCTGCATTGAGCTGCTTCCTTCTGTTGACCGAGAAAGGGTTTGAACCCGGGATTGCCGCTTGTGGCTATATTTAGTTCTTGGTCTCTTTCTCCGTTCCATGCACGCTCTTTCTTTTTTATTTGCTTTACCTGGGAACTTGATGAAATAAATAAAACAGCTTACGAACACCCCAGGGAGAACACTAATGACGGAACAAAGAATATATTTTTGTTTTATTTAAGTCTTTTGCCTCTACCTCAACTGCCTTTGGCCAGATCGTATTAAGATTATGTTAAATGAGACATAACTCAGACCGTAAGAGACGAATGAAGCCCCAAAACCGACAAGTATGGTATTTAAGTATCATAAAGCTACGATTAAACTGCTAAATATTTCAAACATGAACAGATAAAGACATTTTTATTACATTTTTAAAATGAATTCCACACACAATGTGAGCCGGAACAGTTCAGCTAACGTAGCGGGTGGACAAAATAATAGAAACACCTGTCAGTATAACAATTCTACAGCATCACAAAGTACATCCTCCAAAATGGTCATAAAGTTGTATCAACACCTTTCTAAAACCGTTTCAACACAACCTGAACATTATAATTCTTCGTGAAGGTAGGATTTATTGCAGGACTGTTGTATTAGACTGCCTTAGTTTTAGCTAGGTGTACCTAATAAACTGGATACTGAGTGTATGTGTGACCTTTGGAGGAATGGCTAGGCCTACTGTAGCTGTGTGAAACAAAGAGCTCACTGACCGCGCTGTGCTGCACTGAGACAAACAGAGGCATGGCCTGTTTTACATTGTATATTATGTGCATGTGATGGTCTGACTTCATGATGGAACCATGAGGCTGTATTGAGTTCCTATCCCATGACTTTCAATTAGGAGTCCAATTTGTAGGCCTGATACAACTGATGATTGGACGAAACTTTGGTAGATTACGAGAGAAATATTCAGATGAAACTGTTAACAGTTAAGATAAGCAAATTACTTTTGCATTTAATAAAGCTTTACTGTTTGTCATCACATTATTACTGATTTGTAAATTTTTTATTTTCATTTTTGGACTGTGGACTGCTGGTGTTATATATTCTAGTATACATATTTTCCATATTTCTTGTTTCTATTTTTCCATATTTACGGCCCAAGAACGAAAGGGCCAGGGGCCCAATGGTCCCTCAAAGTTTGAGGAGCCTATTGTTGTTGTGAGATTATTATATTTCTGCTGCAAAATCAATCTTGGGATACACGAAAATTGGTACACACTTCAGAACTGGTGAAAATTGCAAAGTTCTGCAGTGACTGGGCTCGGCTGTGACAAGCGTGCTCCATAGCGCCCCCCCAAATATACGTGGGATCATTGCTTTTGGACTTAAGACTGGGACAATTACAGTCAGCGACGCTGAGCGCCGCATCACTTGTGTTTGTGAAAGAAATAAATAAAAAGAAAGAGAACGCACGCCATGTTTCTGTAAGTTATTCATAATAATAATTAGAATTTCAACGTTATTAAGCTTCAAACTATTCAGTACAGCGGTAAACGAGAGACAGATAAAAAGTGGCGACTCCTTACCTTTGAAGCGGTCATAAAGTCTGAATATGTGTCTCTATCTATCTATCTATCTATCTATCTATCTATCTATATCTGATAATTTGAACATGTTAAGTATGATCTGAATGTGAATGGTACGGTATGTGATGATTGCAGCATAATGAAAATAACAAAGCTGACCATGCTTTCAAACCCAGTATAATAATTCTGTAGTGGTGAATTGACTTCACTGTAATGTAATGCCATGAGTTGAACAGTGTGTTGTTTACATCATCATCATCATCATCATCATCATCCTCTCTCTCGTCTTCTCCTTCAGCTTCCCATTAAAGTTGTTCACCAGAACACCCACACCAAAGTCAGCACAGAGCACAACAAGGAATGTCTGATCAACATCTCCAAGTACAAGTTCTCCCTCGTCATCAGTGGCCTCACCACCATCCTCAAAAATGTCAACAACATGGTGAGTTGGGTTCTTTCTCTTTCTCTGTTTTGAAGACAACAGTGGACAGATTCGAGAGTTTTGTCACTGTTGAAAGAGTTGTTGGTTGGTTGATCATTCCTCCTCTTAATCCTGGTAGTGAAGCATTACCTCCCTAGTTCTAGTAGTCGCATGTAGACTGCTGGCACACACTTTTTGGACCATCTCTCCTTGAAGGCATTCATGACATTGCACTCCGTTGTTTAAACACAAAGTGACGGAAGTAGTTGTGTGAAGATTCAAAAAGAAAGATATAAGCTCAAATCCTGGCCACTTTCACACCTCTGCACACCTGAGGCCTGTACTAGGAAGCGAGGTCAACACACCCAGGGTATCTTTTTGGGATCAGAGGCCTGTACTACGAAGCAAGGTCAACATACCCAGGGTATCTTTCTGGCCCGCTACAGTTTCATAATGAGCTGGAAATACTTTTACTCTTCTCAAGGGGTGGGGTCTGCGTCTGCATGAGGGACTCAATGCTCGGTGTGGGAGGATCCTCTCCCCGGCGTTGGTTGACTCTTGCAGGGCGCATTTCCTCCATGGCGGTGCGCCGCGACCGGCTTCAGTAGGTCGGCTCGGAAAGGCCCGGGGTATACCGGGGTATTTAGAAATCCCGACAGTGACAAGCCGCTACTCAGTACTACTCGCTACTGAAGGTATGAAAAAATAGATTCTGCTCAAGCCTAGTTGAGGTTACAGCACCCCCCGCCTAGACCTCACCTCTTCCCGGGGCATGGACCCCTTGTTTATGTTATAAATAAAAATGCCTATTTATTACTTTTATGCTCGTCCGGTCTCCCTAATTTGTGGCAGCTTTTGAGCTGGGCTGTAACAGCCCTCTCTTCCTGCGGAGAGGGACGGGCTCCCGGCATGACTGTCCTCAGTGTGAAGGGTCTGCGGTGATGTCGGCAACCCGACCAACCCGTCTTGAAACACGGACCTCGTTTTTGTTAACCATGTGTGTGTGAATTTTTATTTTTTTGCTGTGTCATCACCATTCATATCTATACAACCAACGTGTTTATGATTAAAGTGTTTACTAGAGCACAAATTGTTTATCTAGCCTTTTAATTGATGCATTCAACTTTAAACTTTGAATATTTTGTATTGTTTCATATCGCAATATATGTCACAGAATATTTTTTTTTGACATGTCCGTTTTTTTCCCCATATGGTGCAGCCCTAATACTGATGCAGCAACACCAAACCTTAGGGTTTCCTAATGCTGTGTCCTGATGTCTAAATGCTGAGTGAATGATTTTTTGACTGTGATTGTCTTTACAGCGGATATTTGGAGAAGCTTCTGAGAAGAACCTCTACCTCTCCCAGCTCATCATCCTGGACACCCTGGATAAGTGCCTGGCTGGGGTGAGTCTTCCCTCTGAACACCCTGTCTTGACCTTTAGAAAACAAAACCATTAACAACAACAAAATAGATTTTTAGAAATGATCAGATCTGGTCTCTTCGAAGACCGATGATCCACGCCTTCATTTTACACTTCTACAATTTCATTTAGCAGACGCTTTTGTCCAAAGCAACGTACATCTGTGAGTTCGTACAACACAAGTAAGGATCTAGATAGGAGGGAACAAGGATGTAGATAGGAGGGAACAACGTGAGTAAAAACAGCTTCAAGTCCGATCGGACACAGGTGCCGACAGGCACGTCAACGTCATTGATGACAACGTCAATGTCATCATCATCATGAATATCCTAATCAACATCAACAACATCCTCAATATCCTCATCTTCAACATCATCAATAACATCAATGCTCCACGCCTTCATGGCAAGCCTCTGTGTTGGGAGTAGGTTGTTACCTCCTCTCCTTGCGAATTACTATGAAATCCAACTCAGAAAGGATTCAGTATCTCTGCTGCTGTGTTTGTGCTCGCCCAGACACAAACCTCTGTTAATGTACTTATCCGCCATCATTCACGCTCTCATCATCTCTGGGAGGTTCCTCGGTGAACCAGCAGGCCTGGATTACATTTGCAGGCGTTTAGTGGGAGCCTATCATCCGACGGGAGCTGCTCTCAGCTTCCTGTACGGTTTTGTCATCAGTGTTCACAGTCGGATGAAAGCCAAGGACCTTTCTGTAGTTTTGTTATAGAATAGAAATTTCAAGAACAAAAACATAAGGTCATGTTATAATATGATTCTGCACCAACATGTCTATATTGTCTATCAACTAATACAGAGTTGTTGTTGTTTTTTTAATACGCTTTGATTTAAAAAAAAAAAAAAAAAGAAGAAAATACAGATGCAGCTTCACAGTGCATACTTGGCTTACAATAAGCCTTCATTAAAATTAGTAAAGCAGTTGATATATTTTTAACAGCTGAAAGGATTGAAAATTAATGGGAGTTTATGTAGCAGATGATGATTGTGCTGCCCTCGGTACATGTGCTGTATATAACTTGACAGTCAGCTAAACCCCTTCCTAACATCAAGACTCTGAAGACAGTAGTCCCCTTATCCAGAGGTTTAATGATGTTGCAAGGAAAGGTGTAACTAAAATAAAACATACAAAAATCATATTCAACACTATGCTTGTTTTTAACACGTACAGAACACAGATATACACAATGTAAATATACCAACTCAACCTTTAATATGAATTAAATCCCTTTGTTTTTAATGTTACAATTCTCTTCTGAGAGCTGCTGAACACCTCTTCCTAACATACAGGGAGTGAGCGAACTCTGGCGAATGGAGCATGAAAAATTGTCTGGATATATGACGAGCAACGTCACTGACTATTACATGAAGAGAGTGATATTGATTAACTCTCAGTTACTGTCCGGGTCGATTTTGATCAATGAAAATAGGTTTGAGGTGGAGCAGGTGAACGAAACTTTGCATAAACAGAGCCAGTGCAGGCAGTTTTTCAAACCAGCGATACATGGCTGATGCACGGAGCAGGTTAGGACAGCTTCATATAGAGAAGCTGAAACAATCTGATGTCGGCTCGTTCCCATCGCGTCCAGTGAGGATGAGGTAGAAGGTGAAGTTTCAGTGTAGGAAGGGCTCTATGAAATCCGTTTTATTTTTTCCAATATTCTGTGTTTTCCGTTTTAATTTTTCCAAATTCTATATTTTAGTATTTAAAGGGTAACTTTTTACTCGTTTTTTTATTACCAATGTGTGAACAGGTTGTAACCGAACGTAAAAAATTAGACCTTTTGCAACTTTCTGGGTTTCCTCTCTCAGCCTGTAGACTGCTTTTAATGTAAAGAAGCCGGGCCTGTTTTCCCGGGAAAATCCAACGGATGTGACGTAATGCTCGCTCGCGCCTTAGCCGTAGCTAACATTCGGTTAGAAATGGAGTCAGCTAACGCCAACAAACGACCAGCCACCCCCCCACCACCACCATCACAACTCAGACTCCAACACAAACTCTACGGAAGCACAAAAAAAAAAAAGTTATATATAGTGAAGCTCGTCTGTGAAACAGGAATGTGACCGACGTCGGACCTTCGTTTGGTGAGCTAACATTACTGCCAAGCATGTGAAATATGAGGTGATATTGTGGATATAGCTGCTAATGTGTGTCGATATTGTGAGCACAAGCACGAGCAACAGGACGCTGACTTGACTTGTCGTTGACATAGCGGCCTCAGGTGTCCCTGTTAATAAACAATTTCTGATTCTAACAGAGAGTCCCTTTAAGCAAATTTTGTCATCAGAAAAATTGTCTAATCTAAGCAACATGATAGCGGGCTGCTGAGTGCCGTGTCTCAGCGCACACAGACTCCGCCTCCGCCCTCGATGACACGCAGCGATCAGACAATAGAGAGAGAGAAAAAAAAGAAAAGGAAACAAGCGCTACAGTAGATGACAACAAAACCGTATTTTTGTAGAATACAGCAGACTTGTAATGCACTGCAGAAGGATTCATGTTGTGTTTTTGTAGTGATTATGTACTGAGGTGGGTCACACAGATACTGGTATTGAAAAGATGCAGCTTTTTATATTGTAGACTGTTGTAGTCTAACTTTTGAAACACTTTCTAAATAAAAAGGGAGTTCAGTTCTCTTTTTAAAGAAGAATTGTAAATGACAGTTGTCAGGGCATAAAACCAATGATCTGTTGATCTCCATACTCTAACAATGTTTAAATCAAAACCTATTCTCATTTTGGTGACAAGCCGCTTCCCGCCTAATCCTCATGTACAAAAGAAAACAAACAAAGTGAAGGAAAAACTAACAGGGCATCTCTGTATTAATGTGAACACAGTGAACGGCGGAGGATCAAAAGTAAGTTTAGCTGACTTCACTGATGTTAAACATCAAAGCTGAGAGCGTCGGAGCTGCTCTGCGTCATGCTTCCTTCCATTGTGCTGCCCTCTGTTTCCATCACAGTTAGCTTGTAGTTGGGTCATTTTGAGACAAGATAAAAAGGGCAGCGATTCAACTAACAAAATTAAATTTTACTCGGTGGCTTCTGGACTGATGATTAGAATCATTGACCCTTGGGGGACAGCCTTAATGCTTACTTGCCTGAAAGAAGTGAGGGTTAAGATGACCTTGATTTAAAAGGGTACTGTTGACTTATAGCAGAAACACTGAATTTTATAACAACATTGACAAAGAAATTGTATTTAATATAGATTGGTAACATCTGGCTGACACCTGATCCACTCAGTAAGGTCAGTATTGTTATTTTAGGTGTTGTGATGTAGGATTTAGATGGACACCTGGCAGCCAGTGGTTTGGTATTCACTGCCATAGTGTGCGTGTCACATGGCTTCAGTGGGCCTTTCAGTAACAAAAAGTAATGTATTCCTTTGGGTGCTGACTCATAGCCCCCTCAGTTTCAACATGGGGGACCACATCAGTGAAACAGACTAAAAGGCCTTTTTCCTGACCGTCTTCCTGCTCTCTGTCCTACCTCCTCAGCAATCCAAGGACTGCTTGCGTCTGGATGAGACCATGCTGGTCAAACAGCTGCTGCCGGAGATCTGCCATTTCATCCATACGTACCGCGAGGGCCACCAGCACGCTGCTGAGCTCCGGGCCTCAGCTTCAGCCGTCCTCTTCTCTCTGAGCTGCAACAACTTCAACGCCGTCTTCAGCCGCATCTCCACCAGGTAGCTCACTTACCCAGTTTGTCACCAGGCCAAGCTGCTGGAACAGCATGTGGTCTTCTCAAGAATGACTAGAAGTAAAAAAACAACAAAAAAAACCTCTGAAATCTGTGATAATATCTGCCCGACCAATCTTGTCCACCTCTGATATGATTATATACAGTATGTGTTGTAAACCGGTGTTAAACTAGGATTAGTTTGTTTGAGGGGGCTCTGTTGTTTTGGTACAGGGGTTCGGGATCCTCTTTTTTCTAATAAACAGGCGCTATTTTTATGCTTTTTTTAATCTACTCTACACCTTATTAACATTCAAAGAACTTGCACCCCGACGCAAAGCAGAGGGGTCTCTCATCGCCCTGAATTGGATTTCTTTCACAACAATGAACTGCTAACTGTACATTGACCCACTTATTACACGGCTACTTACTGAAGAAATCAATATTTTGACACAAAAACGGTCCAACAGAGTCCGACATCAGAGCTGTGCCCATAGCAACGGTCTGCTATACATAGCAACGGTCTGTTATACATAGCAACGGTCTGTTATACATAGCAGCTGTCTGTTATACATAGCAACGGTCTGTTATACATAGCAACGGTCTGTCATACAGAAATTACAGAACGCCGTGATTGACCAATCAGAATCAAGTATTCAACACAGCCGTGTAATAAGCTATATTAAGCTATGTTAAGACGTATAACTGTATAGTATCTTTATTACTCAAAATATAAGGTGACTAAAAATGGCCACCATATTTTTGGTTTCGGCAACCAAAAGCTGATGCCTGGTTGCCAGTCTGACAAAAGTAGTGTTGAGCCCTGCATTAGTTGGGCTGCATTGAATTCATGTGAACTGAGTGAACGGGAATGAGGGAGATCACGTCCAAACAGAGAGCACGAACATCAGCATGTTTTCCTGTGAGGTGGCAGTGCTCACCTCAGAGCCACTGCGTTATACTTTGTGATATGATCGTCAGATATGAATTCTCTGTATAGTGTGTTTTGAAAGTTAAATATATCAACTTGGTCTCTGGGCAGTGATGAGGGGCATTTTTCACTATTGTTTGATATTTTATAGACCAACGATTAATCGATAATAAATATAATCTTGAGTTATAGTCCAGTTTGTTAATGACTAGACGTTATGGCTGTGTGATAATTCAATATTATTCTTTATGGACTTTTATTGGATCTTATCATGTTAGCTTTCTACACAGTTACCCAGATGTATGTAATCTTGAGCACGCTGTAATTTAGAAGAAAACAAACAACCAACATAACAAAATGAGCTATTTAAGTATGTAATGCTTAATAACAGAACACATTTCACATCATTTTGATATTTTACATGTGATGATTTTTTATACATTTCAGAAAATTACATTATAATATCATGATGATGGTTCCAGCCGTACTGGAAGTACATGTTGATGTTGAGCAGTGTGATGCTGGAAAAGAAGAAGTTGTGTGTTCATCAGAATAATTTTCAGTCCCAGATGAAGGAGTTAATTTCTTGGTTTCTCCTCAGGCTACAGGAGCTGACGGTGTGCTCCGAGGACAATGTGGATGTTCATGACATAGAGCTGATGCAGTACATCAATGTGGACTGCTCCAAGCTGAAGAGGCTGCTACAAGGTTAGCTTCTAATGTTCGTACAGGTTTACATCATCAGGATCAGAACTTCTTAAAGGAAGTTATACATTATAAGTTGTTACACATTTCAGATGTAACTTGTCTTATTTTGTGAGAGCTGGTCTTGGGTGTAGGCCGCTGAGAATTCTAAGAGATTGTAAGGATGCCAGGATTTGTTAGGGCTGGCTAAAGAAATGGTTCTTCTTCAAGGGATGTAAAGAATTCCTGATCTGTTACACGTGAAAGCCAGAAATGATGAAGACATTGAGATAGAGGTTGATCCAATGTTTGTGATGTATCTGTTAATTCTGTTTGTTTTCTTCCAGAAACTGTGTTGAAGTTTCGAGCTCTCAAGAAGCCTGCCCAGCTAGCAGTCATCAACAGTTTAGAGAAGGTACTTCTACCATCCTGTTTGTGTCCCAAACTAGAATACTTGACATTCAAATTGCTCTTACAAATCTTTGACTCACAATAAGTTCAGTGATTTATACGCCCTTGTAGGGGTCGACCGATATGTTTTTTTTTCAGGGCTAAAGTGTAGACGTGATACAAACGTGATACATTCTCTGATCATGAGCTTGACGGCCTCCAGCGGGTTCTTAGGTTGCCGCTAGGGATGTCACGATACCAGAAATCTAGTAGTTGATACCAATACCAGTGAATTTCCACGACTCTTGATACCAAATTCGATACCACGGTAAAAAAAAACAAGATCAGGCAGGCCGTTCCTCCCATCACACCCCTCCAGATTTCTCCATCGTTGCCCATGTGGGCGTTGAAGTCCCCCGGGGGAACTATAGAGTCCCTAGTCTGCACCCTTTCCAGGACGCCAGCCAGAGACTCCAAGAAGGCCGCGTACTCTGAGCTGATGTTTGTTGCATAAGCACAAACAACAGTCAGAGACTTCCTCCCAGCGACTCGTAGCCGCATAGCGGTGACCCTCTGGTTCTCTGTGAAGAACTCTAACACAGCGGCGCTCATCCGGGGGCTTGTGAGTATCCCCACACCCACCCGGGTCTGGCTCCAGGAGGGGGCCTCGGTCTCCCTTGTCCGGACGAGGTTGCTCCAGTCCGTTTTGTCCGTTTCATTGAGTTCTGTGAATCGCTCTTGGTCTGGCCCCTCCCCTAAGACCACTTTGCCTTGGGAGCTCCCAGGATCACTGGGGCACACAAACCCCTCCACCAAACTAAGGTGGAGATTCATTGGAGGGGGAAATAGCTGAAATGTCAACAATAACTGAGCAGTCGTTAACACGTGTTAGCAGATAAATGTTTGAGTGCTGTCAGTTGGCCCGTTTCTAAATGGATAGTTCAGCTGTGTACAGGTTCTTCTTATTCTTATGCTGCTCTCTCTCTACAGGCGTTTTGGAACTGGGTGGAGAATTACCCCGATGAGTTCACCATGCTTTACCAGCGACCACAGGCAGATATGGCAGGTATGATTAGATTCAAACCATTCAGTCTAACTTGGGTTGAATCTTTCCTCATCTCACATTATGCCATTGGTTTTGATTTTTAGAGTTTTTAGAAGACATTAAGGGTTGATATTGTGTTGTGAAATATAGGTAGTATAATCCAAAACACAGATTGTCAGCGGTACATGTTTCTCACTTGTTAACGTGAGTCTTTCTGTGTTCAGAAGCTGCAGAGAAGTTGTTTGACCTGGTGGACAACTTTGCAGAGAGCGCTAAGAGGAAGGCAGCTGTGTGGCCTCTGCAAATCATCCTCCTCATCCTCTGTCCAGAGATCACACATACCATCTCCAAAGACACCGTGGAAGACAGCAAGGCCAACAAGGTGGGAGGAAAGAACACACACACACACACACACACACACACACACACACACACACACACACACACACACACACACACACACACACACACACAGAGACCCACAGGGGAAGAGACTGACTCCAGCACTCACACACACACTTTCCTTTTCCTATTGTGTCTGCAGAAACTGTTTCTGGACAGTTTGCGGAAAGCTTTAGCAGGCCAGGGTGGCAGCAAGCAGCTGATGGAGAGCGCCGCCATCGCCTGTGTCAAACTGTGTAAAGCCTCCACCTACATCAACTGGGAGGATCACTCCACCATTTTCCTCCTGGTCCAGTCCATCGTCCTGGATCTCAAGGTCTGACCAGTTACTGAAAATGGATTTTTCTCTCTTCATGTTGTGTTTTGTTTTCAGTTTTCCTTCTTTGTATCCATTTTGGTAACAGCAGCTAGACAACTAAATCATTTGACATTGGAAAAAGTTGAATTTGCCACAACTACGATCCTTTAGTTGGTCAGATCAGTTATTTAAGCTTGAAAGGAAAAAAGACGCTGAAAACGCAGAAACTGAAAGAGGGATTTATACTAGGAGTGTAACGATACCATTATATAGTTTTTACAACGATACGATACATATCACTTTCCATGGTTCCAATATGATTCAAGGACGATATTTGTCTCATCTAGAGCGATACGATACGATACGATATGATACGATATGATACGATTCGATTCAATGACTTTAAATCCGTACAATAGCTATTTTTGGCAAAATTCAATCAGTGTGACTGTGAAATAAATATCTGATACTGGACAGTGCAGGTCAGGATTCCTCAAAGTTTTTCTTGTAAGGGAATCGAGGATAAATGAATTAAGGATATAAACAAGTAAACACAGCGATTAATGGCAAATAGTGCTAGAGTTACCTGGGCGTTCGGTGTTCCCATGGCGTCTCAGTAGGTGCGTGGAAAGAATGGTCGTATTGCTGTTGTATTTTATCTGGCCATTGCATATTCTGCAGCAACAGCTCGTCTGGCTCTTCCTCGCCATCAGTCTGCTTTGTTTTGTTGTCGTCTTTCTGAGATTGGTGACGTCATTCAATGTTCGATATATTTTACATAAAAAAATATGCATGGTAAATTCCAGTGTTCCAATTACACTGTAGCTTCTGGGAGAGCCATCTTTTTACTGCTCTCTCTGAGTGTATTGTGACGAGTCTGGAGTGTATCTCACCAGAAAATGTGTTTTTGACCGACCTGAGTGACCTGTGCCCCCCCCCCCCCCCCCTCCCCCCACATAGGCTCTGCTGTTCAACCCATCCAAACCCTTCTGGAGGGGGACAGGCAGCCAGAATGCTGACGTGGAGCTCATGATGGACTGCTTCGTGTCCTGTTTCCGCATCAATCCTCACAACAACCAGCACTTTAAGGTGGACTGAAAAGAAGTGACATTCATTTGTTGTTTGTAACGTTTCCCCTACAGGTACGTAATATCAGTAGCTCTAGCTGATTCTCACGAGTGTCTCCTCTTTGCCCTGAAGGTCTGTTTGGCCTCCTCCGCCCCCTCCACCTTTCACTTTGTCCTGGTCAACTCGTTGCACAGAATCATCACCAATGTAAGTGTTCAGAGCTTCTTCACCCGTTAGTGATGATGGAATAGTTTGATGTGTTACTTCACTTGCCTCGTCCTGTCTTGTCTACTTTCAGTCCCATCTGGACTGGTGGCCTAAGATCGATGCAGTGTACTGCTACTCTGGAGAGCTCCGCTTTATGTTCTCTGACACCCTCACCAGAGTGATCCAAGGTGCCGGCACCCACGCTCCACTACGCATGACGCCGGTGAGAGGACTTGTTACATTACTTTACTACATTCATACAACCAATCAAGAGTCGGAGTGAAGTCTGAGCCTGAGGGGTAATAAACTAATGAACTGGTTGAACTCCTAAATCTGAAAATGTGTATTATGGATAAAAAAAAAGCATCCTAGAATTACCAGACATTGAATCGTTTTCTTCTTTGTGAAAAAAAACAACAACCCGTATGAGTCATATTGAGAGATAATTAGAGTTTACTACAACTTGGGTTTATTTTGTCCATCATTTCTATCAGTTATGATAACATTATATTTACCAAAGTAATCGCTGAACAAGGAACACAGTGACATACCTACAAGGAAGTCCAACAACAAGCACGAGCAGTCAGACGACCACACTGGTTGGAAACAAAGCAGCAGTTTATTTAGATCATCTAAACCGGCTTATTTGGAGGTCAAACTGAAAGTGAACACACCTGAAATGTCACTAAAAATACCTCATTGCTCAGAACTCCGATGAGTACAATAACTCAAGAAGTCGGTGTGTAAACTGATGTAAAATGACGTATAGCTGGCATAAACATGGAGCTGAACGACTGACTCTAACTAAACGTGACGAAAGACTGAACTCTATCAATGGTGATGAGTAAACTGTATTTAACATGGATCGCTGACACCTGGCTGATGGCGGATCCTCTTAGGTCACTTAGGTTAGTATCGAGGCAAATACCAGCTCCAGTGCATCGCTAGTTCCCAGATATCTCAAGTGTCAATAGTGCTGAGAGGAATGATGACTAAACCTATGGAAATGAGACTCATGTTGTAATAAATCGGTATTGTTGTCCTTTAATTACTTGAGGTGTTTAGTAATGTAATCCCCCTATGACTGAAAATGATGTGTTTATCTGTACTGAAAGGATAAGGCTGGCTTTCTATGTTTGTCCCAACAAATCAAACCATGTGCAAACCCAAACCAACTATGTGTTAGTGCCTCTCTCAATACTACCCTGCCTTTCAGCTCAAAGCCCATTGGTTGCTCTTGAAGACGTGAATGTTTAAAAGCAGCTCACAAATATATAGTTCCTTTTTTTGTTTTTTTGTGAAAGGCTCAGTAATTTTCTTAAACAGCTGGTCACTATAGTTTTTATCAAATGTTGCTCAAACAGGAGGAAATAATGCGTTTGTTGGGGACTATTTTCAGTGGCGGATTAATCCTCACGGTGTTGTAGTGTGTATTTACGGCTGCAGGACGGTGTATGTGGGATTGAGTCTAAATAAACTCCAGTGTGTGTGTGTGTTCATGGTGATGAAGGAACATGTCAGCCAGTGACACAGTGAGGCTCACTGATGTGTGTTAATGGAGATCTATGGCTCAGAGGAAGAGGAGATCTCCGGCTGGGATACACACACACTACTTAGTTAGAGGATAATACATTCAGTGTTGGTTTGGCTCTGTACAGAGGATTTGTTGAAAATAAGAAAAATTTAGAATATTTCAGTGTAACATTTTCTTTATTTCACACATCTGAACATAACTGGATTCATTCAGAGTGTATGATTAACACCTTGAATGTGCTCCAAAGTCAACTCCTGGTCAACAAGTTCTCTTGATGTTCTAATGCAGTTTGTGCCTGAACCTAATGAGAGTCCTCCCTGTTGTCTGCTGCCCCCTTTCCCCCCCACAGAGTCTGACATTCAAAGGGAAGATGACCACCAGCCTTAAGTTCAAAGAGAAAGCCACAGAACTGGACACTCGAAGTTACAAGTGCCTCCTTCTCGCTCTGGTCAAACTCATCCACGCTGACCCCAAACTCATGTTGCATGTGAGTCCTGTCTGGATGACTCAGTGTCTCAGGAACAACTTTGATTTATTATTATTACTATTTTTTATCTCCACAGGACATAATGAGATCGGTCGAGTGTGTGTGTGTGTGTGTGCATCTCTGTGTCTGTCCACGGCTGATCTCACACACTGCTCCCTCAAACTGTGTAATATTTTGGGTGCTCATTTCTGGCTGCATGCTCATGGAGCTCTCGTGGTTGCAGCAACTCGCACTTTCTCAAAACACCTTTTATTGCCTGTTTGATACTAACATTGACTGACTGCTCACTCCTCACATCATCATACTACTCTGAACCGGCCCCCCTGTCGGTAGGGGCCATCGACTGATCCCACAGTGGGGGAATACAGGTTTGCTCCGTTTTATTGTTTTGGACAGTGTGTTTGGCTATCGGTTAACAGCTAACGGAACTACTCTCACCGCTGACTGCATCGCCGCCGCTGCTCTGTGGCCAGAGACACGGTTATTCCGTGTCTTTTTGTGGGCATCGACCTCACATTTACACGCATATTTTCCAAAAAAAAAGACTTGAAGCCTAATTAAATGCTTTTCCATTCACCTGTATTCCCATTTGTTTTAGATATTTTTAGATGATAATGTCATAGAATATGACGACAGACATTTGGATTAATTCCTCAATCAAAGATTTGCATGTTAATAAAATGTCTACTATCTGCTGGCCAGTCTAGTTGACCAGCAGAGAACCAGACTAACTGCTGAACCCAGCTGCTATTTCATAAAGAAGAGGTGGGGGCAGGCGGGGGTCGTGAAAACACGGTGGAGTGGAAGTGAGTCAGGAGCGGCAGGTGAGTTCAAATCAGAGCGGAGAGCCGTCGCAGGAGGAGTGGCAACAGCTGAGACAGCATATGTCAACATGTAATCTAAATGTATACATTAATAGAATAATAAGTTTAACCAACTAATATTTCTGTTGCCAACTAGCGATGGTAGCAACATTTAATCAACTAGTGGACTAATCAAGCACATCCCTAAATCATTCAGTCAAACATTCCAGCAGTGGTCGCTGCAGACACACCTGGTGGAGATCTGCACCTTTCTAGTTAGTTTAATTATGATGAGCTTCTACATTCACTACTTTGTCTTCCACGCTTTCCTGCACTCGTTGTTTTGTGTTCTTGATATTTCATGTCGGTGTTAATTCATCTCAACTGGAATGACAAACAACTTTTTTTTAACTTGAACGTGTTTTTGTGTGTTAGAACCCAGTGAAGCAAGCTCCAGAGATGCAAAGCAGCACAGCAGAGCTCATCACCGGCCTGGTGCAGCTAGTGCCTCTAACTAACACCACCCAGCTCTCACAAGAAGCCATGGAGGTCAGAGACCAAAGCCACTCCTTCACTGAAATTTTAAAAAGTTTTATAAAAATAACTTTTCTACCCACTGCAGCTTTAAGTCAGTGGACTTACAAGAGACATATAAAAAACAAATAGTAAAAATGTAAGTATAAGAGGTCGAGATAGCCTGACTTGTTCATCACTGCAGATGTTTCAAAGTAAAAGCCCAAGATGGCAGGAATTATGCTTTTAATGTGAAACATTTGTGCAGGAAGTTTTGAGTTGCATTCACTTTTTTCATTGAGCTTACCAGTGATGGAAAAATGTTGAAATGGGGGAAACTGGAAACATTTAAAAACCTAAAACAGTATTTGTGTTGTCAGCAGTCACATGACTCAGTTGTACTGATGATGACTTTATCAAGATGACAGGTAAACATGGAGGAAGTGTTGTTTGTATTCACAGGAAATGGTCAATTTAAACCGGAGTGGATCAGAAAACTGTGAGGCTTCTTCCCAAAATATGATTGAATATACGTGCATAACAGAGAATTAGAAATAACAGTCTGTCTGTAGTATAAATAAAAGCCTGGTTCACTCTGCAGTTGAGGAAAATAGCTGCGTACTTTATCTCTGTTTTTGAGATCTTACCTACACTAACCACAAGCTGTTGTTTTTGTGTCCTCCTCCTGGTTCTCCTTCTTCCTCTCCTGTCTTCTGTCCTGTCCGTGTCCAGGCTCTGTTAGTTCTGCACCAGCCAGAGACCATAGACCTGTGGAATCCCGATGCCCCCATAGAGACGTTTTGGGACATCAGGTACTCAATAGTCTTCTCATCAAATGCCTGACTCTCCTCCACAGTCATACCCATGATGGAGCCACAGTTGCCTGCTGTGAATCAACCACGATGTAGTTCGGGTGACACAGAAGCTTTGCAGCGTCTTCAGACCCCTTTGTATTTCTATATATTTTGTATTCATCACATTGAATTTAAGATACAATATGTGTTAAAATAAAAGTTATTGAGATTGAAACCAGGAAGCCAATTAGACTTGATCCCAGAAAGTGCATGAATATTAATCCCTCTACCCGTGCTGTGCTTATTTGTTATGAGTATTGAGCATTGTTCTCTACACATTGAAATGCTTCAAAAATAATTTGGATCAGTTTGACATTTTGTGGTAAGCATTACATAAATCTTTATGACCCTCGATGTTCTAACCTCATTGTTGCTTCTTTCTTCAGTTCTCAGGTGCTCTTCCTTATCTGCCGCAAACTGATTGGCCAGCAGCTGGTCAATGGGACAGAAGTTCTCAAATGGCTGAGGGAGATCCTCATCTGCAGAAACAAGTTTCTGCTCAAGAACAAGGTACAGTTCTGTTCCTCCTTACTGTACTTACAACAGGCTGCTTTGTTAGTTACAAAAAGTCAACCAAAAGACAGGTAATGACAGACATGCCAACAACTGAACAAATGATGCCCTCCTTCCTTTGGACCAATCGGTAACAACAGAATAGGTCTTTATTGTCAACCAGAGATTAAATTTGGTCTTCAGCTAACCAAAGAAAAAAGACAACATAAAAAGAAGACAAGCAGTTTGTAAAACAAAACCATAGAAAAGACCCTGTCCGTGAGAGAAGCAGTGTGTAAAATGTATGTTTGGTCCTTGATTGCTCCAGGAGTGTGCCACTATGGGCGGTGGTATACCCATCTGCCGGCAGGCGCAGACAAAGCTGGAGGTGAGTCTCTACATGTTCCTGTGGAGTCCGGACACCGAGGCGGTGCTGGTGGCCATGTCGTGTTTCCGCCACCTCTGTGAGGAGGCTGACATCCGCAGCGCTGCAGACGAGGTGCCCGTCCAGAACATCCTGCCCAACTACCCCACCTTCAGTGAACTGGCCTCCGTCAGCAACATGATGGGAACAGGTCAGTGCTGCTAGACCCACAAGCTGAGTTGATCAAGTGTCTCACCTTGTATACTACATCTTAGCTCAATGTTCAGCACTGCACCAAAAGGAGGCAGAGGAATAGCTAAACATGTGACACTGTGCTATGTCAACATAGCACAGTGTCACATGTTTGTCTCAACATAGCACAGAGAGACTTAAATTCTCTGCTCAGGTAGACATTACTCCTCTATATCTTGCTCCAATTCCCCAGATTATGGATGTTAGCTGATATAATGGATATTATGGAAGTAATATCCATTATACCATTATATCATTATATCTTATTGTTACATCTATGTCTAAATGGCTCCCACTTCCCACTTGTACCAATAAGCAGAAGTAATTCCTCCCTCTTGAACTTTGTACAAATTCTACAGGCGTTGCCAACTTGATGACTTAAACAGTTTTGTTATTGTTTCCACAGGCCGGTCCACCTTGCAGAAGAGGGTGATGGCCTTGTTAAGGAGGGTAGAGCACCCCACACCAGGAAACATTGAGGTAACATTCAGTTCAAATTCAAACCCATATGCTTCCCTATGTATACATGATGTCATGTTAGCAGTTTTTTCCTCACCTCTGTTTGTGTACTATTGTTAATGTCCAGTTTATTGTCTGTTGGTCCACCTTCAGGGTTGGGAGGACACATATGCTAAATGGGACCACGTCACCAAACAGATTCTCAACTTTCCTAAGAACAAGGCAGATGATGGCCAGGTAAGCATGTTACGCAGAAGGTACCATTTAGTGATGGAGTTCTGATCCAAATGTGATGCCTCAGATGACACTGGTTTGATTTACTGAAATGTTGATGTTTGCTCTGTGCTTAAAGACACACTGACAGACTGGCAAGGAAGTTAGCCAAGTCCCAGAGAAGCATTAGGGCAAGTGCAGATGACAAGAACCTCTGCCGTGATTTGCCTGTCTCAGACGAGTTTCTTTGATCTGAGTCTAAAACCCTTGTCGGCATGAAATCCGCACTTGTGCCTGTCACGACGGGTCCTCTAGTTGAAGCGGTTCAGAGAAGTGTCCTCACCACCTTCGCCTGTAGTTGGGGGACACACACAAACAGTATCCAATGAGAGCGCAGTGACAGTATCCAGTGAGAGTGTATGGACAGTACCCAATGAGGGTGCAGGGGAAACCAGAGGTGACGGGGGGGGAGAGAGGCAGCAGGGACACACACAGAATGATATTATTAATGTAATAAGAGTCATGGGGAATGGAAAGGAGATGGAGTGACTTAGTAAGATGCACCAAAGAACCACAAAACGTAGAAAAACCATCCCAATATATCAGTGCATATGTCTGAGCTATCAGAAGAGTTCAGTGTCACCCTGTATTGATATTACAGTTATCTGAATTTCAAGTTCAAAGCCACAGCTCCCTCTTATCTGAATGCTCTTACACCCATTTTAATGATTTATTCTCTAATTCTTTGTAAGAATCGTTTTTTAGTCTTATTTGTCATTAGTTTAGTCATTTTAGTTAACTCTGTTGCGCTCTGTAATTGATCATTCTGTATAATAATAACGTCTCGTGTAAATCCATTCTGTGCTCTTTTGTTTGAGACATTCACCACGTGTCTGTCCCACGGTCATCTGGTTTCCTTGTAATATTGTGGTACTGTAATCCAGTCTTCTGTAAACAGTACACCTGGTCTGAGATCAGTTGTGTAGTTTGCACCCTCACGTCAACATGACAACAATCTGGGACAAATAATGTCTTGTGGTTTGAGCAGCACAACAACTCTGAGTCCTGTCATCTGCATGTGACTGTAGTTTCACTCATTTCGGCCCATTACATAAAGCTGCTATCATTTCATCTATACGAGACTAACTTTCTATGTATGCTGTCGCGCAGACTGTGGAACTGAAGTGTGACTAGAGAGCATTCAGACATCATTAAATATGTAAATTAACAGGCAAGTTAAATCATTCAGAAGGAAAACAAAGGAGGAGTTCCTTAGGCAGACAGTGGGGGTCAGTGACTGGTCATTAGGAACACATGTGCGCACATTCACAGCTCATTCACGTTTCTGTCCGGCTGAGTATTAGTCGACTGAACGTGCTGCTGCTCTCCTCCATTCAGTGAAGGCAGGATGAGCGCACATTCACACAGGAACACCGTTGACTCTGCAGGGGACAGTAGCTGATATCTGGAGTTGTCTCTGAGACCCCAAATTTAGCAAGAAAATGACTAAGTTGGCAACAGTTAGGATACCTTTGATTGTGTTGTGTGTTTTCTTTTTGCATTTAGCTTCAGGTGGGATTACAGTGTGAACCTGTTGCATTGTGGGCATAGACAAACAGTGTAGAATAATACATGCACAGATGTAGACTCTTTGGTGTTGTGGTCCTGTTGTTCAGTGTCTCTGTGTCCCCCCCGCCCCCCCACAGCAGGAGTGGATCAACATGACCGGCTTCCTGTGTGCTCTGGGCGGTGTATGTCTCCAGCAGCGCAGCACCCCCGGCCCAGCCACCTACAGCCCACCTATGGGCCCCATGAGCGAGCGTAAACACTCCATGATCTCCATGGGCCCCTGCGACATGTCCAACCCCGTGGCCTCTGTCTCCTCCTGCTCCTCATCGGCATCCAACGAGACGCCCGTCGGCCGCTTCCTGGACCGGCTGCTGGCCCTGCTGGTGTGTGGCCACGACAGAGTCGGCCTCCACGTTCGCACAAACGTGAAAGACCTCCTGGGGCTGGAGCTCAGCCCCGCCCTCTACCCCATGCTCTTCAACAAGCTGAGGAACAGCATCGGCAAGTTCTTTGACACACAGGGACCGGTGAGTTGACCTATGGCAGTTCTTGTAATATCTAACAATACTTCAAACTCACAGTTTGTCTTGTACCAGATTAGTAAAAAAAATATTAACCTCATCCCAAATGTTTCTGTATTGGTTCAATGTTGGAGCAATAAAAGAGTGGTAATCCATGTATGAATTTGGTTTTCTAAAACTGATATGAATCTGTGGTTTCTTGGGCCGTATTTGCTGTGTGCCCCTCCGTATCATAATTTCCAAATCGACACATTGTCTTATTCTTTCCAAGGTCCGTTTTTTGTATTGGTTTAACTTATCAAAAAACCCAGTTATGTTTCTATCTGAAATGTACTCAGTGGTTCTCTTGTTTCCAGGTTCCGATCAATGACACTAACACTCAGTTTGTGGAGCAGACCATAGCCATCATGAAAAACCTGCTAGATAACCACACGGAAGGCAGCTCTGAACACCTGGGAATGGCCAGCATCGAGACCATGATGCTCAACCTGGTCAGGTCAGTACTCCCTGCCTTCAAGGTAGTATCTGGCTGGACCGCAGCAAAGCGGAGGCCAGCCCTATAAACGGGATGCCTGTCACTGAGTCAGTGAGTGAATGATGACGTTATACCACTAAGTGCGTCCGTTCACACCTGCCATTAGAATGTGCCTCCAGTGACCACTTGTGATCAGATCTCACTTCCCCGCTTTATATGCAAATAAACACGTAGTAATCACATGGCTAATACAGCAGACGTTGTGATGTAATACTACAGGAATATCAGTAGTAATATCCTACATATTCATGAATTCAGGTAGGTTTTACTGGCATCAAAATAAAAGGTTATTGTACCGGCGGTCCCCGGGGACACCGCTGCCTTTACCAGGCAACAGCGGCGTAGAGAGCTTCAGAGAGCTGGGGAGGAGAGAGAACAGATCTGTGCAGAGCAGCGGAACAAAAACACCGACACATCTCCGACAGTATGATAATAATGAACTTCCTGTGCCTAGTCTGATAGTCTGTAGATTATGTAGCCTATAGATGTAGATATTTTAATAAAATTGCGTTGCAGTGGAACATTTAATTGACTTTAACTTCTTTTAGCAATATACGTTCTTTGCCCCCACTAACTAAGACTACAACGCTAGCCATTATCCAACACCCACTGTCACCAACATTCGACATGTGATCTCTGAATGCTCTCCATTCCGTCATTGTGTATAAGCATATTTAAATATTGCTTTAGAAAGGCAGGCCCTGTTACAAATAATGTAAAAATGGTGTGAAGACACTTTTTTATAAAATGTGAACACTAGTGATGCTACAGCAGTGATTTAAAAAAGGGCAACATGACAGTTACATACTGATTTTTTGTACATCTAGCATTTGTCATACATTTGTGGAGTGGAGAATTGCTTTAAGCTCATAAAAACATAGAAGCAGCACAAGAACATGTAATTAACAGAACAAATATGGAAACCAAACACATCACAGTTTAAAACACTTCACTAGTGAAAAGTATAAATAAAACAATGCTGTGGAGCAACGGCTCAACTGTTGAATTTAAAATGCGGATCGCACTGTTTTTCGGTTGCCAAAGCTTGTGGAGAATTAGTTAACACAGTGAAAAATCAAATGTGCATCGTATTGTGACTTAAAGACAGAACGTAGTACTCTGAGGTGTACTGACCTGTGCTCCATCACTCAGGTATGTGCGCATCCTGGGCAACGCGGTCCATGCAATCCAGATCAAAACCAAGCTGTGCCAGCTGGTGGAGGTGATGATGGAGAGACGAGATGACCTCTCCTTCTGCCAGGAGATGAAGTTCAGGTCAGTGACAGCAGATGATTATTAGGTATACACGCATCACACTGGATCTTTACAGGTCAGTGACAAAGCCACCTTTATGACTCTATTTAAACACATTAAAGCTGAAGTAGGCGAGATTGGAGCAAATATGATTTTAAAAAAAAGTTATTTTTATAAAACGGTCGCTACATCGTGACAGTAGTACATGACATAGGTAACCTGAAAAAAGATTATGTGCCTCTTTGTCCTCCGGTGCTCCTAATGGCATCTGCAAGATTTCATAGACCGGAGGAAAACAAATAGGTTAATGCCTATTTCTCGCCTCAAATGTTTTCAGAATCATCTTGTAGTGTACGGTTTAGCTGTAAAATTAGAAAGTTTGTGACGCCGCCGCCATTGTGAAATCTGGTGAAAGAACGCCAAGTTCTGGTCACATGACTGGAGCACAGCCAATAGGAACGCTCTCTCAATGAAATGACCTGTGATTGGTCAAAGTCTCCCGTCACGGGCTAGATTTTCTAAAGCCTGAAAACGGAGCCATGAAGAGGAGCAGAAGTCTAGTTTTCTCTCAGAACACTTGAATTACAATATGCTGAAAGGTTATTATGGAATCTTTGCTCAATGATGCCAAAAATATACTGCCTACTGAAGCTTTAACTAAACAAATTATAAGGTGACAAAGTAATGGCAAATTTAAAACTTGGTTCGAGGTCTTATATTTCCCTCTACTTCACTCCCACTCTACTTCAGATAATAATTTATTTCCCCCTTGGTCAGTTTGGAAGGTTTCACCCATGCTGTTATTTTGTAGGAACAAGATGGTGGAGTACCTGACCGACTGGGTGATGGGAACCTCCAACCAAGCTGCTGATGACGACATCAAGTGTCTGACAAGGTGCAGCTCTGTTACATGTGTTACTAATGCATTCTAAGGACCAGAGAGAGCTCCCTCCTCACTATTGTCTCCATTGTGTGTATGTGTGATGTGCAGGGACCTGGACCAGGCCAGTATGGAGGCAGTAGTGTCTCTGTTAGCTGGTCTTCCCCTTCAGCCGGAGGAGGGAGACGGAGTAGAACTGATGGAGGCCAAATCTCAGCTCTTCCTCAAGTAAGAACACACCTGCACCCAACCTCCTCTGTGACATCTGATCTTACACGAATCTAAACAGAAGTTCACAATAATTTTAAAACATTTAAAGATGAAGCGCACCTTCAGTTTTTATCAGGTCACTTGAAACAGCATATTCAAATAAACTCCATGGAGGAGTGGGGGGGGGGGGGGGGGGGGGGGGGGGGGGCGGGGGGGGGGCGATGTGTTGTTGGGGTGGGTAAGACTATGTTCAGCCAGAAACAGCTCTCAGGATACTTTGACCATGGAGGGGTCATATGAGGTTGAGGGGCCCTCTCACTGGATGAATAGAAAAGTCCCTCAGTGTGTTCCCATGCACTACAGTAACCAGGTTAGTGTAATCATATACATGCAGCAGGCCGATAATCCGATTCCTCCCCTTTCATCCGTCGCTCAGCTGTTACATTGCCTGTCAGCAGTAATGTCTACCTGAGTCTATGATATCAGCATTAATATATCATCATCAGCTATTGTCTATGTAAAGATATAGAGGAGAAATGTCTACCTGATGATGGACACGGGACACAATGGGATGCAGAATGTGTTTTAGGACGTTTTCGTATTAGGTACGATTGATTTGTACCGCGCCAGAGTAAGATTCTCCCCCTCTCCACTCCCCCGCTGCTCAGCTTTTACAATCAAGTTGATCCGCACCCGAGTACACTTGCGTCATCATCCATGTGTATTTGTTTATGTTGAGATCAGCTGTTCTAGTGGCGGAGCGTCATAAAACACTTCATTCAAACTTGACAGAAACAAAATAAAACTCACCCAAACCGTCGTTGTTAGTCTTTCCAACACTCGTCGACTCTGGGAAGGAACCTCTCGCCTGCCTTCCTGCTTTATCACCCACGGCTGTGCAGTTCAGAGGATGAGATCGGCGCATGCTGCGCGCATATACAGACTTTGGAGGGAGACCGGCAGCGTTGAAAAAAAGCCTGCCCTTTCAAAACTACTCGCTGTCTGATAACATTACTCGCGTTAACCAGTAGTCCACTTCCGTGTTTTGGAACAGTTGTGTTTCACACCTTGGTACGAACCGTACCCAAGGTGATACCTGTACAGCCTCAGGTGGCCATTTGAGGAACTGTAGTTTTCGGCACTTCTGCGTTGGCTTCATTTCTCATCAGGTTGCTGCTTGGTCCAATAGTCATGACCATCTGAGAACACATTTGAACAAGACAAACTCCAACATGCAGTGTTTGTGTACAGTATTGACAAGTACAGTTGGATGAGTGAAATATGTCAATGACAAATATGAAGCATCATGAAAGTGTGTAAAATCAAAGCTTTTGAGTATATTCAGAAAAAGGACAAATTGCGTCTCTGAATCGGCGGTAAAGTACCTAAATGGACAAGCCTTTTCTAATGAATTAGCTGTTGTTGTTTGTGGTGGTGTGCAGGTACTTCACCCTGTTCATGAACCTGCTGAATGACTGCAGCGAGGTGGAGGATGAGGGCCAGGCAGTGGGGGGGCGAAAGAGAGGAATGTCCCGCCGCCTGGCCTCTCTCCGCCACTGCACCGTCCTGGCCATGTCCAACCTGCTCAACGCTAACGTCGACAGCGGCCTCATGCACTCCATCGGTAAGTCAGCCACAATATTACCGGTCGCAGCATTTGAAAGATTTCTACATAGAAGAAGTTACCAACAGAACGTTCTTCCTCCCCCAGGTCTGGGCTACCACAAGGACCTGCAGACTCGAGCCACCTTCATGGAAGTGCTGACCAAGATCCTGCAGCAGGGAACAGAGTTCGACACGCTGGCGGAGACGGTTCTGGCTGACCGCTTTGAGAGGCTAGTGGAGCTGGTCACCATGATGGGAGACCAGGGAGAGCTGCCCATTGCTATGGCACTGGCTAATGTGGTTCCTGGGTCCCAGTGGGTGTGTACCTCTTCTTGATTTAGGATTGGTTTCAAACATTATGTCGACAGTGGGCATAAAACTTAGATGCCTGCACTCAACATATAGTATGTGCTCAGATGTGTGGAAAGTATATTAATATGTTGCATTAACATACAGACATAAAACCTGTTTCCAGCAGTGATGTGTATGTGTACGTGTGTTTGTTGTGTTTCCAGGATGAGCTAGCCCGAGTCCTGGTGACGCTGTTTGACTCCCGCCACCTCCTCTACCAGCTGCTGTGGAACATGTTCTCTAAAGAGGTGGAGCTGGCTGACTCCATGCAGACTCTCTTCAGAGGAAACAGCCTGGCCAGCAAAATAATGACCTTCTGTTTCAAGGTAGAGAACACAGAACCACCTCTAATTAGAAATACCTGTCAGACCCCAAACATCTGCCTGATAGAACATGTTGTATGGATATTATTAACTGTATTTGATCTTGTTTTGTGTCAGGTATATGGGGCAGCGTACCTGCAGAAGCTACTGGAGCCTTTATTAAGAGGGGTCATCACCACCCCTGATCACATCAGCTTTGAGGTGGACCCCACCAGGTACGTACCAACATTTAAGATTCATGTTATCAGACAGTTCATTCACAAATAGATAATCCAAACAAAAACACATTTTAAACTATTAATATACTATATCTAAACTCTCTCTCTCTCTTTTATTTCTTCTATTATTATAAACGGTTAAAATTTGAATTATGCTTATTTGAAAATAAGACACATTGCAAGACATTCAACCTTCACTGAGGGCTGCACAATTAGTTATATTAAAATTGAGATCTTGATTCTTTATTTCGAGCAGTTTCAGTGATAAATAGCTTTGATCCAGAACTCTTTAGAGGACCCATTCATTAAAGGCCCAGTGTGTAGGATCTGGTGGTATCTAGCGGCGAGGTGAGGAGATTGCAACCAACTGAAGCCTCTCCCGTGCGTCAAGCGTGTTGGAGAGCTACGGTGGCCAACGTAGAAACATCAATGGCCATCTCTAGAGCCATCTGGAGCCAAGCCAGTGCTCAGAGTGCACGTGTACGTGGGAAATGAGTGGTGAAGCAAGAGAGAGAGAGCGACGGAGCGAGTAACGTTATCGACTCTGCCCCAAGCAGAAGTTTGGTTTGTCTGTTCTGGGCTACACTAGAAACGTGGCGGTGCAACATGGTGGGCTCCTTGGAGAGGACCCGCTCCCTATGTAGATATAAACGTCTCATTCTAAGCTAACAAAAACAAAACGACTCTTATCAGGTGATTACACACTAAAGAAAACATACTTATTGGTATTATTTTCCATTTCTGTAGATGGATCCCCCTAATTGTGACACACTGGACCTTTAAACAAACCAGCCTAGTATTAGCTGCAGATAATGAGGTGCCAGTTTGATGCATCAGTCTTAGAAATCTGAAAAAGTGCAGTACATGGATGTTCATAAGTGTTCAAGCTTGATCTCAACACCCAAAGTAAGATAAAGGTTTCTAACCGGGTCAGGAGTGACCAGCAGATGGCAGCACAGAGGTAGGCGGAGGACACACTCTGCACAACAGACTCTCTCTTTCTCTATCTCTCTCTACATTCAGTGCCATAAACATCTATGAACAGGTTATACATGTTCTAGTTTATATAACAGGTTAGATATTGTATGTTCTCTCTGACACCACCACCAAAGAGACCAGCTCCACCAGCTCCAGGACAGAGCCAGGTCTTGTTCATTCTGTTGGTGTTGACTGTCCTCACCCTGCTGCTCCTACAGACCTCAGCATGGACCGGGCCTCGGTTCTGGCCCTTCTCACGCACAGCCTCGGTGTTCTTGGCCCGGTCCGGCTTATTGTCCAGGTGTACTCCCTAGTACTTGTAGTCCTGCACAGTCTCCATCCGCCCCTTGGATGGAAATAGGTGTATGGGGTGGATTTCAGTAGGTGGAAAACACCCCATACACCTATTTCCACCAATTAATTTGTCTTGCGAGTGTTAAGCTGCAGGTGGTTCAGGAGCAGTGTTGCCAACTCGGTCTGAATAAGTTGGTAAATTATAAATAAATTATAAATCTAGTGAGAAGGTGACCATCAGTGAAAAATGTGAGAAATACAGTATATTGAAATATATGATATAGTAATTCATTCCAGTGCTGCTGCTCAGAGTAATCGGAGCCAGCAGCGCGGGATCTCTCCCCATCCTCGCCGCTTTCTCTGGATTTGAACTTTTTGAAGTGCGAGAAAGTGGTGCACTATAGTATAATAAGGACCATAGCTCTCGTGCCATTCAAATGTGTTGTTGAGGATTTTTTCTATTGTATGTAATTCGGCGAAGTTGTTTCCATTTCTGTCAGAGTATAATAAAGAATATAACATTCATTTATTTTTATAGCGCTGTTTACATAATTGCATCGTCACAGCACTGAAGGATCCCACCGGGACTGTGATCAAAGTTCCTTTTAGACTCTTTCTACAAAGATTTTAATTCCAAATTGTTATTGACTCATAAGTGACAGTTTTATAAGACTCAGTAAATTGTATTCATCCTGGCCCGGATGTCTGTGGAACATGAAGCCTGAGAATTGAAAGAGGAGCTCTGTGTTTGTGTCGTCAGGCTGGAACAAGGTGAGAACCTGGAGGAGAACCAGAGGAACCTGCTGCAGATCACTGAGCGCTTCTTCCAGGCCATCATCGGTTCATCCAACGAGTTCCCCCCACAGCTCCGCAGTGTTTGCCACTGTCTTTACCAGGTAGACCCCCCTCCCACTCCCCCTATCTCTCTCTCTCTCACTCCACCATGGCCCCCAGCTGCTCACCAGCCTCTCTGCCCTTACCTCACTTACACATTTCAAGCTCCTGCCTTCCCGCTCAATGCACACCTGTACATACCTTTCAACTCGATACGTCCTGCTGGACCAAAACATCAAGACCTTTCTGTTCGATCATTCTCATATATCCCAAAAGTTCCACATGCTCAATGCTCCTCAAGACTTTAGCTACATACAGTAAGGGCAGAAACCCCCTGAAACACCATGGGACACTAAACTGATTGTAAAACAGTCCTTGCTTTCCTAGATTTTGCCACCACAACAGTTTACTGTCCTCACTGCGTTGCTTTCCAGTAAAAACTGATAGAATGTACTGTAATCTCTGGCAGCAGGACTACTACTCAGATAGGGCTGCAGCTAACAATGATTTTCATTATCCATTAAGCTGACGAGTATCATTTCGAGGAATGCCCGGTTCAGACTACACAATATCAGCCCGATTATAGCCCGACAGGGCCGTCGTACGGTGTCGACTCGGATCGGGAACGATAAATGAATGTCGTGTGCAACAATCGATCGTTTTATCTCGTGTAATGTGTCATAGTACACGACAACCGACGCCGCGTCTGTGACGCCTCACGACGTCTCGACAGAAAGTCTAGCATGATTTTTTTGGGGGGGTTTCCACGACGTGTTCCGTGAATTTGACAGCTGTAAACAGAAGCACATGGCTACTTGTTATGCAGAATGATGTCATTGGATCTTCCCAGCGCAACTGCTGTCAGACCTTGCGGTAGAATATTCAATTTAGGTTGTGTCAGAGTAAAAAACACCACCGCCGTTGCGTCTTTGCGCATGGAGCATCCCGTTGCGCGCCCGCTTTTGCTTCTCCCTGTGAATTATATTTGTATTGTTTTCCCCCTGAGTCTCCTGGGCCCCTTTACATGGTCGGCCCCGGTAAGCTTGTATATTAAGACAGGGGTGCCGGGAGAGTGTGTATTGTCGGAACGGGACCAACGTGTAGTCTGTCATGTGTCGCTGCCAAGTCACGACAAGAATTTATGACTCTCAATTGTCTTATCTGACATAGTGACCATCGTAACCGTCAAAAATATTGTGTAGTCTGATCCTGGAATAAGAGATTATAAAATGCCCGAAAAATATAGAAAAAAATGACCATCACAATATCCTAATTTAAACACAGTAAGTGTGTTTGACAATGGTCCATATATAAATACTGAGTCACAAATCATTCATTTGGTTGAGGGATTCAAATCTAATGGCACAACACCGTCATTTCAAACGCCAGTCCTGCTCTACAGATGTATACTAATACATATTTACTGTATATTGTATCATCCACAGTACATCTTAACATAATGGCCCACTAGATTGACTGTACACTGCACACTGCTGTCCCAGGGCGTATTCACACCTGCCTTGTTTAGTTCGGTTGAATCGAACCCTGGAGCGTTTACCCTCTCAGGGCGATCGCACAAACCAACACAAACCAAACTCGAGGCAACATGGTAACAATTTGGTCCCTGATTCAGACCAGAGCAAATGAACTACAGGTGTGAAAACGCCCTGAATGATGATGTTGACATCATTGACATCAACTCAGATAATAGAGAGCAAAACACTAATCCGTACTTGCAGAGCTCAAATTTAGAAATATGAAAGTAGTATTCACAGTGCAGTGTTGGTGTGTTGATGCATGGCTCACTTTCTCCACCAAGAATAAAACACTAACAAAAAGCTGCTGCTGCTGCTGATGCTGCTTCTGCTCCAGGTGCCATGCAGTAAAAGTCTGAACAGTGATGATGCAGCAGTAATAGGCCCCATATTTAATATAAGACCAGGTGTTGATGCAAAGACCCCTGATCCAGTAACATTATCTGTATGTGGATGACATATCCAGATGTTCATACCAGATGGAGATGGGGCCATACTTACTGACACTGGCAAAAGCTAGTAAAATGGGGCTCTGGTTGAAGAACCATGTTCAGATGGGGTAAGATAGACTACTGGGTAACATTCTCCCACACCACACTGCAGTGAGTCCCCTGTCAGACATGCGATGGTGACAGTGTGATCACACCTAATCCTTTGCATTGCCATACGGTGTCAGCCTAGACTCTACTCTGTTGGACCAAAAGAATGGAGAAAGAAACATGTGCACAGTTGTACATTTCCTGTGTTGCCATATCAGCTGATCATTACCAGGATCTCAAAGGACACACAAATATTATTTTAGGGATCATTCTTTGCCTTTGGTTTGTGATGGTGAGCAGTAGAGAGATGACCGGAAACGAGAAGACAGACAGATGGGAACAACCCGCAGTAAAGCTCTCTGGCTGGATGTGAACTGTGGTACCTTAAAACACGAGGCCAGCAGGGCGCTCCCTGGAGAAAGATCTACAACTCCTGTCTGCAGGACAACTGCTCGGCCCGTACGTTAGCTAGAGTATTTTAACTCAATATTCAGCACCCACATACAGTACCAGCACAGCAGTGAGCTGCATTGGCTATGACAACGTAGCTGCGCTTTGTTGAGTTTGTAAACAGCGATACCAAGGGTGTATGTTTGGTTTCACTTTGAATCTAAACCACGTGATGACCTCCATCTGTTTACTTGCAATAATGAATTTATAAACACAACTTATCCAACACTTGGCCACTGAGCAATATTAGTTACTGTATATCCAGTAAAGTTTGATGATCTTTTCATCCATAAATACTGCACCATCTGCTTCCATTCATGTCACAGACAGCGTATTACAGCCAGAGGGTTGCCAGATCAGGTCAGGTATATCCTCCATATCCATATCTCACTCTTTTTGCAGACACATGTAAACCTGGCAGCCGAGCAGACCTTTCCTGTTAACCCTGTGGAGTTTAGATATGGAGTTAAAATGCCAAGATTTTTTCACATAGTTAAAACACATTGGTAGGGACATGTCCTTACTGTCCGTGCCCAAAAAACGATGGATTAGGTGTGATCACAGCAACTGACTGGCCTGTTTCACCAAATCTATCTATCAAATGAAAGATATTATAGTCTAACCTCAAAACACACGTACCATTTCCACTGAACTTTGCGTTTGACCTCTGCGTCTTTTCCACCTGAATGTCCAAGCAGCCTCACACCGCTGCTGCTGCTACTACTGCTGCTGCTGCTGCTGTTGCTGCTGCTGCTGTCTCCCCATTACTAAAGTGGACACTCAGGGAGCTCCTCAGCTCCGTCTGCTCATGTCCAACAGCTGAATGAAAAACTTTATTGTTAAGGTGTTACATTTATTACTAATTCAGAATTCTTCACGCCCACACCCATAAAACACGAGCTGGGTTTTGATCACAGATTTTGTATTTTCCATGTGTTGACATCTTTGATTTCTCATTCCCCATCTTGGATTTCCTTTTGCAACTGTGTAGGCACAGACACACACAGACAGACAGACACACACACACACACACGCACGCACGCACATACACAATAATAGAGTCTGCTGCAGTCAAACCACGCTAGCACATGCATGGACACGCTTCAAGTTCCCTGAGCAGTGATGATCTCTTCTCTAACAGCAGCTTTGATTTTCCTGTGTTTTACTAGATGTGAATGTGCGTACACCTTGACTGGTTAGGGCTGTGTGTAAGTGTGTGTGTGTGTGGTTGTGTGTGTGTGTAGCTGGTGCTGTGACCATGATTGTGCTCATCTCTGTTCTGTAGGCTACTTGCCACTCTCTACTGAATAAAGCAACAGTAAAAGAAAAAAAGGAAAACAAAAAAGCAGTAAGTTTGGAGAATCTATTTTCCCTCAGACACTTTTCCCCCTAAAGCAAAAAAAAACAACTTTTTTGCATTTTATTCATTTTATTTATTTTATTTCTTCATTTTTCAAAATTTGGTTTTTAATTTGGTGTCTCTCTGGAAGTTTTTATTCTTTTCTCCATATTCAGCTTTGTGTACAACCCTCTCTTAAAATCATTCTACTAATATCAGCGCCATTTGATGTTTTTTCAATTAACCGTTCCCAGGAAACCGTGGCTTTCTCTCTCTTGTCTTTTCTTTCTGGACTCTGTGTTTGCTCTCCAGGAGACATTTTCTCAGAACATTTCATCTGCACTCAGATCATGTTTCTCCATCTTATATGACTAATTTTAATAAATCAGCCCTCACACACACACACACACACACCTGCCCCAGCTGACATGGCTTTATAAAAGACATGAATGATCTTTAGATGAAATATTCTGATAAACTGGCCTTCCTCTGTCATGGGTTGGATTCCTCAGCTGTATGGTTTCTGTTTCCCACCGCATATGAAGAGCAATGTCTTTGAATTTGAGAGTTTTCCCAGAACCTCATCACTCACACTCAAATATTAGTGCTCATGGGCAGATTTGCTCTCTCTCAAACTCTTGTGCTTGATTCTTAAGTGCGTGCAGGTTCACGGTGGACTCTGGATCACATTAATTCTTTCATCTAACAACAATCCCCCACCTGAAGGAGTGTGGTATGGTGAATATGATGATTGGTTATGAAGCAGCAGTGTTGATATTAGAGAAGTGGCTGTGATGCCAGCCATGTTTCTTTTCATTCTGGCTTGGTGTTAAGTTACTTACAGACATGAGGTGAATTAGCCACAGAAGATTTCAACCTTTTGAAAGCTGTGGTCAGCGCTGGCTAAAAATGACAAGCCTGTTAGCATTACCTAAATGACTTGTATGTTACTTTATACAGATAAAAAAAAGAACAAGGAGACATTAAAATAAGAGATCCGTGGCACCGTTAGAACAAGAACGCAGCAAATCTGGGAACTATACCCAAATGGGAACCGGATCCACAATGGAAGTGGCTATTGGTACACACCCAGGATGGCAGGATAGCCTTCGTGTGCATAAACGCAGACTTAAAAGCACGTATATCAGAGGCATTAGAGCGTCTTTCATGGGCCGTCGCTCTTCCTTGAACAGAGTTCATCTGACATCCATGATATTTAAATAAAGCAGTAGTTGATGCATGCCAAAAATAAGGACACTTACCACCTCCCTCAGGTCAGAAGTGTTTTTGCTTCAATGGATTCATCAAATCATTAAAACAATGTGGATGTCATGAGAAACTCATGTCTTTGCTGCAGTGTGCAACCCCTTCAGCAAACCTGCTCTGCTTATCTCCTTGATGCCCTTCCTCTGACTTTTGACATTCATGCTGCCTCTGAATATATAATACATGATATAATGATAATACTGAACGGCAGCCTGTACACATGCTATTGAGATTCAGGCTTGTGGACAAAAAATAGTTTGGAGAATGTTAAGACATTGTTATTTAGACATTATTTTTTGGTGTAGTTTTTATTTTTTCATTTCACATATTGAGTGGGTGAACCCAGCTGCCTGTGAGTGACACACTAAGACAGAGCAAGCACCACTGATCTTCTTACCAATGTACTGAGGCAGCGCTGATAGGTTAAAACCACATTACATATTAGTGAGGGACTTGGAGCACGATCGTTGACAAGCTGAGCAAGAGTGTAGTTTAAACTTAAAACTTTTGAAATGTGAATTTTGGAAATGATGCTTTGAAATTGAAAACTAAGGTTCTTATATATATGTCTTAATATTATTCCTAGCTGTGTCAACAGAAGAGAAACAAATGCGAAGCTTCCAGTCTTTGTGCTAAGATACTGTAAGCTAAACATGCTCAAGGCTCAATTCTGTACCAGAACCACAGAGATGAAACTATCAGACTGTTAAACCAGGCTCAGACTACAGGAGTTTTGGGCTGATTCTCCTCTCCCGAAATCTGGTCTGGGACTTTGGTCAGTACCGACATTCAGCCGAGATTATCTGGTGATGTGAGGGCTTCACAGATCCAGTCATAAACCTCCCGAAATGCCTCATTTCAAACATAGGAGCTAAAATCTGGGTGATTACGTCAGTAATTTCCCAGCAGGCTAAATTATGACTCCTGCTATGGCGAAGGCATTAGCCGCCATACTCTGATTGGCTCATACTCATTGCCTTCTTTGGTTGGGTTGGTTAAAACATGACGATTTCCCTGAACCTAAATCAGTGGTTTTCTTGCCTGGACCTAAATCGGTGGCTTTGTTGCCCCCTGCTGGTACTGCACGTTCATACAGGCGTGTAATATTCACGCCTCGTCGAGGCAAAACGTGTCCTGTGGTGGACAGGCGGGTCTATTACACGCTTTGGCATGATACCTGGTTGTTAGAGGGCAGCTAATGGTGGATAGAAGCATCAGTATGGAAACCTTGTAGGGTTTCAGTTTAATTAACCTGAACTGCTGCGTTTCAGAGAGCACTGTTAAATGAGACCAAGAGAACGTTTAAAGTTAAAGGACATTTAGAGACTTGATGGGTGTCTCTAGTTGGTTATTGTTCATGGAGGACGGCAGCTGTAGTCAGCTTAGATGCACAATATTTGCAATGGATTCCAATGGCGACCCAGAAAAACCTGAAAAATGGATTTGAAGGTCCCTAAAAAGGAAATATTGCAGCATGGCCTCCTCACGGCTCTGAAGTAGCAGAAGTACTGTAAGTAGTGAGGATTCTGTAGAAGCTATAGAGTCACTGACTCGTCAGTATCAATGAGGCTATTTTAGACATTTCAAATGGCTAAAAGCTCCTCGGGCATTGGAAGCCAACACAACAGACGGGTCCAGCATCTTTACAGAACTCCAACCTAAGCAGTGTCACTGATGTGTCTGATTACTGCATTGCAGACCGTATAGAATAACTGCTGTTGTGGGAGTGCTAGATAGATTAATTCTGGTTTAATTCTCTGTACAACGTGTCAGATTACAGTAATAGGTTCTCTGTTAATCTTGAGGGAGATCTACTAGAGTGTACCGTGATGATTACTTTATATATTGCCATGGAGATGGTATTGTTTGACGCCGTCTTTTGGGAATGTAGTCCATACTCTCAACAGACCAACTATCTTTTTTCTCTGATTTACGGATGAGCTGACGGCAGGTTGAAGCTGTTTGTGATATAAATCAAGATGAGTTTGAGATAATGGAATTCATGGATAATGTCGAGAGAATCCATTTTTCAGTCTGAACTATTATGAAGTCAATTATGTGTGGATTTCTTTCCAGGAGGCCTCATTTTCTATCAAGCTATTCCATCTACCGTCATTTATTTAAGACATGGTAAAGCTGTTAATATTTCCTTCTGGATGTTGAAGTAATGCTTCATTTGCAATTCTGTTTACAATGAAAATAGGCAGTATTAGATTTTGGCTGTAAAGCACAATGAAATAGCCACAAAGTGAAGCTATTGAATGCACCCAAGGTCTGCATCATAGCAGCATGTGACTGACAGGTACAACTAAAGGGAGGTGTAGCTGCAAACATGCCGGTGCTGACCCGGATTGAGTGAAATATCTCAACACTCAGCAAATTTGGTACACACTAGTCAGGTTCCCCTGACAGGATGCATTTTTAATAACTTTGGTGATCCTCTTACTTTTCATCTAGTGCCATCTTCAGGTCAACATTTTTATGAGCAAATATCTGCAAAACTAATGAGGTTATCGATTAGACGTCATAGACCTGATGTTAATCAGTGTAAGCCATTCTACTCTTTGAATTTGTCTACTTTGCCAATTTGCTGTAATTGTCTAATTCTACAGTGCGCGTCATGCAGTCTGCCAAATAGTAGAGAGAACAAAGACGTCCAGGTCTAGTTTATGGAACTGAAAATGATCTCCTGAAAAGAGAGGGAGCTGAAAATGATCTCTGGTTTGTTGGACAGTGAATGTATGAGTGTGTGTGCTCATGCATGTAGAGACAGTATGTGTTGTGTGGCCTAACGTCAGTATTCCCTTTATCGGACATGACTCCTGATGTGCTTCTTAGTCCATTTTTAACAACATACCCATACATCAGGTTACTACAAGGAACTTTAACTGGTTATGAAACAGTCTCAGTGTAAACCCGATGCCTCTATATGACCTACAGAAGGAAATTAGACCATTAGAGAGAAGATTGGCCATTTCTACATAGTTATTTTGAATGCTTGTCATCAGGGCCAAGTCCGGCGAAGTCAGACGAAATCATGCAGGTTCACCTGAAACTCCTTCAGCTGACTCTGGAGAACCAGAACCAGGACTTAGCGGGACAGACTGTCACAACCGGCTGCAGTAAAATTAGAGGTTTTCTAAAGGGACTCTGGTGCTCGGAAACACTACCGCTTTTGTCCACAGAGACCGCCCAAAATCAACACAAAATAAGTTCCTTGTAGTAGCTATAAACTGATACTGAAATGGACAAATTTGGAACAGTGAGTGTTAGGAGCATGCTGAGTATACAGGTGGGCGGAGAACAACTTTGTTTGAGAAGCTTCTGTGGACATTAAAATATTTTTGAACACAGTGACAACCTGTCATCACTTTAAGACAGAAAGATTAGATGGTAGCACATTTTATCGTTGTTATAACTTCAGTTTCCAGCCGTCTAAACCTTGTATTATAGATTAATTGCAGTTTATTACAACGTGGGTCTTATTCTCGTCGTTTTGGCCATCATCTCTATGAGGTATGATAACATGTAGAGTAACGTGTTTTAACGTGCGATTTGGGATTGGGCGACATTGCTACAACGAAGTCCGACAGGGCAGTAATAGTAATACATAGTAATAGTAATAAAAGTGTTCAGATGATCGGACAGGTTGGAAAAAAGCCACAGGTTCATCAGGACTGCTGCATGGTTCCTGAACCATGGCAACCAGGCAATGTTTAAAACCTTGTTGATGGTTACTGCTTCAAATACACACCAGCAACCAGCCGAAAGACGACAACTCCACACATGCTGCACAATGCTGCACATGCAGCCATCGTGAACGTTTTAACAAAGACACCTCGCATTCGGCTTTTTTTTTTGTTGCCTTTTTAGGCTTCGAGGGCGGCCCTCCTGTGTGCTGCTGTACATTTGTCCTCAGTGTCCTAGACCAACTCCAGCAGGGACGAGAGTGAGAGTAGATAAACATTACTTGTTGCAGGAAATGCGTGCACGCATCCAAAGTGCATCCAAAATGTCTGTAACAATCCCTCATTGTACAGGAAACCCGTCTGCACACACTGTCCCGGTGCTACAGCAGGTTTATGCTGCAGCAGGACTTTGTGTTTAAAGTGTGATGGATGTTTGGGTCATAGTTTTAGTTTAGTCCAAATAAGTTTGAGTAACCTGAAGGTTTGTTTCCAGCCTGTCTGTTCACCATCCTCTGACTGCTTGCCTTAAGATATGTATAAAAATGAACTTGGTGAGTGTAATGTTATTTTTACTGATATGAATGACGACTAAATAAGCCTGAAGTTGTAATAAACTGGAATTTCTACCGGCAAAATCTACATGAGCTTCTCAATAGATAGTTGAGGAACAGAGGATAACGATACTCACTATTAAACCTTAGAATGGTCTGGCTCTGATAATCCATGTTAGAGATCATCCATCACAGTAAACATGATAGATGTTCCAAGAACTACTTCATGTCGGCAGTCATGCTTCAGTTTTATTGACTGACATGGAGCTCGACTCTCAGCAGCACCAACGTGTCCGATTCTGGAGCTTCTGACGTTACCGTGTTCCCCCTCTGGACTGTGTCTCACACACGCAGCTCTGCTTTGCTTTAAAGCAAGATGTGATGGTTGTGATATTTATGGATTTTTCACCTGTACGGCTCATCCACTGCTTCGCACCACAACTCACGCTCTACATCTGTCATCCGCCTTCTTTTTTTATTTTCTGATGACTTCCACTTTTCATTCTTCACCAACAGAGAGGAGACAGTTGGGTTCCTTGTCTTGCTCTTCCTTTTCTTTTTTTCTCTCTTGGGCTGTAACCGGAATAAGAACCTTTTCTAGCTCCTGTTACAGCCCAACATGAACTGGGATTGTTTCTAAGTCTCTCTTCATATGTCTTCCTCCACTGTCCCTCCTTCTGAACCTGACATCTTTGACTGTTTTGGCCACGGCTCACCTTACTCTGCTCTGTTACACACATTGATACATGTGTATTTTGTTATTCTCATCATTCCCTCCTTTGCTCTTTAATGTACTGAAATCCATTTTCAATATGTTTTCCTTCCCTTTGCTCAAACCTCTCTCTTCTGTTCCATCCGTTCCACATTTCCCCTTTGTTTTCCCCTCCTTTGTCTTCCCTTGTTCCCTCCATCCTCCCTCACACAGGTGGTGCGTCAGCGTTTCCCACAGAACAGCATCGGTGCGGTGGGCAGCGCCATGTTTCTGCGTTTTGTCAACCCAGCTATTGTGTCTCCCTATGAGGCCGGCATCTTGGAAAAGAAGCCCCTACCCAGGATAGAACGGGGTCTCAAACTCATGTCCAAGGTAAGGCTGGTGAATATGATGCTTCTGTGATGAAGCTGACTAGAGGCAAACAGATGATTAAGTCATACTGTTGTGTGATTGTGTCACATAGGGTACAGTAAATCCACAGATATGAAAATGTGTTAGTGATTCTTATTTAGGACACAACAACTAAGCCAGGCTATGTGCCTGTTCATTTTGATATGTAATTATGGGTAAAGGGCATAATAAGCGGAGTGGAAGGATGTGGAATTATGACTGCTGTCATGGTTAAATCCATTGTCACCATTCAGTTGTGTTGAAACTACTACTCCCATTTCCCTGGAAAAATCCACGCAGGAGCCTGTATTTAGTGAACAAAGACTCCTTCTCCAAACCTTATCAATGCCACCACGCAACAGTTGTAGTCTGACCTTGAAATGCAGTTATTCCGGTAATGACGTTTTAGCTGCAGGTTACTCTTCATGCTACAAAGGCAGATTACATTCTGGCTTGGTGGTTAAAAATTGTTCAGAATTGGTGTGAAGAAAATGGAGGGGCACAACAAGTGACTTAATCCGACATGCAGGGTGGAGACTCCATCCAAAAGTCAAAGTACAGAGGCACTCAACAGGTTTAGCATGAAGAGCAACGTAGGCCCACGGTCAGTTCTCACCTTCCTCAAACACACACATAGAAACAAGTGAAAACTGCTGCATGCAAAAGATTTACCTTCTCTGCCACTCCACACAGTATAACCTCAGCTCAGCACATAGGTGGTCAAACACTACCATGGAAGCACTTGGACACATCAAAACTGGTAACATTGGGCATCTGGTAGCCCAATACTGTATCAGAGATAGCAGCTTCTAAGTGGAACTGCTGTTCTACTACTACCAAAAATAGCAGTAGAGAATTAGACTAAACATCCCGTTATGATTAGTTATTAGTTATTCACAGCTCTGTGTTTAAAATCAAATATCTGCTATGGCAAATAATGTCAGTTACTTAAGGAGGTGAAGACCTGCTTAGACTAGCAGTTTGTTTTTTGGATTGTTTTTAATATACATGTTGTATATTCCTGTTTCCTTTCTTCAGATTCTGCAGAGCATTGCAAACCATGTCTTGTTTACAAAAGAAGAGCACATGAGGCCTTTTAATGACTTTGTTAAGAGCAACTTTGATTCAGCCAGAAGGTAAGACACTTGGAGCATGACGCTAACTACCCTCATTCAGATCCCCGTCACTCTGTTTGCTTCACATATAACGGCTCATAAACTGTGGTTAAAAAACTATCCAAACTATAGTTTGGTTCCAAGTATTGCTTTGGTTCATTTTACAGCTGCTGGACTCTGAAAGGGTTTAAACTATAGAGGTTGTCAGGACCTATGACACTGTTTAACCAAAGCCTGTGTGCATACATTTTCAGCTAGTACATGATCATGTATTGTGATGACGATGAGTAAATCACACCAGCAGTTCATTATTTATGTGTCATAAATGTCTGCTGCATTTTAATGGACCAGTGCTGCCCGTTCAGAATATGTCTGTTCAGATTGGGCCGAATGCTCGGCCTGTGGTGTGCCCTACTCGCGGTCAGAAACACCAGTGAAAGACACTTAGCGGAGGTCATTTCCAAATAGGCATATTAGTCGCTTGCTTTGACATAACCACCGCAGCTATAAAGTAGAGCATAGATTTAATTATCGGAGGTGTTTTGTTGGCGGGAACGTTATTTATGTTATAAGCTATCAAATCTGACACCAGGTCTTACTCACAGGGAAAAACACACCCAAGTAGCGCCAGTAGTACTGGCTGCAACATCTGTGAAATAGTGGAGGTATTAATTTCCAAATGTACATATTAGTTGAATTGACATAACCACCACGGTTATAAAGTAGAGCATGGATTTAATGAATGGAGGTAAAGTTAGTATGGCAAAAAGAGCCTGATGAGTATCTTCTGTCTGTACTCTCTTCTCTCCATCTCAGGTTTTTCTTGGACATAGCGTCTGACTCTCCGCCCAGCGACTCGGTCAACCACAGTCTGTCCTTCATCAGCGACGGTAATGTGCTAGCCCTCCACCGTCTGCTGTGGAACAACCAGGAGAGGATCGGCCAGTACCTCTCCAGCAACAGGTCAGGATGGATGATTTGATGAAGAGTTCTGCTGTATGATCCCAAAAATGAACTAATTCTTTACCACTCTGGTCTCTCTTGACAATGAGACCCTGAGTCTCAATGGGATTACCTGTATAAATGCTGCTTAAATAAAGTAAAACAAATCATTCATTGCGATCTCATTTCCAGGGACCACAAGGCCGTCGGGAGGCGACCTTTTGACAAGATGGCCACCCTGCTGGCCTACCTGGGACCTCCTGAACACAAACCTGTGGCTGACACTCACTGGTCCAGTCTCAACCTGACCAGCTCCAAGTTTGAGGAGTTCATGACCAGGTATGACTTAATGTATACATACAGTAATATCTCCTCCTGATAGACATAATATCTCCTCCTGAACGTGTCAAAGTCCGCCATCACGTCTCCCAAAACAAGCGAGTCACTCCAGTAGATTCTAAATCTCTGCTCAGCCTCGTGTTCTCATTTTTATATCACATTACTTTTCAAAGTCTTATTTGATCAAATAACTCAATTCTGGATTGCATTGCATGAGTGACTGACTGGCAGTAATACTACATCAATTTGGTATGGTTTTATTTATTCAACTATATCACTCCTTGCAATAAAGAAAAGAACTGCTTGCTACGCAGCTGGTAAAAGCTGTGACTGTCCCAGTTCCTCTGTTGTATTTATTCTTATAACAGCTACCCCTATTGCTTTAAGATGTCCTCTAAAATTGGGTTCCTGTGTTGAGGTTTGTTTCCTCTTTTATTTCCTGCGAGCAGCAACCACAATGACTTCATGCTGACGTTAATACCGAGATGCTTTTGTAACTGCTGTTTTTCCAATGTTCAGTACCCTTTTCACAGACGGTTCCCTCCATCAGTCTTCCTCAAACTGATACTAAGATACAAGCTAAATGGGTATCTGCAATTGAAAACAAAATATAACAATTTGTTAGCATTTAAAAAGAATACCATCTGAGAGATTCTGTGAATTTGGCTTGTGTTGATCGCAGGATGTAGTGTGCAATCTTGCTTTTAAATACATATTTACTTACTCTAAATGTAGGATTGGTAGGATTGTCAAATGCTATGGGAACAGATTTCCCCTCCGGCTTAAAAATATAATATAATAATATAATATATATAATATAATATATATATATATATATATATATATTATATATATTATTATATATATATATAAATTATATATTATTATATTATATTATTATTATTTATATATATATATATATATATATATATATATATATATATATATATATATATATTATATAATATATTATATAATATATATATATTATATATATATATATATATATATATATATAATATATTATATAATATATATATATTATATATATATATATATATATATATATTTATATATATATATATATATATATATATATATATATATATATATATATATATATATATATATATATATATATATATATATATATATATATATATTATATATATATATTATATATATATATATATATATATATATATATATATATATATATTATATATATATATATATATATATTATATATATATATTTATTTATTTTGGACTTTGGACACACTTCAGGATGTATTAAAGCAATATATATATATATATATATATATATAATATATATTAATACATCCTGAAGTGTGTCCAAAGTCCAAAATAAATAAACGAAGGTGAGACTGATCCTCAGATCTCTGGTTTGTTCTGTAGGCACCAGGTCCATGAGAAGGAGGAGTTCAAAGCCTTAAAGACCCTCAACATCTTCTACCAGGCAGGAACCTCCAAGACCGGCAACCCAGTGTTCTACTACGTGGCCCGCAGGTAGGACCGTCTTTCTTCTCTCCTCATCTTCTTTATCCTCTGAGTTACAGACGTCTCTTTCCCAATGTAAGTTTATGGGAAAAAGTATTTTTGGGCCCAATGGCATCATGTGACGGACACAGAAGTTGTAATTCCACCGTATAGGCCACTACGAATATTTGCTTCAAAGCCCGGCACTCTTCCTGGGGGCTTGGTTCTGATCCTGCATTTTTTTCTACAATTTGGGATTTGGGAAAACCTTTGAAAAATCTTTCCATAAAGGTGTAGTTTAGAAAAAACATGAGCATTCAGTCTGTCGTTATTTAGTCTGTAAAAGGCTAATCAGTCAGTCCATAAATGACCAAGTGCCAACCTATGTTTCATTCATGTGTTTTTTTATTTGCAGTAAAGTTTCACTGAATCTCTGTTAAGTCAACAGTCCATCTGGCGTTCTACGGCATGATTTCAAACTCAGTTTGAAATAATGTTTGCAACAGTTGGTCTTTTGAGATTTGAAGAAATCAGATGGTTGAACTTCTTCTGTGAGTGATAGATCGTAGACCCACAGTGCTTCTGCTCTTGTTTGTTCAGTCCAATTAATCCATATTTATTACACAAATAGTCCTGCAGCTGTGTGACTTGGACTAAAAGAATGGTACTGTGTGGTCACTCAAGGTCCTGATTTAAGGCTCATTTTCATCATGCCGATAGCTGTAAAATGTCAAACAGATCTGGATATGCTGAATACTTTACCTCAGGATCCATAATGTCCACCACTAACTTCTGCTGTCTATCTTTTCCTTTTTGGAGGGAAAAACTTTAAACGTTTCATGTTTGTCCTAAGGTTGCCATCTAGTGTAAAACACAATGATATGAATCATCAGCCAGGAAGCCTCCCCCCCCCCGACCTAAATGTAATGGAAATGTGGGAAGGAGTGATGAAAAATGTGTAGAAAGGAAGGCTGTGCACAGCTCTGCCCTTTTTCTTTTTTGCCGAATGCTTTTGCAAGGTTGGCCATCGACTCCTCTTCCAGACCAGACCGCTTCCTTTACTGCTGTCCAGTGTAACTGCCACTGCAGCTGGCAGCGCTGCCGATAGCCATGCAGGAGGGGCGCTCTTTATCAGGGTTTATAAGTTAGGCGAACAGAATGCTAAATACACGGTCAGCCCACTTTTGAATGGACTGTTCAGTGACCTCACAGTAAGAAAAAGCAGCACCAATATTGTGATTAATGAACGAGTCACAGCTTACTAAACTAAAGGGGACAAATCAAATGAAAGAATCTGATCTACTAAACTAGTTTTTGACAGGAAAACAACAGTTTTTGCCTTTGCTGATATTTTGATGGGCAGCCTTACTCAGTCTTTTCAACATGATTACGTTGTTTCTTGTGCTTGGTTTTACTTCTTGGGCTTATTTTCTTGTACATGGTATTAGATCAAAGGGGATTCATTGTACTCTACTGTTGTAATTCATAAAATATGAAGTTTCTGCAGACAGGAACACCTTTAACCATTTCATGACTTCCTACTTGAAGTCTTTCATTTAACTATAGCCCTTTATTGGTAACTTGTATCTTAATTTGTTGTGTAGAGTTTTTAGTCTCCTCGTTACTCAATCAGAGTGCAAATAGGGACTATTGCATGTTATGTAATGTATATCGTCAATGCTGTTTTGAATGGCTCAGCAGAACCAAATGTAGCACAAGCATCACTTATATATTGTGCAAGCATTATACTGAGGAGTTGAGCATTGAACCATGGATTCAGATAGATCTTGTAGCTTTATACAGTTCATCTTGGTGTGTATGATTTTGAGAGACATTGTCATGTTGATGTTGAAACACGATGATACACTTGATGATGGTGACAAACGGCAGTAACAGTCACAACAGCTTTTACAAGAGAGATGAAAATGGACGTGCTGAGTGGAGTTGCTTGGTCGTATGTTCACTGTCCAAACTAATCTGGTAAGTAGTGTATTGTGTATCCAGTCAAGGTGGTTCAAAAGATGTTGAATGCTGTTGTCATGACTACAATAGTCAGGGTGACAGTTTGATGAGTCTCAATGAGGAGTCCCTCACATGTATTCCTTGAGTTAGCTACTTTGAGCTTCTTCGTTGACGATGGGCTTGCTGTTGTGCTTGTGTGTGTGGAGAAACTGTCATGATTAGTGGAAGATGTCCAGACAAACACCACGCGGTCCCCAGATTCATTCGCTCCTCTTTTGTCCTGATATATTCCCGTCTCGAAAAGTGCCAATTTGGCCTGGTAACTAGACGTGGCCTCTGCAGTCCTTGCAGGTGATTGACCATCATGCCCTTCACCTCTGCTGTTCACCCATAGAGGTGGCTCTGTGAACAGTGCAGAGTGCCACTCCCCCCCAGGTGTCGCCTGAGTGCTTTGCCCACAGATAGGTCTCGTGTAACAGGGGCAGCCTAAGATGGTTGCACGGGTCTGCTCAGTCCACGTCAGGACCTTTGTCATGTTTTCTTCTTCTTCACAAGCCCAGGGGTTATCCCCGAGAGTCATCAAATCCAGCCCCGTCAGCTTATCGAATATCCCCTCGGACAACCAGGAGAAGCGATTAGCATGCAAATAGAACTTAGCCAGCCTCGGCAGCCGATCCAGCGATCCAGGCAGGATCCGCATGAGATAGTTATGCGACAAATCGATGCTCTCCAAGTTGTGCGGCATATTCGTGGGCACGGTCCAAAACCTGTTGTGGCTGAGGTTGAGAGCTCCGAGACTCGGCAGCGTGTTGTTGATGAAGACCACTCTCTCCAGCTCGTTGTCCGACAGGTCCAGCACTTTCAGGTTCCAGTGGTAAGCCGTGTCGTTTTTGTCCAGCGAGCGCAGATGGTTCCCCGCCGCTCGGATGTCCCACAGAGACCGCGGCAGAGCGGGGGGCAGGGTCTCCAGGCGGTTGTAGGACAGGTCCAGGGTTCGCAGGTGGGCATAGTGGGTGAGCTGGCTCTCCAGACCCTGCAAGCTGTCAGCAGAGTGGAATATCAAAAACAAATTTACAGTGTGTAAATTTACATATATACCTACAATTTGACTCTGTAATGTCAGATACACAGCATTGCTAACAACAGCATACTGTACAGCTTCCCCACTACTGTGTATCAGTTATCACTTCACATTGCAAGTGTGAAGGGTGAGCTGCTCTCGTCGTTCTAATTTAGTCCCGTTAGAGGCTCAGACAGATCATTATATTGTATATTATTCTGAGTCAACATATAGTGGTAGAACTAACTTTGTACCTTCTGTTACCTCTTACATGCACAGAAGTCCAGTAAATTGTCCAAGAGCAGACCTGTAACTAAATGAGATTGCAGAGCTGCAGCTGCAGCTGCTTACGTACCTATTAAAAGAGAGGTTGAGAAAGCGGATGTTGTGCTGCAGACCGGGCGGTAACTTGGTTAGGCCTCGCGAGGAGCAGTCAACCACACGGTGCCCCCGACTGCAGGAGCACATGGCGGGGCAGATAGACAGCACCCGACCTCCTAGCAGCCCACACAGCAGCAGGAGGAACAGGCAGGGCAGAGAGGCAGAGCAAACCGGCATGGTCAGGGCTCTGGAGAAACAGAGACAAGGCTTAATTAGGCTTAGGATCGGCATCTGGAATTGATTGTAGAACAAGAAAATGATGGAAATGTTAAGGGTTTACACTGTTTCATGTATAACTGATGTACGGTAACTCCAATATTATACATTAGTTCAAGTTCTGCCCTCATGTAAAGAGGGTAAAGAGTCCCACTTTGATACTCTTATGAAAATTGGATTTTTATAAGGGTGCTAGTCATGCTGAGTGCCGGCCAGCTTGAAGCTCTGCCAGTGGGACTGGAGCTCAGAGTGCTGCAGTGAGCCTTGCTCATTCAGGGCGATACAGCACCTGAAGATGTTCTGATCTAAACACTGAAGGTCCATGTGTGTTTGTGTTTTCAAAGACAGGAACGTGGGACATGTCAACACCCTTTAAACATGTTCCAGAAATGTCCTCACACCGTTGCATTATTCGGTGGATAATAATGCTCTGCTGTGCTTGTGCCATCACTAAACTCCTCCTGTGTTTTGATTAAATGCTGTAAGATTCCTTTTGTCAATATCTCCATGCAACACAAAAAAGGAGAGCTCTGCATAGTGACAGAGCAGGGAGTAGTGTCCTCATGAGCCAGCACAACGTTACGCTGTAGTTTACTGCATCAACAACATTCCCCGATGAAATGGCTCACTGCTCAGGTGTAATGTGGGTCATACGTGTATTCCTTATCTTCCCATTTCAAATCACTCACCTCATCCTTTCTAGTGTTGGTCTGCCATCTCTCCTTTTCGCCTGTCGTTTCCTCCTCCAGCAGTTTTTTCCCCCTTTTGTGCTTTATTGGTTGCTGTTGGAAGGTTACTGGTCTCAACCTCTTTTCTCTGGCTGTTACGGATGTTGTGGCGTGATACTAAACATGCTGCCTGCCAGTGCCGGCCCCCGTCCTGCTCGCCGCTCTGCAGGCTCCCGATGCAGCTGGAGGTTTGGGATAGGAGAAGGAGGGGGATGCAAGGAGGGGGGAGAGAGAGAGAGGTAGAGACAGAGTGAGAGAGAGAGAGAGAGAGAGAGAGAGAGAATTGCAGCAGCGAGCCCTTCCACTCTGCTGCTGATGAGGCAAGCTAGAGAGTGTGTGTGTGTGTGTGTGTGTGTGTGTGTGCGTGCTTCACAGCAGCAGCTCTCTCTCTCTTGTGCACACATTCTTATACACACTTTATATTAAAGGTGCTCTATATGATTTCCAGAGCATTAATATATCATCATCAACTATTGTTTATGTAAAGATATAGAGGAGTAATGTCTACCTGAGCAGAGAATTAAGTCTCTTTCCCTCTGTGTGTTTGTGCATGTGAGCGTGCCCCACTGGCTAGCTAATGGCCGCTCTCATACGGTGGCTACAGCTGATCTGGACCGCCGTCGCCATGGAAGCGTAGCACCCGCCCTCTGGTTTCTCCCCAGGTTAACACTGTTAGCTCTGTCAGCACCGTTACCTTTGTTTTCAGTGTTAGCACCGTTAGCTACGAGCTGCCGGCTCAGCCGTCGCCATGTTGAGAGCCATGTGGAAGCAATAGAAATGCTCCCAGTCTTTAACAATGGGTAAAATGACAGTAATATGAAAGTTGTCACTCGTACTTTTGGCCTCTTTTAGCTCATGATTTTGTTCTTAGAGCACTTGTTTCCAGCAGCAGCAGGGAGTTGTTTTTTAGCAACAATAAGCTCTACTACTGCCGACACTAAAGCAGTTATAGTATGTATGAAATGACGATGTGAAAGGGGTTCTCTTGTACTGAGGAACCTACAGGGAATTATCGCCTGAATCAGCAGCTCTCCTCATAGTGAGTTTGAGCTCGTTGTCCATTGTCCGGCCCGCAACTTCAGTGTTTTAGTCACTCTCATAGCACTGTGTTCTGCTGCAGCACGCAGAGAAAAAGCTCCAAGGAACCACTGTTCACTACCTGCTCAGCAGCACACAGCAGACAGACCCAGTTAGAGACTAGCAGGGGGAACAAAGTGGAGCATTTAGCAGCTAAAGAGACAGATATGTACCAACAGGCCAGAGATAAAAATGTGAAGGAATAGGTGGCTTAGATTTGACTTCAAATGAATGCAAATGTTACTGTGTGTCTGCTGGATATGGACAGTAAATTAACTTAATAAGGTGTGATCATCACAATTATCTGAGGCTGCCGTATAACTAGACAATGAAAGCAGTTTGATGTTCCTCTAATGTGATGTAGCAATGAAAACACACTATAATAGGTTTACAGCTTTTAATGTTCATTTGCTTATCGTCAGCAATATGGTAAATGGACTTGCATTTAAATATATATATATCATTTACAGCCTCTAGAATAATTTGGTGTGTGGAAGTGGGTTTGCTTTCAATGTGACAACCAAAACCACAACCACTCAGAGACATGTGACAGAAACCAGTTTCTCTTTTTTTCTTTTCTTTGCTTAACCTTCAGACTTCTCTTCAGATACAATCAAAGAAACACAAAACAAATTTAAAAAATATACATTTACAGTTTAACAAAATCTTCATGATCAGGATTATTTACAACTTGCAAAGGAACAATATGAGCAAAGCAACTTGATTAAATAACACCTACATCTTCTCTTCATGACTCATAGCCTATAAATGACTCATTATGAAAACCACAGAGCGGTTATCATATGAAACCGTCAATAACCGACAGTAACACTGATCGGATCCCCCCTCCCATCTCACTCTTCTTTCCCTTTCTAATGTGCCCTTAATTGCACATTAAACTAAAAGGTGCTCGGTGAAACCATGCCTAGACTGCGCTAGTAGTAATAGTGGAAATTCATTGAAAATGCAAAACATGAACACAAAGGTGGCCGCATGCACCTCGTGGTTATGTTGATTTATATAGTCGCATGTTACACAGAGGACACAGAGAATCAGGGTGACTTACAGTAAAGGCTGCAATAGTCGGAAGTATTACTCTAACATTATGCATTACACATGATTGAGGAGATGACAACGTGAAAAATACTTCTCTTTTTACTGTTAGCTCTACTGTAGGTTAACATTTTGTGGGTATTTTATGATAATGTCCTTTCTTCAGTCGTGATCTTCTGTGTTATATACTGCTCTTAATTACTGCTTTTTCAAATGTTACATTAGAGACCTCGATAAGATATATAGATCACTTCTCTCGTCATGATTTCCTTAAATGATGACGTGTTGGTTTCCTGTGTTCACAGTCACAGTTGTTGTTGCCCAGAAACCAGTGAAAGTGGATGCGTTGTGGGGGGTTGGGGGCTTAAGCTCTCTTATGGTTGTCAAAAGCCATCAACTCCAGATAGAGTGAGGGAGTTTGCAGGATGGTCTTGACTGTGGTTAGCAGCCTCTGAATTGTTAATATTCAGCAGCGGGTCATTGGTTTGTGAAGAGGTCGCTGAGACAGAGTTTTCAACAGTCTCTGGAGCATCTCCTGTGTCTTTAATTTCTGGAACAACCACAGCAGTCCCGTTGCTCTCTTCTACATCTTTTCCATCCACCTCTCGGCCAAATGTGCCCCCATGATTTTGTTCTCCAAATGTAGTAGCTTGCGTCATGTCTGCCATCTCCTCGTCTCTCTCTGGGAGCATGGACAACCTTTTGGACAGCCGCTGAGGCAGGAAGCTGGAAAGAGAAATTCGGTTGGATGACCTCAGTGTTACCTGGCCGTTGTCAGCTCCCCCCTCAAGAAATGGTGAAGGACCAGCCCAGTCTCCAGTTGTTACCTGCTGCCTCTGAAGCTTCCGTTTCTTTATATAGATGGCCAGGAATCCTACCATCATCAATAGCAGGGCTCCACCTATTATCCCTGCCACTGCTTTGCCGTCGTTTGTTCCCTTTTTGGACTTTTCTGGAGGATCCTGTCTGTCCTTTGCCTTGGTGATGTGGATGAACGGTGTCTTTGTTGTGGCTATTGAACTTTTGTATAAACCCGTGGACGGCGTAGCATCATCACCTGTGACTGAGCTTGTGCTGGTAGATTTGTGTTCAACAGGCTCGGAAGATGTGTTTGTAGCAGAGGTGAGGTTTGTAGACGGCGTTGGACGTGTAAATGGACGGGTCGTTGTAGCGTTGGTGAACTGGCTTTGGTTGGAGCTGCTTGGCGTCGACGGTACCCATGTAGCTGTGGTTGGGATGCTGGCGTGACTGGTTACAACCGTCGTTGCTGATGTTGCAACTTTAAATTGTATTTCTGTTGTGGACTTCATGCCTACTGTTGAGCTATTTAACTGAGACGATGTGGAAGTGGTTGGCGTTGCTGATGTTTGCGTTGCTGCGGCTTGCATAGCTGGTGAGAATGTCTCAGAAGGCGTTGTTGGAGTAGTTTGCAGTGAGGGTTTAGCGCTGAGTTTTTCTTCTGTTGGATTTGCATAAACTACGATAGACTGTGTGACGTTAGGACCTGGATTTAGACTGGACGCCTCCCGTGTTCCCAGCTGGTCGGGAGTGAACTTATTTGGTGTTGTTGCCATTACATTGGTGAAGTTGTTATTCTGGTCAGACGTCACCGTGCTGCTCGCTGTCAGCTGCAGCAGCCATATGAAAATCAGGCTTACGAAATTGATGGTCATTGTTTTTCTTCTCTCTTCTGGCCGGTTGCTGCGTCTTTGTAGCTAGAAGAGAGGAAGTTATTTAGTCAGAGATGGAAAGCATGCAATCTGAAGCAATGTGGTGTTGTGAAATGTAGCTGGTGCTGCATCGCTTCCTCAAAATGCCACTCTAAATAGGCATATGTCTCCTGGGTACGTACAGGGTGTATGTAAAGCACTACAGTTTCTTCTGACTTATACATTCATCTCTCTTTAGTAACATACAACAATATTAAAATATCATCATTTAAATTAGGTGTCCTGTTTAATCAAGAAAGTAAACGTTGGCTTTGATAATAATTATTTTTGTTGTTTGTTTCTTATTTTTCTTATCAACTTCATCATTATCATTTATCAATACGAAATTACTCCAGGTTACTTTAGTTGTGATTGTGAGCAGATCAAATATATACAAGTTGTCTGTAAATAGATCAGGACACTTTTATGTGGACACTTTGCCCCATTTTTAGCCCCCGCAATTAGGTGGACCTAAGGCTATATTAATAACTCAAATGAGTAAAATGTACTTACCGATGACTTTAGACAGATAACCTCCGTAACTCGTTAGCTCACGTCCTTCCAGGATGTATTAAAAGTTTAGTATTTTAAGGATATTATGCGGCTGCTTGTCTGGCAGGATGTCCCCTGAATGAAAGCAGGAACTCGGGGCATGGAGGCTCCTCTCTGCTCAGATCTTGACTCTTTTTGACTCACTTTCAGGAAGTGTGACATGTGAAACTGATGACAACCCTCTGCATTCTCACTCCGCTGTGCTAAACGTAGTAGTTCATGTACCAAACCAAAGCCTTATTACATGAACTTAGTACATGTACAGAACTGAACTGAATCAACATTTGTAGAAATCCAACATGTCCAGTACCTTGACTTTAATGATCTGCAAGACAAAATCATTTAAACTTGTACAGTACATGTAGGCCTGATGGCTTGCACATGCTATTAAGGTCCTTGCAGCCATTAAATTCACACCATTCATACAGAGCCCTTTCTTCTGCTGAGTCGTCAAGTATGGTGAACAGAGCAACAGATGCACATCCACGTCAGGGTCCATGTACCTGCTATCTTCAGATAGGCACTTGAACATGCACATGACTGACTTTTCAGTGACTCAACCCGGCACAAATCAAACACATGCCATGTGCGAAGATGCTACAGAGCTTTTCAGACACGACTGATAAAAGCGAATCACTTCAATGAAGAAGTAAAGTAACTATCGATGTGTCTCAGGGTTTTAGAAAGACGGCCAATTAGCTTTAAAAACAGGAGATTTTAGAAATCTACATGTGAGTAAATATTTTGTCTTGTTTACATATTCAGCCTTTCAACCTTTTATTTCATTAGAATACATTTAATACATGACTCCTTTCTTTACAGGGATTGTATAAAGGCCATAAAGTACGCAGAGGTTGCGTTAACTGAATATTTTCCGTCATTGACCAAATTTTTTAAACAAAGACGGAAAGATCCGAACACTGAGGGTAATCTACAAACACATGATTGTACATCAACAACTTTATGTCTGCTCTGTACTGAAGCTGCCTGGGTAAAAGCCCAGTGTTGCTCACACAGTAAATGATAGAGTGATAAACTTTGTGGTGTTGTCTGCTCATGCAGAAGATTAACCTCAATCTAATTGGGACACCCACAGTGTAGCATATGTTATGTCTTAACTGTATTTCTTTACAATTACAACCCCCCCCAAACCTCTATGGAGCAGCAGGTGTGTTAGGTAGTCACATTTAGTCATGACCAGTGAATAATGTTGTTCTCCATAATAATAATGATAAGAAGAAGAAACTTAGCATGTTTTATTTCTGCTTACCACACCTTCAATACTTCAGTACCATCTGGCTAATCATTTCTTACAATGATGCTTCAATGTGTTTTTATAACTATACACTCCCTAAAGAAACCAATATAACTGAATGGCATAGAGTTTATGGATTGATTGATTGACACAAGACATTGACACAATTCAAAAATCTATTTATTTTAACAGGCTCTGTTTCATGTGTTATGAAAGGACAGCGGTATTAGTCTGCAGTACAGGAGACCATAGACAGCTAAACTGTCAACAAGGATTTATTAATACATCAAGGACTATTAGCAGGCATTGTACCAAACTCTCTGAACCATCATTTCAACATGGATTTGGCAGCACTCGAGGGTCCCCGGTGTCAAATCTAGGAACAGGTCTTGGCATCTCTTTTGATACTTGTAAAGTGTGTTGATCTACTTGTTACCTTTTTATCTGCTTCTTAAATATATTTTGTCTGTTCATTTATGTCGTAAAACCAGAAAACTGAGCCACATCGAACAGTCTTACGGCAAATGTTGAAGCAAGGGTGTAAAAATATGTATCATATTAGATGTTGAGAAGTTATACTTAACTAATTCTTATGGAAATATGTACACCTCACTCTTTTACCGCCTCAAGCGGCTTTACAGAGTGTACAGCATACACCTCAGATGAGGGAAAACTCCAGAAAAAACTTAAACGGGAAAAAAATAGAAGAAAGTTCAGAAAGAGCAACCGAGGAGGTGTTTATAATTACAGAGTTTTATGATAAGAATAATGTTGCCGACTGAACAACAGAGAGGTCTTCTCGGTCATCTTATTGTCAGACACAAGAAACAAATATTTTAAATTGAGTCTTTTTCTATACGTTTTTCTAAATGGTATAGTAATTTTGAACAAAACATCAAAATATCTACACGTTACCAGGACTGGGTTAAACCACAATAGTTTTTTGGTCCTGACTAAAATGTGCATAGCACTGAGTAAAACAGATATTGAATGAATTGACGGATTTGTAAACTTCCTGATAATTAGATAAAAGTATAATTTTGCATGATTTACACTATATACAAGATATATAACATTTGACAACTTTGGTTTCTATTTCTCAAAGAAAGGTATCGAAAAATGATCTTTTTGGTTTGGGTGCAATATCTCTGGTATTGTATACTGGATTTCAAACGATGCCCAGGTGGCCCTACATGTTTTAGTTAGGTTTTAGTTAAATTCTATGAGGTGAAATAAACTAGAAAGAACGTAAATATAACACATCAGCTGAACTGACTGGTTGCTGTTTGTATCTGGGGCTGGAGTTTACCTCCTCACACAACGAGGGGCATGTCCTCTAGATCCCTGGGAATCTCCAGACAGGAATCTCTGGAGCTGGAGCTCTGCATCAGACCGGTTGTCTCTTCAGGGTCAAAAGCCGTGGCCCCTTTCTCAAGTCCTGCCCCAGCCTCTTCCCTTTCAACCTGCCTCTCTTCCTCCATCTCGCTGTCTGCTCTCACCTCCTCGAGCATGACACTGGCATCGCACGGCCCGACCAGTCCTCCGGCCTCTGGATTGTCGACGCCCCAGTAGCCCGTACCGCTCACCAAGTCCATGTTGGACCGGGAGGTTCGAGGGGCATAAACCCGGCGCTGCATCTGGCACACCTGGCATGCCAATACCACGACGGCGACTAGCAGGCAGACAATCAGCCCCCCTGCTGAGCCTATAGCTATCAAACCCATCTCGGTGTCGATAAGGCAGTCGGCACGAGTGCCGTTGGTGTCTAGGTCCGGTGAGTCAGTGCGGCCAATGGTAGTGAGGCTGGGCTCCACAGCAGGGGTTGAGCTGCCACCTTGATCTCCTGCTCTTTGCGAATACGTCTTCATGGTTGACAGGTCTCTGTCTGCATCAGTCGGACCGAACTGCAGCTGGTTGAGCAGGAGAAACAGCCAGAGAGAAGTTCTGGTGCCTTCCATTGTGCTCTGTAATTAAAAGCAGAAATGTAGCATCACTGTTTAAGGTGAAGATGAACTGACGGTACTGAACTGCTCTTAGCCCTGATGAAGCTGCTACTTAAGTACTTACATAATGCAACTGCAAAAACAATTGAGACCAGAAAGTTGATTTCTATAGTTAAGCTTATTTTAAAAGTTTAACTTTTAACGTAAGTGTGATTTTGCATTGGCAATACTTACTTGACGTAGTCTTATGTGGAGGTCTTGGTGGAGGGATGGAGTGAGACACCTGCTGCAGACAGACTCTTGAGATGCTCTGAACTCACTTCCTGTCCCCCTCTCTGGGTCTTTTTCTGGCCGGGTTATTTCGGGGCCCCTCGTTGACGCCACAGATGCCTATTAGCTATTACAAGAAAAGAGAGACAAAAAAGAAATGTCGTTTCTCAGAAGTCAAATAGACTTTCACTAGTCTAACACATGATGCTGTGAACAGTTTTAGGCATGCTCAGCTACACAGCTACATTTACTACAGAAGGCCTGAATTTGAATTTGACCTTGTCTGATTTTTTTATCTCCTTTCTTTAGGTTCAAAACCGGCCAGATCAATGGTGACCTACTCATCTACCATGTCCTCCTCACTCTCAAACCCTACTACGCTAAGCCCTACGAGATAGTTGTGGACTTGACACATGTAGGACCCAGCAATCGCTTCAAGACCGACTTCCTGTCCAAGTGGTTTGTGGTCTTTCCTGGCTTTGCCTATGAAAATGTAGCAGCCGTCTTTGTCTACAACTGCAACACCTGGGTGAGGGAGTACACCAAGTACCACGAGCGGCTACTGACGGGCTTGAAGGGCAGCAAGCGGCTCCAGTTCATCGACTCGCCGGCTAAGCTGGCCGAGCACATCGAACCCGACCAACAGAAGCTACCTGCAGCCACACTGACCCTGGAGGAAGATCTTAAAGTGTTCCATAATGCCCTCAAGCTGGCCCATAAAGACACCAAGGTCTCAATAAAGGTGAGGATGCAGCCATAGGGCAGCGGTAGCTCAGTCTGTAGGGGAACCGGAAGGTCAAGGTTCAAGTCCCCGCACGGACCAAGTACGGATTTACTTTACTGTTACATTTACACAGCAGTTTGTACTAAAAGATGCTGAATATGTTTTAGTCTGAAAGGATTAGATCAGAGAAGGTTAGTACGATCATTAGAGAAGTCTTGGGTTTCCTAAAACAACGTATGTTTTTTCTTGCTGATCAGGTGGGCTCGACTGCGGTTCAGGTGACCTCAGCCGAGCGGACGCGTGTCCTCGGCCAGCCCGTCTTCCTCAACGACGTCTACTACGCCTCAGAGATCGAGGAGATTTGCCTGGTGGATGAGAGCCAGTTCACCCTCACCATGGCCAACCAGGGCACGCCGCTCACATTCATGCACCAGGAGTGCGACGCCATTGTCCAGTCCATCATCCACATCCGAACACGCTGGGAGCTGTCGCAGCCCGACTCCATCCCACAGCACACCAAAATTCGACCAAAAGACGTTCCCGGCACTCTGCTCAACATCGCTCTGCTGAACCTGGGCAGTTCTGACCCCAGCCTCAGGTCAGTCCTGCACGGCATTTAGAGTTATTCTAGCAAGACGTTTCCACATTAAAAAAAAACAGTAAGCTCACCAGCTTTAATGAAAAAAGTGGGGCTGTAGAACAAAGGAGAGTCTGATCACTGTATTTGAGACATCAACGATTTTTCTTTTTGCCAAACAAGTTGTAATTTGTGCAGTGGACTTCCAGCTGGAGGAAGTGACATGTCAACAATGTCAAATCCATATTGTTGTTTAAACTGCAGCAAAGCAGATGCTCTCTTTCCGGAGAAAGATAACTGTTTGGTGTCTTTTTCTTTTGTATCAGGAATCCTTATTCCTAGTACCAAAATGTCAAGACAGTTGTGTTTTTTGGCTGCAAATGTAAAATGAACTTGTGTGGCTTTAGCTTAACATTAAATTACGCTACATGGAGACTGTTATTTCTGCCCATATCTGTTAGGGGAAAAAAGACAAGTGAGGAATGGTAAGACTTGAAAGCACTTCTCTTGACAGGACTTAACACCTCTGACTTGTTGTCCATCCCACATCCAGGTCTGCGGCTTACAATCTATTGTGTGCTCTGACCTGCACCTTCAACCTAAAGATAGAGGGCCAGCTGCTGGAGACGTCAGGCCTCTGCATCCCAGCTAACAACACCCTCTTCATAGTCTCCATCAGCAAGACTCTGGCTGCCAACGAGCCACATCTGACACTGGAGTTTCTGGAGGAGTGCATTTCAGGCTTCAGCAAGTCCAGTAAGTCCACTTAACACAGCTGCTGGAAGGCATACACATGCTCTCATATATACACCGTCCTCATACAGCTGGGTCATTCTCTTGTTACTCTTTCTGAATCTAATAGACACATTGGGCTCATATGGGGTTTGTTGTGTTTGCACATAACCGCCTTTTTTCGGGGTTTGTGCAAATATGTTGTTGGGCACAATAGAGATTTTACTAATAGGCCACATATTCATTACACAAAATGATCATCATCTCAGCTCAGTGGAAATGAGACTGGTCCCTCATTTAAGACAATCGCTAAGAATCTGAAAGCCCTGCGCTCCCACTAAAGACACTAAAAACAGCTAAACAGCACTCTGAGTTAGTTATGGAAAGTCGTAAAAAGGTCACGATGAATCCTTGTTGGTAGCCGTATGTGAAGCAGGTGTCATGTTGCTAGTGTGTTAGAGCGATGATGCGTTGTGCTGCACTGAGCTGGTCTAGTTGTCTCCGCCGCTGCAGCTCTTTAATGTGTTGCCAGTGTTTCTGCTTTAGTTTCACTCTCATGGATGACCGTTCTTTTGTTTTGGTCGATTATGATTGACTGGATTCTCTCTCACTACACACATACCGTATGTCGGGTGTTCAAGTCGTCCTGCCCTCTTTTAAACCGCTCTGTAATACCACACAATAAGGCTAGGTGACACAGCAAATCCCACATTTGATGCAACCAAGAGCATACATTTGTTAGACATGTTTGTTATTAATGCTGTGATATCATATAGTGAACTTGGCTGTAGGCTACCTTGCATTAAAAACTATGTGTATTGACGGAGTGTTGTTTTTCTATTGTAGGTATTGAGCTGAAGCATCTGTGCTTGGAGTACATGACACCGTGGCTGCTAAACCTGGTTCGCTTCTGTAAGCACAACGATGACGCCAAGCGCCAGCGCGTCACCGCCATATTGGACAAACTCATCACCATGACGATCAACGAAAAGCAGATGTATCCCTCCATCCAGGCCAAGATCTGGGGCAGCCTGGGCCAGGTGAGTCTACCACACCAGCAGCCCGATGAGTAGACGACGTGTTGTGGATTTGACCTCTAACTTCCTCACTGTGTCCTCAGATAACCGACCTGCTGGATGTGGTGTTGGACAGCTTTATCAAGACCAGTGCCACGGGAGGCCTGGGCTCCATCAAAGCAGAGGTCATGGCTGATACTGCAGTGGCTCTGGCTTCAGGGAATGTCAAACTGGTCTCCAGCAAGGTGAGCTAATATATTCTGGAATAGTGTCTGCAGAGTTACCTGTGTTCAGCACGAAGACACATTTTGTTCATTGAATATATACATGTATATAGCCACTGAAAACCACCCAGACAGAAGCTTGTTGGCTCAGTTTCTGTGGTTCCTGCATCAAAATGAGCATGTTGAAGAGGCGCCGCCTTCTTTCTATATGTTGGCTAAACTTAACATATCTACCTCGACTACTTCTGTCTGTATGGAGCATCTGGTGTGTTCTTACGAGCATCAATTGACACAAGGCTACGCAATGTGATCAGTGTGTGTGATGCACTATAAGGATGGCGTTTCCCTGCCAGCCATTTTTTGAATGCAGCAGAGAGAATTGATGGAGGAAGAAAAAGGCTAAGCAGCAACAGCAACCGCATGAGAACCCTAACCCCCGACATCTTCTTGTGACTTTTTGCAAGATAACCACAGCAGCTTGAGCTAAAAGTAGCGTGTCTTTTGTTCCCTACTTTCATTTCAAAGTGCACCAGAATGCTCCATTTACACATTCAAATTGTACAAATCGGTTTGGTAATCCCCCCCAACCTCAGCTACCCGGGTCACGATAGTTTCACACCACATTTTAGACAACATACCTGTAACATGAAATATATCTACTGACTTGTTGCTACATTCAGTTTAAATAATACTTTTCCATATTGTTAAAGTAAGCACATGTTATATTCCATAACATTAATACAAGACTATTGTATTACAGCATTGACATTGTTGTATTTATTATAGCGAAGTGACAAGATGAATGAATGAATTACATTTTTGTTAAAGGTTATTAGAAATCGGCATTAAATGTAATAATTACTTACTTACTAATGGAAGAAATAAATCCAATGCTGTATATCACTCCTGACTATTCAAAGAAACCAACTCATTCACTCACTATCCATCGGCTGTGTGCTCTGGATCCAAATTCAGCCTGTTACTCAGATAGACAAACACAACATAGACCGCAGACACAATAGAAAAGCCAGGCCCCGGCTCCTATTATGGCAGACACCAGCACTACACTGAATGGTGGCCATTGTGAAGGTTGTTGACGAAGAAAAGCCAGTCAGTGTTTAAGCTGAAGTGCTGCTCGCCCACCGCACTGATTTTGTGTTGTTTTAACAAAGTGTTGTACTGAATTTAAGAATATCAAATTGCAAACTGTACATATCTGTTGGACCATACATGAATCTTAATGTCGGTGTTATCCACAGGGTTACTGTCTGATGTCATGGCAAGACAGCCCACTTCTTCACAATGGTGCCTTGTCCGCTGCTCTTGAACTCTTTTGTTTCCCAGAATTGAATACACGCTATTTTCTAATTGGTTTTGACCATCGCCATACTGTCACATGTATCAGCTCCATAACTAAAAAGACTGTTTTATGTTCTTCTACGTTTGGGCACAGTAGATTTCACCACAACTTCTACATGAAGACATTGTATGTGTGAGCTAGACAGCTTTCCGAGCTTGAGAAGTTATTTATGTAGTTTTGGACCCGGCCGTCATGTTGAAAGCTGTCGAGACAAAACCAAGCACCGCCCACCGGCCGGAGCAAATGTTCTAATTTTACAGCTGAACAGTACACTAAAATACGATTCTGACAACATCTGTGGAGAGAAATAAACATTACAGTAACAGAATATTGATTAATATTTGATCAGCGTCGCCTAGGTTGACCGTTTGATCAGAGTTCACCAGCTGATTGACAGCTGCTGTAGAGACTCCTCGGCTCTGATTGGTTGTTTTCCTTCGGCTGCGATGGAATCTTGTAAATGGTCTTTAGGGGGAGACAGCAGGTCAACAGTAGATGTCAAATAGAAGTGGTGTACATCATCTGAAAGCTGGGAACCTGAAGATTAATTTGAGATGCAGCTCAGCACTGTGTGTCAAGTTGTTCTAGTTATAAATCAGAAATAAACATGAAATATTTAATGAATTCATGTGTATAAGGGTTTAGAACATGATGATAGAAGTATATGATGTCTATCACCATGCTCTATTATGTCTCATAAGATTTTGCAGCAGTTTTGGGGTTGATACCATTTGTTAAACAGATTTGGGGCTAAATTTAACAATTTCTTACCACTGGAAAATTTATAAAATTGATCAATAATCCCTCCAAAATACCACATTAAGACACCAAGACCTTGAGGAACACCATAGAAAAAGCCATGCTGTGATTTGGGATCAAAAACTTAAATCATCATGTATCACCAGCTGCAGTTTTTGAGCACAAAACAGACAACTGAGTCCCCAGTTCACCATCAGGGAGAGTTACTGTAGCAGCCATGACGCTGCGTGTAGTGTCGAGGACACATGCAACCACTTTCCCAGTAAAAGTCTCCACCGCATCATTTAGTTTAGCTGTGTGGTTGTCAGCTGTGTGTCAGCCGGCGTAACGTTAGCAGTGTCTGACAGACCGTGTGTGTGTGGCGGTGGTGAGTGTGGGGTTATAAATGGGAACGTAGCAGTACAGTGTGTGTACAGTTTATTTGTGGACCCTAGGAAGAATAGCTGCTGCTAAGCAAAAGCTAATGGGGATCTAAATAAACAAACAAACAAACAAATTTGTCGGTGAATAAATGCTACAACTCCTCAGACCCAAACCAAGCTGCTGTATCTGTAACACCGGCTCAGACTCTCTTAAGGTGGACTGTTAAGGTGGACCAGCTATTCTCCTGGAAGTGACAAGCCTGCCCTCAGTTTTGCTCAGCTTTTTATTTAATTTTATCTCAGGAGGTTTATGATGGATTTGGTCGTATGGACATATTTGTTGCCACCGAGGTGTATTGTATTGTAATGAGACTGTATGATATTTGTCATGATAGCTGCCTGCACAGAGTTTTGTCCGTAGTGTTTCAATGGTGGTCTTCTCTTGTTCTTTGTGGCAGGTTATTGGTCGCATGTGTAAGATCATAGACAAGACGTGCCTGTCGCCAACGCCCACACTGGAGCAGCACCTGATGTGGGACGACATCGCCATCTTGGCACGCTACATGCTCATGCTGTCCTTCAACAATTCCCTGGATGTCGCAGCCCACCTGCCCTACCTGTTCCACGTGGTGACCCTGCTGGTAGCCACCGGGCCGCTGTCCCTTAGGGCCTCCACCCACGGTTTGGTCATCAACATCATCCACTCCCTCTGCACCTGCTCGCAGCTCAACTTCAGTGGTGAGGAACTTACTGTGGCCGTTTGATTTGACCAGCAGCGTGCTGTTGCAGTATGGATGAGAGATTTGTCTTCCAGTTTATGGGAATGGTGTAGATGACTCGTATGAGAGCAATCTGAAAGCGAGGTGTACTCAAAACAGAGTTTGTGTCCTATCAAAATAAAATGTGCGTTGTCGTGTTCAATGATTTCAGAGGAGACAAAGCAGGTTCTGAGGCTGAGCCTGACGGAGTTCTCCCTGCCCAAGTTCTACCTGCTGTTCGGCATCAGCAAAGTCAAGTCAGCCGCCGTCATCGCCTTCCGCTCCAGCTACAGAGACCGCTCCTTCTCACCAGGCTCCTACGAGAGGGAGACGTTTGCCCTGTCCTCCCTGGAGACCGTCACCGAGGCCTTACTGGAGATCATGGAGGTCAGCTGACAAAACTGTTCTTCACTCGTGCATTTATTTCATATAAGAAAACCCAAAGATCCCAGCAAGAGTTGGGAGATATGACAGAAAATGTTATAATAAAAATGTCCATGTCCTGCGATAATAATCTCTGTTACAATACTGTGTATTCAGTGTGTTAAATGCTTAATTTGATTGTGGAACAAAACAACCGAAATGCAACAAGAAAATTCTTAATATTTTTATCAATATAAAACTCTTTGCTGCAATTTAGATAGTTGATAAGCAGCCGGCCAAATGTGATGTTCTCTGTTCTTGACCTGTTAACAGTTCAATAATAGATCTGCCAAATCTATCAAAATGAAAACATGTCTCACAACTTGCATTGCCGCTCACACTGGTCTACAACTGTCTGTGCATTCTCACAGTCAGAGATTTGCCAACTCTGTCAGTTTCTTTAAGTCTGTTTGCTCTCCGTTTTCTTTCTCCAGGCTTGTATGAGGGACATCCCAGCCTGCAAGTGGTTGGACCAGTGGACAGAGCTCGCACAGAAGTATGAACCTCCTTCATCTTATTTTAATGCATTCATGTTAAAGCTAGGGTTGGTAATGTATTTTAGAAACGTTTTTGTGTTATATAAGTTGAAATTCTCTTTACATTCCGACAGCAATCGATAAATCAAATCCTCTGACAAAAAAAAAGGGAAAAATCTGTGGCTGTCGCAGGACTGTAATAATCCCGCCCAATCATTTCATTCAGCCTGAATGAAATGCTTTGGAGGTAGACCTGAAGGGACGGACAGTCAGTGTTGCCGACTTGGTGACTTTCTCTCTAGATTTAGGGACTTTTGGAGCTTTCATTGGAGAAGAGTTGGAAACACTGGGCTGGGTTTTTCGGTTGGATACTTTTAATAATCTAGCGTACTCTTGCCGGTTTCTCCAATGTTGCCAACCTCCACCTTCTAAGAACATGAATGTGCAGCGTGTAACTTACTGTATGTGTGTGTTTGGATTCCAGGTTTGCATTCCAGTACAACCCGTCTCTCCAGCCCAGAGCGCTGGTGGTGTTCGGCTGCATCAGTAAGAGGGTGAGCCACGGACAGATCAAGCAGATCATCCGAATCCTCAGCAAGGCCAGCCCTCTGCTCAGCATAGACCGGGTGAGAGTGCACATTCACTCATATGACCCTCTCTGTCAAACCTATGCTCTAAACCATCAACATGACATGTGTTTCAGTTCATTGAAAATCAATAGAAGGCACCCAGTACAGTGCACATTCAGTCCACCAACGCTGTGCTGTTGGCTAGTTAGGCTACTTCACCTTCACTTGTGAAAGTCTTATTATGGATTATTATGGAGTATGATACCAAAAGGTTAAAGATTTTCTTCACTCCTCTGTTCTGAAAACATATTTGTAGAGCCCTAACTCTCTAATGAACATCATGCTGTATTGAAAAAAAGACTTGAAACTAGCGATTGAGACCGTAAACTCATGTTTACAATGTTTACTGAGGTAATAAATCAAGTGAGAAGTAGGGTCATTTTCTCATAAACTTCTATACAACCAGAGGAGTCGCCCCCTGCTGGCTGTTCGAAAGAATGCAGGTTGAAGGCACTTCAGCATTGGCCTCTCAGACCTGGAGTTTGCCTCTTGCTTTATACAGAGACATTTGATTGAATGTTACTTTCATGTAGTATTAGTTGGATTGGTATTTGTAACAGCTAATCAGTACAGTGAAGGCGGTGATGAATATGTTGTTTAATGACTTTCTTTGTCCCTCCTCTCCCTCCACACTTGCTCCTTCTCTCACTTCCCTCTTCATCACAGGGTCTGGAGAGCTGTCTGAAGGGGCCGGACAATTACAACAGCCAAGTGTTGATAGAGGCCACAGTCATTGCTCTGACCAAGCTGCAGCCGCTACTCAGCAAGGTATGAGATCCACCTGCAGCCACCTGCATTATCTATGCCAAGCTAAATCAAATATCAAGATAAGTTCTACAATAGTTCTAAATTAGCTGAATGATCAGCAGTTCAGTAGTGAATCTCTGTTCATCTCTCCATAATGGGGGTAGATTTGTCTCAATAATATTTGTGCGAACAAATCGGCAATCTGTGTGTAAATGTGTCCCGCTAGGGATTTGAATGAAATGTTTTGAAGGGGTGGGGTGTGGCACAATGAACAATAGACAGATTTTGGTGGCGATCCAGATCATGATCAACTGTAGATTCAGCATTTTTTTCACATTAAACTCGGTGAAATTACAGTTGAGTTCGACCAAAGCACACTTAGTGATTGTTGGAAAGAGTAACGACGACGGTTTAGGTGAGTTTTATTTTGTTTCTGTCCAGTTTGAATGTTTTACGATGCTCCGCTACGTTCAGCTGATCTCAACATAAACAAAAATAAACGTGGATGATGGCGCAAGCTGAACGGAGAGGGCGGAACATTCATACTCGGGCAGCTTGGCAGAGGTCTGCGCTCTCCGAGTGCCATTCTAGTTTAATTGTAAATTAATTTAATGTATTTTGTTTTTGTATTTGCAGATCTGTTTAATATTTGCAAAATAGTTTATACATTTTTTTTGTATTTGTGGAAGGTGTTTATGTTTACAGGCATTTACACACAGGTTGTCGATTTGTTCACACAAATAATAATGAGACAAATCTACCCCCATACTCCGTTGTCACTTCAACAGAAATGTATTTTTATTGAAGTCGTTGACAATAGCACAACTCTTCTTCGCTGTGTTGGACCAGTCACACTGTGTATCAGCTACTGTCCTAACAAGCCCACCCTGTGTGTGTGTGTGTGTGTGTGTGTCTGCAGGAGTCTCCCATGCACAAAGCTCTGTTCTGGGTGGCTGTAGCTGTGCTGCAGCTGGATGAAGTCAACCTGTACTCTGCTGGAACCGCCCTGATGGAGCAGAACCTCCACACTCTGGACACAATGCGCGTCTTCAATGACAAGGTAAAACACACATACAAACACGTTCTATACACCCCTGAAGACACTACAGTAGGTCTCCTCTGCTCAAACATCCCCACAGTTTGATGTTGTGTGAACTAAAAGCCAACACAGTACTCATAATGGGTTTGGACTGCTCACTCAGGCTGCAATCAGAGGTTTTCAAGGACACACACGTGAAAAAAAGTTATTTTAAAAGTACTTTTCAAATGGAAACGCCCACTCAGCTGTCGCAAAACCAAAGTAGGCTAATCTAAAAGGTTATGAATAGTGTGAATGCTAATATTAGCTGAGTTAAAGTTAGCGCTGTTTGTGCGTTTATGCAGATTTTCAGTGGGTGAATGCATGCTCATGATTGGATGAGAGTATTACTCATAGAGTCCAGTAGAGGGCGGAGCCTGTGTGAGTTAGAACGTTAATACACTGACTATAAGGATGTATATTATACTGTACACGTAGCTGAGTTATCATGCAGACAGTAGCAAAATAATTATCAAAAATATGTCTGATTAATATTTTATTCATTCATCGTCTCTTAAAAAAAAACTGATGTAACAAGATAATAGACCCTATTTGTCAGATGCCTGATGATCAGAAAAATACTGTACCTTAAATTCAAGGATTGCTGTGACACACCGATTAATTTAATCTCTGTATGTCACAACTTTTACTTTAAGTACTTGACTTAAAACTTTAAAATGGTTATGATATGGATTTTCATCACTCGAGTAATATAGAAGATAATCACTGGCAGATGTATTTGTATGATCAGTGTGGGGCAAGGGAAATAATTGAAATGATTTACAGACTGTAACGACAGTTATAGACTGTAACAAGAGTCTGTAACGTTAGTTGAACCATTTTCTCACTCATGCATGGCTATTAAAGTAAATAGAAAATATAAAACGGCCAAATAACAAGATAACAGATAGATAGATAGTAACTTTATTGATCCCGAGGGAAATTCAAGTTTCCAATATCACAGTTCCATAGTGCAAACATATTAGTAAAAAGGCACAAGTAAGTAGTACAAAGTACATATAAAAGAAAAATATACCAGATATCAAAATACCAGGAGATGAGGAAACTGTTAAAAATGAATATAATGCAGGGTAACAACTGAGATACAGGACTATTAAAAATGTGAACATAATGCAAAAAGTGATATAGTGCTGGATAATAAAATACAGGAGATATAGAGACCAGGAGATTAAGAAATGTCAAATATGGAATATAATGCGGGATAAGAACTGAGGTAGAGAGTTTTTAAAAGTAGACTAAAGTGCAGAATAAAGCGGTACATTGATTGTAGAATACAGTAGAAGAAGTCTATAAAGGTGCAGAGTAGAGCTGTTTGTGCTGTGCAGAATTAAAAAAGTAGCTCAGTCTATTAAAGTGCACTTTGTGCATTATCTGTCCTGCAGACAAGATGCTTTCACTTCAAGAGTTGTACTGCTGTGAAAAGACTTTTTCAATCTGCAGAGTTTACAGAGCACCACGTTGTTGGCTCTCTGTCTAAAATACTTCCAAACTCCAGAGGATTGGGGGGAGAGGTTTTTGGTTGTGTCTAGGAGAAAGCAAACTGCAAAATCTGATCTGAGATCTGCAAAAACTTGCAAAACTCTCACGAGACTCGCTGCCCGACGACCTGTCCTAACCTTAACCATTTGAGTTCAATGCCTAACCTCTCTCAATGTCCCGTAGGTGTGAATGTGAGTGTGAATGGTTGTCTGTCTCTGTGTCAGCCCTGTGATAGTCTCGCCCAATGTCAGCTGGGATCGGCTCCAGCCACCCCCCCGCGGTTACAGATAATGGATGGATGGATGGACAATTATGAGAATTATAATACTCTGTGGCCTTGCAAAAAATGTTGTGTGACCAGCAGTTGAGAATTATTGTTATAAAGCATTATGAATATTTCTGACATTGCATGTTTTTAAAATGACAACATGACTCAATACAGCTTCCTCATTCCCACCTTCTCCTCCTAATGTGCTCCTCCAGAGTCCAGAAGAAGTATTCATGGAGATCAGATGTCCTTTAGAATGGCACTGTAAGCAGATGGATCACTTTGTGGGCCTCAACTTTAGTGCCAACTTCAACTTTGCACTGGTGGGCCACCTACTCAAAGGTAACGCTGCTGCTGAGATGAGCATTTACAGGCAGTCCTTCAGTGGTTTTTGATGAATCATTGGGTGCACATGTTCACATCAATCACATAACGAAGAAACAGATTGATAAACAGTAAAAACGCTAAATGTAACTCTAAATCACACTGATTCATCTAGTAAGTATGCACATAACAAGGTGCTGAGCACAGTTCAATTCTGCAGTGTTTCAGGAAGAAAGTCCGAGTCAACTTCAACACCACATGTAGTCTCATTGTTCTCTCTTTCTGATTGTTTTACGCCAAGACCTTTGGCTCAGTGTCTCGTCTGTCTTTATGTGTCCAACTTGTGTCTCTAGGCTACAGACACCCATCAGCCACCACAGTAGCAAGGACGGTGAGAATCCTACACACACTTCTGGCTCTCATCAGCAAACATCTGAAATGTGACAAGTTCGAGGTCAACACCCAGAGTGTGGCCTATCTAGCTGGTACGTAATACATCCTGATACATCCTCATGTATACTTTATACTATATCTATGATTTCCTAAAATTCTATTCAGATTTAATATCAATTTTTATGGGTCTGTCTTGCTATCGTCGATGACCGTCATTCCTTCTTGTTGTTTTGTGCAGCACTGCTCACCGTATCTGAGGAGGTCCGAAGTCGCTGCAGCCTCAAACACAGGAAGTCACTACTGATTTCTGACCTCTCCATGGACCCAGTACCCATGGACACATACTCCAGTCACATCACTGATCCCAGCTGCAGGTGAGCCGACGAACAGAGGACAACTTCAGACAGGATGAGGTGGTCTGGCCCATCCGCAACAACATAGCAAGCTAGTCGAAATTCAGCCAGAGAGCGTACTCGCTTTAGATGCAGACTTCAGTTTTCATGGCCTTGTATCCTTCTTCTTTTCAATTTCCTAGTGAGAATTCCAGTGTGCCATAGTTTGGTTTGTATTATCCGTTGTCCAGATTTTAGGTTTAAAATGAGAAGTTGTCTTCTGCTACCTGACCTTTGGTCCGTTCACCTCAGAACTCTGCGAGAGACTCAGCCGTGGACGTCCCCTCAGGTTTCAGAGCGCTACCTTTCAGCCCATCACTACCCCATCATCGGTCAGATCAGCCCACGAACTCGCAAGTCCATGAGCCTGGACATGGGTCAGCCCTCACAGGCCAACACCAAGAAGCTGTTGGGTAAGACGTATCCCTCTGCTCTGTACGGCACACAGTAAATTAATCCGTATGTTCAAACTCCAGATATTAAATGTATCTGCTGTGTTTGTTTGTTTGTTTGCCAGGCACCAGGAAGAGCTTCGATCACCTCATATCGGACTCTAAAGCACCAAAGAGACCAGAGATGGAGTCGGGTATGACCACCCCTCCCAAGATGAGGCGTGTAGCAGAGAATGACTACGAGATAGGTGAGAGCGCGATCCCGGCAAGTCCGTCTACGTCTGACAGTACACCGTTGGTTTGAGGAGATATTCAATGTCATTCCTCCACGTTCTAATTACAGAGACGCAAAGAATTGGAAACTCTCACCTTCGCAAGGTGTCTGTATCAGAGTCCAACGTTCTGCTGGACGAGGAGGTGCTGACCGACCCAAAGATCCAGGCTCTGCTGCTCACTGTGCTGGTGAGGAAACACGCCACACGGTCTACTTTTCTTCTCCTAGTCACTGACTGTTTTGTTAACACACTGTTTGTTCTGGTTTTCCAGGCCACCCAGGTCAAATACACCACTGATGACTTTGACCAGCGGATTCTGTACGAGTACCTGGCTGAGGCTAGCGTTGTCTTCCCAAAGGTTTTTCCAGTTGTGTAAGTAGCCAACCTATATCCTCTCTCTTGGTTAGGTTGTTCTTTGGGTTTAGGTGCGATTGCCCCCCCTCTCCGTTCAGCTTTCACATTAGTAAAGTTGTTCCGTATCCGAGTACACTTGCGTCATCACCCACATGTATTTGTTTATGTTGAGATCAGCTGTTCTAGTGGCGGAGCATCGTAAAACACTTCATTCAAAATGGACGGAAACAAAATAAAACTCACCAAAACCATCGTTGTTAGTCGTTCCAACAATCACCAACTATAGTTTTGTTAAAATAAACTCTTATTCACAGAGTTTGATGTGAAAATATGCCGCTCTACATGTTGTTTCCCCCCCCCCCCCTCTCTCTCTGCCCGCTGAGCAGCTAAGTGGCTCTCGTTCTTCAGCGGTAGACCATTAAATCAGCTAAATAAAATAACAAACATCGCCCAACCCCATCGCCTACTCTTGTTTATATTTTAAGGAACCTCTAGCCACATCTTCAGTCTGATCAGGTATCTGAGAAGATCCAGGTGGACTCTCCCATCAGCTCTGGTCCGGAAGCGACGGGTGGAGGGTGTCTTGTCATTGAACATATTTATAGAGACTGAACAAAGTTGCTTGTTTGTATGTCTCCTCCTCAGCCACAACCTGCTGGACTCCAAGATCAACACTGTGCTGTCCATGTGCCAGGACACCAACCTCCTGAATCCTGTCCACGGCATCGTCCAGAGTGTGGTGTACCATGAGGAGTCGCCTCCGCAGTACCAGCCCTCCTATTTACAAAGTAATACATGCTGACATTTTCACAGTCTGTACAGGCCAAGCATGTTAACAGTTGGAATCAAACCCGGGGCATTGAGTAATGTTGCATGTGCTGTAACTGCGGGGCTACCAAGGTGCTCCAGAGCTTCAAATAGGAACCCTAAAACTGTGACAGTTAACTGAAGTGGATAACAGCTCTGTGCATTAGTAAGCCTCCTCCCTCCTCGTCTCTCCCTCCCCTCCCTTTCATTTCACAGGCTTTGGCTTTAATGGACTCTGGAGGTTTGCCGGACCCTTCTCTAAGGTAGGAATCATTCTCTCCTCCTGTCAGTTTTTCATTTTCTCTGAGGCCCCCTCGGCTGCCACGCAGGAGAAATTCAGCTTAGTAAGCAATTACAGCTCTGCAAACCTGCCTGCCAATTGGTGTGGTGATATATGACACACACACACACACACACACGCACACACATACACACACAGCAGTAGCAGAGAGGCTGGAGAACATTTGAAGCTGTTTTCAGTAATCACTGAATCTAGTAGCTGCTCAACAACAGTGTGGAGGGTTCTGACAGGACGTACATTTACAGAATGAAAGCTGTGAACTAGATAAACAAAACATTTTGACGAGGAAGTTGAACTTTTCATCTTCACCCTCTCATGAACTCAATATTTATAAACCAGAAGGGTGTGTGTGTGCGTGTGCGCACTTTAGTAAAGTGAGCTTGTGGTTTGGTAATTCCTGTGCGTGCTTATAAAATCGCTTCATCCGTCCCCGCAGCAAACCCAGATACCGGACTATGCCGAGCTGATAGTCAAGTTCCTGGAGGCGTTGATTGACAGCTACCTGCCGACGGCTGAAGAGGAGCGAGGGGAGGAGCAGTTGAGGACGCCCACCTCGCCCTACCCCCCCACCAGCCAGAGCCAGCTCAGCATCACTGCCAACCTCAACCTGTCCAACTCCATGACCTCACTGGCCACCTCGCAGCACTCACCAGGTCCCTCCCTCACACACACACACACACACACACACCCTGACTCTGCATGAACTTAGAAAGTGTCGAGTCTCCAGAATGTTACTTGAGATTCAACACTGCTGCTCCTCTCAGGCGTCCACAGGCTCTGTCCCGGTTGACCCCTTTGACCTCTAAACTTGCAGCTAATTCAAGTCACACTCCGGGGCTGCTGTGGAAAAGTTATTTTTCTCTTAGGAAGGTTCCTAACGGAGTGAAATGACCCAGAAGTATCTCAGTAGCAACCATAATAAGAGCTGTTTGAATTCTTTAAATGCTGAAGGAAAGGAGCTTCAATGCTTCCTTTATTATCTCCTTTAGCATAGGATACACTGGAGCATCCTTTATCAAAGGAAAAGAGAGAATAACATCCCACAATTCCTTGCGGCCGCAGCATTTAAAGTGTCGCACCATTCGGCCATTCATAATAACAAACGATATGTTTATCTTGCATATTATTATCATACGCTCATATCCTAATTGGGATTCATGTTTAATATTAGTGGATAGTGACAACCATTTAGTTTCACTTTATTATCAATTCATTATTTATTTTGAACATGTAACAAATACCTAAGTAAAAACTAAATAAGAATAACAAATAAAATGAACAGTAAATATATAGCAAACAAATAATCAACATAAATAAATATCACATGTCCGAAAAGAAGTCGGAAGAAGTATGATCCTACACCTTCTCCATAACTCCAACAATTAACTCAATATTTATCATATATTCCTTTGTTTATTTCAGTTCCAACCTTGGTAAAGAAGTGATATTTACTTTATTTTTTTTTATATATACAGCGCCTTTAGTAGTCCTTCTGAATTCTCCTTCACACCTTCGGCCGACCTCATGATGTTTTCCATCAAGGTCAAGGAAAAGTGTTTAGGAAAAGACATTAGGACGTCATTTTTTTAACTTTTCGACCGCAGCCCTGGACTAGAACTGTGTTTCCCAGACTGGTGACATTCACACTTAAGATATTGTGTCGCCTGCTTATACTACAGCACCCCCTGTTGTTTGATAAATGACATGAAAAATGCTGTGCTTTTAAACTGGTGATAAAGAAGTAATTTTTTTCTTATTTGACATCAGTAGACAATCACATTATTTCAGTGCAGAATTAAATCTTCTAGTTTCTAGTAAGTGACTGAAGGAAAACCTCTTGTTCTTGTTGCAGAAACTCACTTCCATGTAAAGGGTTAAAGGATGAAGTTGTTCCATGTGATTGTGACCCACTCACAATAATATCACGGCCCACTTTTAGACCCCGCCCCACCAGTTTGGAACCGGTGATTTAGTAGATAGTCAGAGGAATTATTTGAGTTAGAATTTAGATTCTGTCCATAAATGATTAAACCGACAGCAGATCATGAAAATAACACATATACATAGATATATACAGCATAAACTCCATCCTAAATCTGTCCTGGCTGTGGTCCTCCAGGTGTGGACAAGGAGAACGTCCAGCTGTCCCCCAGCTCTGCTCTGTCCAGCGGGGGTCGCACTCGCCATGGTTCAGCCAGTCAGGTCCAGAAGCAGCGCAGCGCCGGCAGCTTCAAGAGACCCAGCATCAAGAAGATCGTGTGATCATCCAGAGAACAGCCCCACCTTCCTCCTCCTCCTCCTCTTCCTCCTCCTCCAACTCTCCGCCCCCCCAGCCTGCCAGACCTCATGCTGCACTCCACTTTCTACTCTTTTTATTTCCTCCTCCTCCTTCTTCATGGTTGTTGCTCTGGCAGGACGAGTGATTTTCTGTTTCGCATCAAGGAGGAATATTAGCGAGGGCAAACTTGAATTTAGTGCTGCTTGAGATTTCTTTTCAAATCTTTCATTTGAGACAGCCGCGTGGTGGTGGAGGAGAAGCTCCCGGATGTTTAAGCTCTTCTTCGCAGATGTTCAGCAGCAGCGACGGAGGGTCACACATGTGTAACTATTAGGGAAAGACATCCCTCTGAGCCTTGATGGGAGTAGAGTCCCAACACCAAGGTCTAGTTTGGACACGTCCCAGACGGTTCACACAGGGAGGAACCATAAACTGAAGTTTGATCCGCAACACGTCCCGTTGGCCTTCCTTGTGACTAAACACTCCTGTGTCAGTGAGATGGACCAAATGACAGCTGCAGTGGGGGAGGGGGGGAGGATTCTGAGAGACAGGACCTGCACTCTGGACCTGCTCGGACATCTCAGCTCACCTCTCCCAGTCCTGTACATATTTTATATAGACAGATTATGTATAACTAGTCCTTAGTGCTAATTTAGATGTTGACGTTTTCTCCATGGTGTGCCTTTGTCAGGGTTTTTCAATGTGTACAATTTGTAAAGTAAAAAGTCAAACCTTGCTGGGGACAAAGAACAGGTACTAATTATGGAGGCGAGCCGTCCATATCACCACAAGTTCACTCGAGCTGCGTCATGACGGGCCTCTAATGATCGTCAAATATACAATCATCCATATACCCTGTTGCCTGAAAGTATTTATCCTGTACAGCTAGATAGTGCTACACAAATCTTTCTTTTCAAACTCTTTCCAAAAAAATCTTCTTTTCAAAACACTTTCAATGTATCAACAGGAAGATTGCAAAACACTAGGGGAAATGTAACCGTTGTAAATAGCGCCAAGCTTTTTTCTCTTTGTTTTTTTTTTTTGTGTGTTTGGCTTTTATTTCGCTGTTTAATGTCACTTATTTTTTAGTATGAACTGTGTTTTCAGCAGCATAGCATTTTAATTTGTTTACACAGTGACAAGGAAAAAATTGCGTAATAGGCAATAACTCTCAAACTCCTTCGTCAACCACCCATTTAATTTGTACAGCGAACAGGGAGAAACACATCTCTACGTACAGCTCGGTGCAATATGATGCCAACTCCTGAGTTGCCTGTTAAACATGGGGATTTAGCTCTCATTGATTACCTCCAATGACCATTTTAAAGAGAAGAGGCAGTGGACAGTGTGACGTATGATCCATCACACACACACACCTTCATTTGTTTCACCTCAACAGTCTGAGCTGGACCCAGGACCATCACAGGTTTTGTCCTGTGGGGCTCCTGAAGGAAAAATCCACCCTACAAGAGGATACGCTGTGTGTCACAAACATTCTTTTATGCAGAGTAAAACACTAAACACTAAAATGTTTTATCATTTAACAGCAAAGGCCCATTAAGAACGTGACCTGGTGCCAGCTGTCAGTAGTTGATCTTTTACTTAGATCGGTAGGCCCGTACTCTGCTCTACTGTTTGGTGGATTCTCTTATTCCAACACAGCACAGTGTCTGGTTGAGGGTTTTCCAGCATTTCTACAATGTGGTGCTATAACGGGAATATTTCACAGATGTAAACATCTGGTCGTAGTTTCACTCCCTTAAACTCAAGCAGTGATTCCAGAGGTCGTCATTACAGGACGCAGGTCACCGCACCAGATTCCTCAGTGTGAGATGGTGGATTTTTCCTTTTAAGAGCTTTAGTAATAATAATTCAGGTTATTGCTGCAGAGCCCAGCTGTGTGATTTTAACCCTCTGTACCCTTAGAACACATCTGGGAGCAGCACATCCTCTGCATTACACAACCATCTTCGAAGAATGCTCTTCAAGGATTTTTATTTCAACTCATTTACTACATATTACATCAACTAGACATTAACTGCTGAATGTCTTCTAACTAAAGCATGCCGTAGCGGAGTGTTTCTAACCTTCCAGGCAACTGCTGGTTTCCTTTTTATTTCACAATGTTTCAAAACAATCAACTCTCAGAGAGTTGAAACTTGCCTGAGGTAGCTAATCCATCAAAGTGAACATCTGTCTGTTTTCAGTGTTTACTTCTAGTAGCTTGTGTTAACCCAGAAGAACCCGACACATACTGTACACATCTGCATTGGCTGACTCCATCGGCCCATCTCGGCCCATCTTCACAGGTCTGTCACTATTTGTGTTTGTAGAGAAATGTCGATGATGTGCTTGAGATCATTTAGAAACCGTGTCTCCGTCACACCGGAGAGCACTGACTGACCAGTTTATTTTACACTGTAAAATGTTTCTCTCACTACATGTGTTCAATCGGTATTGGTCTTACAAATCCAGTGTTAAGAGTTTAATCTGCATTACCGTGCCACAATCACAGCAGTCGTGATGGTCGTTGTGAATGGGAACCAATGGCTGCCTGATGGGTAGAAAGGCCCACTGACAAGATCTAAAACACAATGGTTTTGTAGTAAAATGGGTTTAAAACATACAGACGCTCTGGCCTGGGCCTGTAAAACCAGCTGCGTGACAGCAGCTGTGCACACGCTGCCGTAGTTGGAGCAGGTGTCGATCAGTGCTCGGCGCTAACGGCCTCCGTCCACGGCGCTGCAGGGTGGGCTCGTCAAAACGCTTCTATCCTGCCTTAACATCTGCATGGCAAGAGTTGAGTGTTGTTGTACAACTCCAAGTGTTCATGTTACCTTATGGATCCATTTGTGAATCAGTTCACTACTGATTGTTTCTCTTGTATTGTAGTCGTCTGAGGGGGGATGTGTTATGTTCTTCTGTCCATGCAGCTCAACAGATGATCGTTAGGTTAATTCCATGGAAAGGGACATTTTTCATTAGAGACAGCCTTAAAAACAGTATTTTGTAATTCAACCTCAAAGAATGACATAAAGGGAAGACTGAAAGTAGCGATTAAGAACTGAAGTCCAGTTTCAGCCGACGAATGGCTCCATCAGAAACGTGACTTTTCTCGTAGCCCTCCCATCACTGACAGATTGGCTCATATGAAGGAATCTGGACCCTTGAGTTAGTTCATACGAGGTATCGTCTGAACACATCTGAAGGCAAAAGTGATACTCGTTCTGAAAAGGTTGAACAGTGTGTCCGTCATAGAGAGGCAATAACAGCAGACACTTTCCAACAGTCTGCTCTGCGGCGTTCACACAGTTAGAGGGAAGTCCTGCCTACTTTCACACCTCCATGACCCGGGCCAATCGCTGCGTGAAGTGCACGTGATTGTCTGTTTCAGACGCTGTTTAGACGGTCCAACAAGCACTTGGCTCGAAGCATTCTTATCTCATGCTATTGAACAAAAAAATGAAATGTGTCAAAAACTTTTATGTCAGGTTTTCCCAAACTACCTTTTTAAGTTTGATTGCAAAAGAGCTGGAGCACACTAAACTGGCTGATGTGTTATGTAGTGAAACATGTAAATAGGCCTAACCCCAGTCCAGAGTCAAGCATGGACATTAAGTGACACGGGATGTTTGGAGCAGTGATGTATCGGTACAGAGCGGCTATGAAGGTCCAGGTTAGGGTTAGGGTTGGGTTAGGATTTTAGGATCTGACATCAGGGCCGCTGAAACTGTAAAAGGTACATATTTATTCAGATTTCAGTGTCCGACTCCATAGAAACGTCTCATGTTATAACTCACTCCATCATCTCTACTCACCACTTCACCGTCTAACTCTTCTCAAAGCTACATTCTCTGATCTCTGTCTAAAACAAGAATCAGCGACTGTACCTTTAACAAGACACAACCAGGAAAGATCTGAAGGCAAGGTTTATTCGAGTACCGTGTTAGCAGATTGCCATCGTTTCCAGGTTTTAGTTTGACTTGTGTGTGAATGGAAATATTAAGGATTATGTATCCATAACCTCTTAAACAAGTGGTTGACTTGCACTAATTTAAAAAACAGTCATGGGTTTGTAAAGATGAAAAACCTCAAAATGTGGCATGTTTTATTTGATGTTATGCAAAATCTAATGTCTGTAGAGTAATAGTCTGAGTTTTGTTTTATTGCAGTATGTGTGATAATTGTAAATACTTTGTGTACAATTTGAGATGGTATATTTACTACACTGTACATACATGTGATATTGTATCATTTTGTTTTTGTAAAGCAGTTAGTTTCTGTATAATAATATACAAATTGAACTATTCCAGTGTTAGTAATAAAATGTTTTGCTCTCCACAATGTTTGAACCTGCGTGATAAAAACAAACCAGCTTTCATTTTACAGCAGAAGTTTAAACCCCCTAACTATGACTTTTCTTTATAAAGGTTGAATATTGTAATTCAAGTGTTCTGAGAGATAACTAGACTTCATCATGGCTCTGTTTTCAGGCTTTAGAAAATCTAGCCCGTGACGGAAGACATTGACCAATCACAGGTCATTTCATTGAGAGAGCGTTCCTGTTGGCTGTACTCCGGTTATGTGACCGGAACTTGGCGTTCCTTCAACAGATTTCACAATGGCGGTGGCGTCACAATTACGCATTAGCGTAACGTAATATTGATTCATATTTGATCTGCGCTGCCTAGTTTGACCGTTTGATCAGAGTTCGCGAGTGATTGACAGCCGGCTCTCATAGAAGGCAGCTGGACAGCAGACCTCATATCAGCTCCTACTGCTTGTTTTTCCTCCGGTCTGCGAAATCTTGCAGATGCCGTTAGGAACACCGGAGGACACAGAGGAACATGATTTTTTTCAGGTTACCTGTTTCATGTGCTACTGTGACGATATAGCGACTGTCATGTTTGCTCCAATCTCACCTACTTCAGCTTTAATCTGCAAAATAAGTAGTAACTGTCAAATACATGTAATGGAGAAAAAAAGTACAATATTTCATCTGATATGTAGTGGAGTGGAAGTTGTACGTAAGTAGTAATTCAAGATTCAAGATTCAAGCCCTTTATTGTCATTGTGGAGTACAACGAAATAAGATTGTGACAATCCCATAGGTGCTAATTAAAAGATAATACAATAATAAAAAAAGATAGTGCAATATAAATATAAAAGATAATACAATATAAAATATAAAAATACAATATGTATATTGATGAGATTACAGTTTTGCAGGTTATTGCACAAAGTGTCCGTTAGATAATTATATAATTATTGCACAGCATCAGATAATTATTGCACTTATTGAGTGATCAGCATATGTTATTGCACATATCCGTAATAGTAGATTTACAGTATTTACATTGCACAAAAGTGACACAAAAGTTATTGCACATTTACATTGCTCGTGTTCAACTCAGACAGAGGAGATGTCAGAGTTCAGGAGGTTAATGGCAGTTGGGAAAAAGCTGTTTTTAAGTCCGTTTGTGCGTGTGCGGATTGATCTGAAGCGCCTGCCTTCAGATCAATTGTTATTGTAATAAAAAAATAATTGATCAGTAATTGTACTTGTGTGCAGGTGCAGTAGTAGTAGTAGTACTACTTGAAGACATGCTTGGCTTCATTAACTCCAGCTATCTGTTCTATTATCTGTACAGACAACAGAGGGCGACAGAGTTTAGTAAAGAAGACTACAGTATTCTATGTTTCGTGACCTATCCTCACGCGAGACTGTCCCCAACTCTCGGGTTACCTTCTAAGACACGCCCCTCGACCTCGACACACTCCGAAGGTAAGCCACGCCCTACTCTGCCTCTGATTGGCTAGTACTCGTTGCCTTCGTTGGTTTTGATTGGTTAGGTTTAGCCAGGAGGACAGCGATTGGTTGGAGGGTTAGGTAAGAATATCAGGGTGAGCCAATCCGAGGCAGAGTAGGGCGTGTAGTTAGCCATGCTAGGCTAACTAGGAAAAACAAATCCTCCTTCAGTGGTGATGAGCTGATGGTTTTATATGTTCTCCAGGAGGTGTGAAGATGCTGACCTGCTGCTGACAGCCTTCACACATAACATTACGGTAAGCTTAACCTCATCGTTTGGTGGTGATAATGTAGCAGCTGCTAGTAGCTAGAGTTAGTTACTAGCTTTTAACGTGATGTTTACCAGACCAGCCTAGCTGGCTGATGAAAGCATGGGTAAGTTAGCTAGCTGACAGCTGACCTCAGGTCCCCTCAGGATAGAGACAGTGCATGTCACAGAGCCAGAGTATGAAGCATATTAAGATAACAGCATATTTAAAACACAATGAAATTCATTCATTCATTTCAAAATTTATTTTGAACATGTAGAATACAAAAAAAATAAAATAAAGAAAAAGAATGATCATACCAACAAGTGGACAGTCAGAAACAAGTAGTATTTACATACAATGAAAAGCATAAGAAAAATAAATTGTCAACACTTGATGCCTTGATTTACATATATATCGAAAAGGAGTATAGAAGAAGTATAAACTAATTTAATCGCACCCCTTCTCCATAAGTCAATTATTAATTATTAACCAGCTTCCTTATTGAGCCATACATATATTCTAATTAAATTTACCTAAATTTGTCTAACTATAATTATTATTATTTAAAATTATTCTAACTATAATTATTACCTTTATTCGGTGTCATACAGAAATATAAATGAATTACTGATATAATTATCCTTATCAAAATCTAAATTTGTTATCAATCCAGAATACCAATTCATTACTTATAATATAACTTAATCACAATACCAATTAATTACTTACATATTTATCTTAATCATATTGAAAATATGAAATGAAACACTAAATTCATGTTTCTGTGTGTCTGACACATGTAACTTTATCAAGTGGTCCATTTTACTGCCTTTTTAGTAACATGTTTTTGCACTATGGAACTTTGATGCTTGAAACTTGAATTTCCCTCGGGATCAATAAAGTTACTATCTATCTATCAATCTATCTATCTAAAGACACTAACTAACTAATACAAGTGTAAATGGAGCAAAATATAATATAATAATAATGCACATGAAACGATCTCTCAGCAGTTGAACCAGAGGAGGAAGGGATGCTGCCTTTAGTTGGAGCTGAGCTGTCCCCAGTGCAGCTCTATCGACATCTCCTGAGATGCTGCAGGCTGCTACCGTCAGCAGCCATGCAGAAGCATTACCGACATGCCATTAGACAGGTGAGGTCATCACGTGCACCGACTGTTGATGAGCAAAATGTTTTTCAAATGATCTTTGACATTGTATCCTAGGATTTAGCTGACAAACAACTCCTTTATAAACCTTCAGACAAGTGACTGAGCTGCTGGTGAAACATACAGCGATCAGCCATACCATTAAGACCACTGACAGGTGAAGTGAATAACATTGACTGTCTCGTTACAATGGCACCTGGCAGCGGGTGGGATATATCAGACAGCAAGTGAACGTTTTGAACTTTGTGTTGGAAGCAAAAAAAAATAGGCAAGCGTAAGGAGCATCTGCAGAACTGCAGCTCTTGTGGGATGTTCCCGGTCGGCAGTGGTCAGGCATACAACCGCGAGGTGGTAATTCTAGTTTCTAGATATTGTTGATGTATTTATGAACTACATAACTACCAAGAACAATAAATCATACACCATGTCATCATTAAACCTGTTCAGTGTGGTTTTCCTCCCCATTGTGACCATTAAAAAAACATTTGATTGTGGTGATCCTTTGCTTCTGGTTTCCAGGGTTACGTCAGTCACTCAGATGAAGACGACCAAGAGAGGATACAAATGATCATCCAAAGAGCGATCGCAGATGCAGGCTGGATTCTTGATAAAGTAAGGATGAAGACATTTTTCATTTCAAGTTGATGTGCAAATAAATACATACTGCAATTTGTAACTCTCTTTTTGATTGACAGTATATCAAGAAGAAGTGAAGTTCATAAACCATGAATATGTCCTAGGGGTGTGCCGCTCCGGACATGCGTCGTAGTGGTGGACGTGCTGTTTCTATGTCTCAGTCCTGAGTGCTCATTGTGTTATTAGTGGCCATTACTGTGAGATGTGGACAGCCACGATGAAGCAACAAGACGTCACAACTCATGGACTGTTAGGACTATACTATAGGAAATGAAAGCTCAATTCACTGTACTATCAAAGTGTAAATACTGTTCTTAGATTGAAATGAGTTGACTATATAATGTATTTCTTTTTCAATAAATTCATTCACAATAATGATATCTTAGTTGACTTATTTACAGCATATACTTAAGAGTGCTCTGCTAAAGATGATGTGATACGATCTAAAGACGTGGTACTGAAACGTGTGGACCTACTTGGTGTAAAAAGTAAATATAATATACTAAATATAATGGCACAATGTTAAAGTGAGCTCACCAACTTCCCCTTACATCATGACAGCAAAAATGATGACACATTTTGTTGTGCAATATAATACAGTATTTATTCAAGTATAACCATTTTTCCTCTAAATGAATACATGAAAGGCAATGACACACATAACAGAAAGAAGAAGAAAAAGAGAATGTATTCCTCCTGTGTTGTGCCCACTGACTGGTTGGACCAGAAGAATGAAATTAAAAGCAAAAATAACAACACACATGATCAAATCAGGATCAACTTCTAGCTTTTTTAAAACCTAAATATATTTACAGATTGCATGCACATGCAGTATTTAAATTGATACAAAACGTAATAAAACTAGATATACGGAGTAATTCTTCAGTATAAATAGTATAAATAATATTCATTTGTATAAATAGCTCCATGTTCCTTTTAATGTTGGTCTGAGATGTTGAGACATTTGGTTACAACTCTGTAAATCGTCACACAGGTTTGGAGCTTTTGGGACTGCTTCGGAAAAACAGCTGCAGCAGAGTAGTTTCTCTGAAGCGGGCATCGCCCAGAGAAAACAGGACAGGCACTCTGGAAACATGGTTGGACAGAAGTGGTTCATGTTGGGCTGTCTCAGTCGCATCCTCACTTCTGAAGAATAAACTGGTCGATAAACTCGTTCTGCTCTGACTCTACTTTGGACAAGGCTTCATACTCGATACGATATCTGAAACAACAAACAGAACAAATTGTAACCCAATTAATGCAACAACAGTCAGTCACTGGACACATGAAACATTAGTAGATAACATGATGCAGTCAAAACGGATGTGCTTGATAATGAAGTCACCAGATGATGTCAAAACAAATGCTTAACACATACCTACATTAATAATCTGATGTAACATTAAAGCCATGACAGACATGTGGTGTCTTCTCTCAGTTTGTATTCATTTACTGTTCCAAACTGGTTTTATACACCAGGCACAGTTCATGACCCCCACATCCTGTCAGATGAGCTCAAGTACCTTCATGACCCCACCCATCAGGTTCCAGATGTACTCTTTAATGTGCTGATTTTTAAATGGATGGACAACCATGACCAATCCCGCACAAACCAGCACTGTGTTGGTTGGGTCATGGCGTCCTCCACACACTGTTGGTTACCTCTCAAGTTGCATCTTCTTCTCTGCTATGAGAGCCTGAAGCTGCTGCTGTTGAGCCTCTCTCTGCTTCGCCACAGACTTCAGCAGGTTCCTGGCCCCGATGGCCTGACAGAGAAGAACGCAGGACGATTATTAACACAATAAGGTGTTGCTCTTACTTACTGAACATAGTATACCTGAGACAACTAAAGTGGGTTCAAGGAGAGTTCAACCACCTCCAGGAGTTTCAAAGCTTTGGCGTGTGAGGACTACAACGTCTTCTGCAATAGCCAGCTTCAAATACTAAGCGTACCTTCATCTTTTCTGTCTCCGCTTCTTTAGCCAGTTCATCCACCAGCTCAATCAGACCCCCCACTATCTTCTGAAACTGGCCAATTTCTGCAAAGGATAACACATGTTTGTACATCCTGTAGGACCTGTTGATGCTGGAAGGTGGGGGGGAAGCAGCCACAGCTCGATGAACTTACTGTCCACAAATTCTTTACACTCTTCCTTGAGCTCTGAGGTTTTCTGGCTGACATCGGGCTCCAGTACCCGCAGCTTGTTGAGTTCATCAAAATAAAAGCCCGCCTCAGCTAATGGGTCTTTAGCCATGGCCACAGGGCCTGTCACAGAGGAGACATAAAGAATGAGGGATGAAGAGGTGACCAGAGGAGCCAGCAGGGATCGAACGTGGACAACCTGCTCTGCCTGCCATTTAGTGGATGTCCCCACAGTGTTGCATGATGGGAGAATACTGCTGAACTTGGATGTTGAATTAGTTTTCAGTGAGCTTCAATCATTATTGAACCCCAACGGGTCAACTGGGCTCTAAACATTGAGTTAGTCCCTCTGCAGTCGACTCAGTGGTTAGACTGGAGAAGTTTAAACTGGGATTATGTCCAGTTGATATTCCAGTAGTGCTAACCCTAGACTAAATGTTTAAACAAGGATTATGTCAAATTCATATTCCAGTAGTGCTAACCCTAGACTAGAGGTTTAAACTGGGATTATGTCCATCTGATATTCTACTAAACTAAATAGCATCTATTAGTAAAGAGGACTTTCTACCATTTAGACACATAGAGTAGTCCTCTCACACATGTGACTGGACACTATCAAGCTTTTGTGGCAGCAGGAGGTTACTAACTTTTGAACAGCAGTGCATATTCCAGAGATACAGAGAAAGAAATGTGTGTTAGATAAGTGAAATCAGCTGTTTTTATAGCCTGATAACACGTGGCCTGCTGCTGCTGCCCTATCACACATGGACGAGATATCTCTGGCTGTGTCTCTAGCTGTGTCTCTAGTTATGTCTCTAGCTGTGTCTCTAGCTGTGTCTCTAGTTATGTCTCTAGCTGTGTCTCTAGCTGTGTCTCTAGCTATGTCTCTAGCTGTGTCTCTAACTGTGTCTCTAACTGTGTCTCTAGCTGTGTCTCTAGCTGTATCTCTATGTCTCTAGCTATGTCTCTAGCTGTGTCTCTAACTGTGTCTCTAACTGTGTCTCTAGCTGTATCTCTATGTCTCTAGCTGTGTCTCCAGCTGTGTCTCAAGTGTCTCTGTCTCCAGTCAACTGAACTGTGACCTTCAGTGAGAGATCATCATATGACCAGAGCTTTTTAAGCACTTTATTCATGTACAATATTAGCATTAACATGACACATAGCTATAACATTATATTTCTTCACATCTATGGTACAGTGGTTGATATTGAACTTTAACCACTGTGTTATCTCACCGTGTATCAGGGTGTTAGTTTGTGTTAACCTAACATTAACAGCACTACATTAATATTAGCGTGACAAGGTGGAAAGAACATGAAATGACATACTTTGGTGTGTTTCTTTGACCTGTGTAAACCCAGCCTGACATTAGTTAACGTTACATTCATTCAGCTAGCTAGTTAGCATGTGGCTAGCCGGCTAAAAGCTAGCTGGACAACCACTAACAGCAACGTTTCCCTCATTGAGGCTAATTAACAGACACATAACTCTATATTAAACCATATCTAGCTACGTTCCTTGACAGAAAACAACACACGTTACCTGTTTACAGCGCTATCACCGTTACCGCAGATGGCTCTGTGTTGTGAGACTATGTGGCATAAACCTGCAGCTCCTCTTCCTCCTCCTCCTCCTCCTCCTCCCGCTGCCAAGGAAACCAGACTCCTCCTCCTCCCGCTGCCAAGGAAACCAGATGCTCCGCGGAGTGCTGGTTGATGTTTGGCGTTACTTGGCTGTCACTATGTTTGGTGCTCCTTGATCACTTCCAATACCGAGAACAAAAGCTATTCAATGTTTTATGTTGTGTCATACATACGCGCAAACGACTACAGAGATAGCTGTCATCATAAATCATCTCAGATTAAATTGAGGAGCTTTTACTTTGAAGTAAAACGGAAATGAGATTCATTCTTCTTCTTCTTCTTCTTTGAGGTTTATTGGCGGTTGGCAAACAACGATTTGGTGCGTCTCAGCCACCAATTGGTCTGGAGTGTGGATCAGTCTGACTAATAATTACTATATCCATAAATAAAGAAAGAAAGAAAGAAAGAAAAAAGAAAGAAAGAAAGAAAGAAAGAGAGAAAAGAAATTAAAAGAAAAAGAAAACTACCTCATATTTTTTCCAATCATATTAATTTGTCTTAGATACTGAAATAATATTCTATAACACTCATTTAGTGAGTTCTTTTGTAGAATATATATTAAATCAAAGTGTACTTTAATCTCCTTGAGGCCTTGACTCAAATGCCTTCTTTCTTCCTCATATCTCTCACAATTAAACATTACATGCTCCACCGTTTCCTCTTGTCCACAATAATTACATTTACCTGTGTTTACCTATTTTAAATAGTGTGCTGTTTAGTCCAGTGTGTCCAAATAATAGTCTTGATATGATTGTCTCATCTCTCCTGTTCATTCCTACATCATTTCTCCCACTTTCCTTTGAACTCTGTAAAACCACCGTCCTTTCCTCTCTTCCTCCCATTGCTTCTGCCACCTTTCCCCCAGTCTCTGTTTAATAATGCTCTTCATTTATGTTTTGCTGAAGCTAACTGTCAAATCAATGTCGTTATTTTTTTAGCCTTCTTTGCAATCTTATCTACCATTTCATTTCCTTTGACCTCTATGTGTGCTGGTATCCATAAAAATAGTACTGTAAGCCCCATCATTTGAATTCTGTATAATGTTTGTTGTATTTCAATCAAGATGTCTGGTCTGCTGTCTGAATGACTGTACTGTAAACTAACTAGTGATGAACTTGAGTCTGAGCAAATGATGAGATTTCTTACCGTAATGTAGATAATATAACGACTGTACAAAATTGATAAAGTCAAATGTTTAATATTCGAGCTGAAGAGATGTTTTTTAGTCTGTAGTGTGGACTTAATTAACTCAAAGCACGAAAGATAACCTCTTGGTCTAGCAAATTAATTAATGCATAAATCATGTATCAGAACTTATATGCCTCTGGTCTGGGTTGCCGTCTAATTTTCTTTATTTTGTTTATTTGTTTATTTATTTTGCACAATTTAAGACTACACAACATAAATAATGATAATAACAAATACTGTTTAATAATATAAAGTGCAGGAAGAGGCAAAAAACCCACTGGGCTTATCTGAAGATTAATATAAAGAAATAATATTAATACATAATAGTGATAACAAACAATTAGGACAAGATATTTATACTAACAACAATAACAATACAGTCAATATATAAAAAAAGACAAGTGTGTGTGTGTGTGTGTGTGTGTGTGTGTGTGTGTGTGTGTGTGTGTGTGTGTGTGTGTGTGTGTGTGTGTGTGTGTGTGTGTTGCGTGGAAGTGTATGGTTAGTATTTGTGAGGAGGATATTGATTTAAATATCTATAAAGACTTTTGGGCAATTGTAACCAAATAACATTGTGAGTGGGAAAAAAATGAAAAACATAAAAACAGATACATGGACGTTCAAGATACAAGATGTTTATTGTCACGCCGGTTATACAAGTACAATCGTGTGAAATGCTTTTTGCTGGGAAGCTCCATTAAAATAATAAGTTATATTACAATTATAAAAGGAAATACTTTGTACAAGGCATATTAAGAACATATGCATATCAGGAATTATGAATGTACATATATAAGAAATACTTTGTACAAGGCATATTAAGAACATATACATATCAGGAATTATGAATGTACATATATAATAAATACTTTGTACAAGGCATATTAAGAACATATACAGTATAAGATATATGATTGAGGTATTGCACTTGTTTATTGCACTTTTTTCGTGAGAAGGTGTCATATGAATTATCTATATATACTTTCTAAATCAAAACTATAAGATTTAGAAAAGAAAAAGACTTGATACTGCCTGATTTGTCATTTTTAAAGAAGTGTATTTTCTATAAAGTAATCCATGTCAACATATGGATGATATACTGTATGTTGGATAATGTATGATAGTCATGTGGCTGGTAGTGCCTGTAACTGCCTGCGGGGGGCAGCAGTGAGCTTCACGACAGCACAGCCTGCTGTAAACTCTGTAGCAGAAGAAGAAAGAGGAGGAGCGAGTTATAACCCAATTTTAGAGACTTTTTAAACTCTAATCCTGACAGTGTTGTTCATCTTTTAAAGGTTAGTTATCTAACACGGTGTGCGGGCTATCTGACAACACGTGAGAGGGGTCGGTAAGTAAACCCCGCAGTGTGTAAAGTGTCGCCTCGCTGCGTGTTGTTCTCTGCCTGATGGAGAGCTGAGGGCGATCACGTCATGAACTCCATTGAAAAACCTGCCTATTTAATGTTGACTTGTTACATCAAACTAACACACATCTGGAACATGTATAACCTTTTTAACAATGTTGTTTTGCGTTGTAAGTAACTCGGTGTGTGTTCGGGTAAAAAACTAAAATAGATTTCAATATGTTTGTAACTTTTAGAGTAGTCTAAGTTAGTGTGGTGTTGAAGTTTGCCCCTCCTGTTGAACATGAGCTAACATTAGCACAACACACCCACGTAGGAGGCAGCGTTACCTGTAACAGAGAGGAAAGCAGTACATAGTGGACTACTGACAAGACGAACTGACCAGAAGGACATAACTATTCACCATGTAACGCTAAAGTAGAGTTAAACAATGTTCAGGCCCTTGAGAAGAACATATTAGTCTAAAAAGGGCACATTTCTAAAGGGAGTCTGGTCTGTCACACAGACATAGCCTAGCTAACCCTCAGCTTGTTGTTGACTAAACTAAAGACTTTAGCGTTAGTTCTCACTGGCATCCTGGATTTGAGCTGGCCACTTTATGCTGAGAAGATGTTTATTTTATATTTCAAGTATAGTTCATAATTTGTTAACTTAATAGTTTGTTAACTAAGCTAAAGTTAGGTTAAAGTTAGCTCACTTAGCCATGACAGCTCTGTTTCTGTGGATACTCAGTTTAGAGTTTAACACAAACCAGCTAAATAACTTCAGCTCTTTGAGGTTAAAACGAGAGAAATATTGTTACAATCATAGCACTTAAGACTCTGAATCAGCAGGAGAGCATGTTTCATATTTATAGATTGTATTTTTCATATACACATTTACAACAGCCTGTTTGCCAAAGATGAACCTGTTTTAGTTTTTCCAGGGTTAGTGTGCTTCTAACATGTTTTAATGCAGTTTACCATAATGCCTTTTTTTCTAGCTGTGAAGATAAAAGTTCTTGTTGTTCAACTACTGTTTGTCTTTGTTATGTTTTTAGTAGGCAGGTATAATTAGAAACATCTACAGGTTGAACTCTATCAGGTGACAAAAAGTGATGCTCTTACATACAGTTATAAGTCATAAGTACTCTGTTAAACTAGCTAGATCCACTTTAAGGGGGACCACTCCTAAAATCTGGATATCAGCTGCTAATTATAGTTAATTTCAAGATAACTGAGCTGCCTGCAGTTGTAGATGAAGCCATAATTTGTCCTTTTACTCATTGATGTGTGCCCCCTCTAGTGTCACATTCCTTTTAATGGGAAAGGGGAACTGAGGGAAAGATAACAGTGTGATAGGTGGCTTCCACTCTGTATTGTGTGTTACATGCCTTCAGCCACTGGGCGTCCTGCTTTACCCGTCTTTAACTTTTCCTGTGTAGCTCCATAGAGATTTTTTTTTTTAGCTCCAGTTCAGGACTCTTGTGTGTTTTGCCAGGAATGATCTGTAGCAGTGAGAGGTTGTGGCGGCCTCATCAGTAGCTGGCACCACGGCGGGGGACCTTCGGACCTCCGTCTGCAGGGTGGTCATCTACCTCCAAAGGGACATGTCCGGGGACAGCTGCCTGCCTCAGCATCACACGCACTCCTCCCTCTCCACCTCCTCAGCCCCTCCTCTGGCCTGTCCCAAGACCAAGACCTGCAGTTATCGAGGGGCGGGGGGCCTGGGCAACAAGTATGTCCGGATCAACGTCGGTGGGACCCTGTTTTACACCACACTGCAGGTGCTGACGAGGCAGAACTCCATGCTGAAAGCCATGTTCAGTGGAAAGAAGGAAGTGTTCACTGATAAAGAAGGTAAGCCATCTCTGAACTGCACACACAGGTGACTGTTGTCCATAAACAGTGACTAAAATCCATTTTAATGCTGTTATCTTTCCACAACATATCCGTGAAACTAGTATTGCCTTTTTTAATGTTCTACTTGCATGACATTGCTGGATAAATTCAACACAATCTCTTAACAGTGACTGTTCAGAGTCTTCGTGACGGATTATATGTAGGCTTTCATAAAACACATGACTTCACTGACACATTTATCCACTGCTATTGTAAACCACACTTGTTGCTCATCATGGTCACAACAGGTGCAGCCAAGAATTAGTAACAAACTCCGTTCGTGCCATAGTATTGTACAACAGTGGCTTAGATGTACATATTCTTAACATGGTCTGCTGTTTCTGTTCAGGTTGGATCCTGATCGACCGTAGTGGGAAACACTTTGGCAGCATCCTGTGCTACCTACGTGACGGCACAGTCGCCGTACCCAAAGGTCGTCAGGCTGTCGAGGAGCTGCTAGCTGAGGCAAAGTATTACCTCGTCCAGGGCCTGGTGGAGCTTTGTGATAACACCCTGCAGGTCAGTCACACCCACACTGACTGATATTTACTTAATATGTATTTACCTCCTGACAGTTTGTGTATCAGCAGAAGAGTTCTGGTTCTGGTTAGTCATTTTTATCTCAATATAATACAAAAGCCGAGCCTAGTCAGTGACCATCTCCGAATACTTAGGTAGAAATTTCAAGTACATGGCCTGTTAAATAGCAAATGTTAGCATGCTACTATACATAGCTATCATGATATAGAATGCCATATACCCTGATAGAGGATTTCATCCTCCCTCCTTTACTAAGAATTCCTTCAGTTTACAGTTCATGGTTCTCAGTGCACGGCCATGAACGTGTGTTGTGCTGAGTTCTATTCAGCTCTACAACAGAGCCTCTCAGGTGCACAGATTTGATTTGCTGTGGACCACAGTGTATATTTATGCCTCCAGGATATGGCGGCAATGCAGTTATCTGCTCCATCTGTGGAAGACAAGTGTCAGTGGGTATGCATCATACTGACAGATGTTCACAGGGAAGTCTGCGGGGCTTCCAAGGTTTGCACATCCTTTGGTTTAGAGGGGGACAGACCGCAAAGCTGCAAGTCATTGAATTCTAAACTCACCGGCTGTCATTCGTTCGTCATGTCCAGTAGTTTATGAATGAAGAGCACACAACCTGCCAACCTGCACATACTCTATGTAAGCAGCCTGCAGAGCACAGGAAAGTGTTTCTTACATTCTTGTGTAGCATAAATTGTATCAACACACTACTAACACACTAAAGAGGAGACTCGCTGGTATCCATAGAACCCTTTTACATTCACATATTTGGAGGTCAGAGGTCAAGGGACCCCTTTGAAAATGGCCATGCCAGGTTTTCCTCACCCAAATTTAGCCTAACTTCAGAGCATTATTGAGCCTCCTTCCCGACATGTTAGTATGACATGGTTGGTACCAGTGGATTCCTTAGGTTTTCTAGTTTCATATACCAATAACATAATAAAGTCAGTCGGGATCGCCAGAGGGTTAAGGAGCCTTTGCTTTTGAATTTCATGTTGTTGGACCTTTTTCCGTGTGCTTTTATGAGTTTGCTGTTTTATTGTTTTGTTTTATACTGAACAGGACAACATGTCTCAAAGTGAAATGGCTAACTCTGTTGGAAATGCATAGTTAGAAGGGTGAACCAAGCTGTACCAATGCACGCTGCTCTGCCTTGTTTCTTCACCCTCTTGTTTCTCTATGTATCTGGCTGGTTTTAACCTTCCTGATTAATGCTCATGTTGTTAGTAACATTTGTCCATGTTCTAAACAAAAATAATGACTCAAATCTGATTATAGTGTCATTTAATGCGACTTTTACCCATTTTAAAATGTTACCTGGCCTAAAGACACTATGAGCATCAAAGAGACTATATAAACTCCCAAGTGCATGTTGGTTTGTGATTGGCAGGGCAATAAGGAGCAACCGTTGTGTGTTATACCTGTGATCACCTCCAGTAAGGAAGAGGAGAGGCTCATCCAGTCCTCTACCAAGGTAATTACAGACTGTGCTGGAATTTTTATCATTATTATGAATCTGAAAATAATTTTGAATTTTAATAGCACCTCCCCATGTTAGATGCCGCCCCACTGCTATGTTACAACCCGAAAAACAAGCATCAAAATGCTCATATGATTGGTCTTTTCACAGGATGTGTTAATAATTAAAAGATAAAATAATGCCTCTTGCAGCTATTGAATGATAAAGAAATTATTTTGTATTATTTTGTCATGTGAATGGAATCAAATATTCATAGAAACATACATTTCTGCTCTCCTGTCACTGCAGTCCTGCCAAATATGAAAGCAATAAAATCCAGATATGTAATCAGTTTTCTCCCCTCTGTTAGCCTGTGGTGAAGCTGGTGTACAACAGAAGCAATAACAAGTACTCCTACACCGGGTAAGAAAGCCTTCCTCCAGAGAGGATAATTGATTTATTTTGAGAGAAGCACAGATTTTTCTTGCTCATAAAGTCTAATGAGTCACATGACACAGAGGGAAGTAAATGATGAAGCTCATCAGTTTGCCTTTTGTCTCGACAGTAACTCGGACGACAACCTGTTGAAGAACATCGAGCTGTTTGACAGGCTGTCTCTCAGCTTCAACGGCCGCGTCCTCTTTATCAAAGACGTGATCGGAGACGAGATCTGCTGCTGGTCCTTTTACGGTCAGGGTCGCAAGCTGGCCGAGGTCTGCTGCACCTCCATCGTCTACGCCACAGAGAAGAAGCAGACCAAGGTGAGGATGAGATTGGCCACGTTCAGACCGACTTGTGCCCTGCGTCAGGCGGCGCAGCGGGGTGCAAAACAAACCAGGGTCATCTGGCAAAAAGTTGAACAAGGCTCAACTTTTGTTTTAATGCAATGGGGACCATCTGGCGAGGAGCTGCGTTGGCCAATGAAATACATGCAAGCATGCATTCCTGGTAGGCAGGAGTAACGTTAACGTGGCTTTCAAATTGCGCCATCAGCTAATACAGATGAATTAACAGCGCAGGTCTGAAGTCAGTACATCAGAGAGCGGTGTGTCTGTCGTGATAATAATGATAAGTTAAATAATATATAGGTTAAACACAGTATACCATGCTTCAGAACTACTCCTGCTTTTTGTCCTAATGTAAATATGTAAGCTCACGGTGTGCCAGCGGTATTAAACTAGTCCTGCTTTGTGTAGCCTGATGAAGAGAGACCAGATTATGCACACGAAAAAAAAGACAAACTGCTTTTATTTCATGTGGGCATGACTGATAATGTTTCAACCACAGATGGTCTTCCTCAGGTCAAAGTGAAGAAGTGAACACTCCTGTATTTAAAAGGAAATTATTAATAATGAAACATCACAGCATTATCTCCTAATTAGCCAAAATGATCCATCTGGTATGAGTCATTTTCAGATTGGCTGATTTATTCGCCAAATAATTATATAATATAGGAAACAACAAGCAAATAATGTAATAAAAAAATAAAAAATATTGGTGTACTTAATAGAGTAGCTTATAATATTAATGTGATATTTTGTGATCACACTTGATAGATATTGTCTGGTGTTTATGTGGTAGGTTATCTAATCAGGAGATGATTACTTGTGGTCTTAATGTTATTGCTGATCGTATGATATTAATATTAGGGATGCGCTGATTTGAAATTCTGTGCCGATAGCCTATACCGATTCTGACAAAGCACTCATGAGGTCCCCAGCAATACTCCCGCCAAGTGTGAAGTCGATTGGATGAACATTTCTGGAGATATGAGAAGGACAGACACACAGACAGGTTCCTGCTTCATAGTTAGATGTCCACTAGCGATTGCACTGCAATTTGTCCTGTGCCACCAGTTATTTATCTTAGCCTGCATGTGTGAAGTCCTGAAAACCAAATTCTGACCTGCTACTTGTCAAGTGTATTAAATATATATTTATTCACTATATAGTAATAGTTGGTGTCTGTCTCTTCCTGCCTCAGGTGGAGTTTCCTGAGGCTCGCATCTATGAGGAGACTCTGAACACCTTGCTTTACGAGACAATGCCGCCGCCTGACAACACCTTGCTGGAGGCCACGCGTCGGAGGTACACCAACTGCGGATCTCACAGCGAGGAAGAGGAGGGGCCCGGAGGAGCTGAGCGCGTCCGTCGAATCCACGTCAAGAGGTACAGCACGTACGATGACCGGCCACTGGGACACTGAGACTGAAACCACAAAACCGCTGGACAGATTTCAGCTTTTCACATTGATGATGAACATTCAAACATGAAATCTGTTGATGCTCATACATTTCTCTTTCATTACCACTATCTAAAAGAAGTCCAAACTGTTGGCCTCCGTGTATTTGCAACTTGACTTTTTACTCTAGATAGTTGTGTTGTTGTCTGCTCTGTCCATCATAATTTATGAATTATTATCAGAGGAATGAGAGCAACTACTTCAAATAAATGTAGTTTTTTTTTTATTAAATGTAGATTAGTAGTGGAGGAAAAATCACTGATATGCACTATTTCTTAGAAGAAATATTGTTACAATCATAGCACTTAAGACTCTGAAACAGCAGGAGAGCATGTTTCATATTTATAGATTGTATTTTTCATATACACATTTACAACAGCCTGTTTGCCAAAGATGAACCTGTTTTAGCTTTTCCAGAATTAGTGTGCCTCTAACGTGTTTTAATGCAGTTTACCATAATGCCTTTTTTCCAGCTGTGAAGATAAAAGTACTTGTTGTTCAACTACTATTTGTCTTTGTTATGTTTTTAGTAGGCAGGTATAATTAGAAACATCTACAGGTGACAAAAAGTGATGCTCTTACATACATTTAAATATTCTGGCTAGTGTTGGCTCACTAAAGAGGGACTGATGCCTCTTCTCATGTCGTAAATCCTGGTTGACTGTAACTTAGTTCAGCTCTGACACGTGAAGAGAGTGAACAGTTATCCGTAACATTCAGACCTCATTTCCTGTGAATCCCTCGTGTGAGTGACTCGGCCACTAACAATGAACACTACTTTATAATGATTGCATGAATACATCATTTAAATAAACATTGAATAGCTATTGCTTTAAAAAAGAAAAATGCAGATCATAAATAGTATTAAATTGGAGTTTGATTTCATAGCATTCTTTTGGATAACTTTAACACACGGCGAATACTAACACTGACAACCATCTGACCGCCAACATGCATGTACAGACACAACTAATCAGTAGTCTGTATTTGTGCTTCATCAAACATGAGAGACAAATATAACAAACTACCCGAGCATTTTCACACCACTGTGAACCTAATCTAATGGTCATGTCATGTGCTCTGAATACAAATCTGAAATGGTGGAGCAACAACTACTTTGAACAGATGCAAAACCAGAAAATGATGCAATTTTATAATTGGACATAATGTGCTGTTTCATATTTCCCATACAGTTTAAGACCGGTGTTATACCGTCCGAGCGTGCTCTGCAGAGCAAGCCCAATCGTTCTGCTGCTTCATGTTTGGTAATCTACGACGCAGTATTAGGGCCACATTGAGGAGGGGAAAAAATCGGAGATTTCGAGAATAAAGTCACAGGTTTACGAGAAAAAGAGTCATAATATTACGAAAATAAAGTCATACGTTTACGGGAATATAGTCATAAGTTTACGAGAATAAAGTCATTAGTTTACGAGAATAAAGTCATTAGTTTACGAGAATATAGCCATAAGTTTACGAGAATAAAGTCATTAGTTTACGAGAATAAAGTCATAAGTTTAAGTGAAAAAAAGTCATATTACGAGAATAAAATCATAACTTTACGAGAAAAAAAAGTAATTTCCTCCTCCACAGAAGAGTCAGTTTCCCCATCAGGTCTGTGTGGGTCTTTCTTAACAAATAAACGCAGTTTCTTTCACAATCTTTTCAAGGTCCTGATACTGATGAGAATGTGGTGCTGATGTGCCAAAAGATGAAGTATTTGGTTCTTTGTGAAACCTAAACTAAAATATAACTTCACAAGATGCTCCACGTTCCTCATTTTCCCACTATTTCCCCTCTAAAATAACACGTACAATTACTACTTCATAATATTATGATTTTTTTCTCTTAAACTTATGACTTTATTCTCCTAGTATTAGGACTTTATTCTCGAAATCTCAGATTTATTTTTTTCCTCAATGTGGCCCTAATACTCAATGGTAGTAATCCTCTCAAAGAGATGCTTGAGATCCTTGCAGCCTGTTCTTGATCAGGTACCATCCCCTCACAATAACACACGGGAAGAAAAAAAAGAAAAGGTATTGCCCGCAAAAGTTGTAAATTGTATTTGGCCAATCGGGCAGTTCATTAAACCATTTAAATACACACACACCACATAACAACACTAATTAAGAAAATGAATAATTAAAATGAGTGTTATTCATAGCCACAGGTGCACAGCAGGAAGAAGTCCGTGTCCCAGAGCCTGTCCTCTCTGTCAGTCCCTAATCTGGTTATTACTGATCGCTGCATATAAATGTCACATTTTCTGCCTGACCTGTTTTCCTTTGTAAACATCATATTAGGGTCACTTGTCTCTTTGCTTTATTCCCGTAGACGTTGACTGGGTTTATATGTGTTTTGTAAGTTTGTCTTTGTCTGACATATGAGAAAGGTTACAGGGTTCATTTACTGTCATCCAATGACAGAGGATGAGGTGAGGAGTCCTCCAGCCTGAGGAAAGAAGCTGCTCTGTAGTCTGGTGGGAGTAGTCAGCGGGTACTTCTATTAGCATTCAGTCTGATTATCGGGCTCAGCTGAAGGCACAGGTGTCCAACTTCAAGACACTGGGACAATAATACAAACAATCCTATGGGAGGATGTGATTGTGTCCTATGTGGGCAAACAGACCAGTAACACTCTGTCTGCGACACGTAATGATGTTCTTTCTTGGGCCGATGTACTCCTGTATAAATTAAAGCACCCATGCCTTTGAGCCCACTCTGATCCTCTATCATCTATCATCTATCAAACTGACACAAAATATGAGCCTCAGTTTGTCCCCCAATTTCTCTGAAACAGGAGAGCTAAAAGTTCAGGTAAACACAGCTAAATAGAGCTAAATAGAGCTAAACCAATTACCTTTTCTGGTGTCTTGTAAAAACAGTTAATAGATGAGAATATAATTTACATCAGTGATATGTTCTCTACATATTACAGCAGTCACTGCTAGGCTGTCTTAAGCATGCAAATATTACCAATGTTGCACATTACATTACACAAAACAACACATTTCTGTGTTTAAGATGTTTATTCTTTAGCAAACAAAAATATATATAAATGTGCAAAGCCAACACATAAAAAATCAAATCAAGTATTATTTTTCTCAACAAAAATATTACAAAAATATCTGGTCATATACCAGCACATTATAGTAATGAGAAGCTATTTTAGAAAATTACACAGCCAGGTATGTATATGTACTATAACTAAGAATTATGCACACCTTTATAACTATAAAATTATATTATATGTAGCATTCCACATTTATTTCATAATAAAATTATCACTTTTTTCTCAAATTAAGCAATAAGAGTTGTTACCACATGTGTTATTACTGTCTTTTCCCTTTTCTCTTTTTATCTTATAATCTGTGTCGTTGATGGTGTCCGCCTCTTCGTCCTGACCGGTTTCCTTTCGCTCTTAAACCTTCCCACGCTGGCTTAGGTGGCTCAGTTTCCACCGGTCGTCCTCCTCTGTCTGTTACGCTTCCCATCAACGTCTAGTGAGACCAACGAAGAATTAGAATAAGATAGGCCTTTATTCATCCTGAAGGAAGTTTTCATGCCAAAGATCCTCAGCATAAATAGCAAAATAACTAAATACATATTTAAACTATTCATCGTAAAATGAAAACAAAATATTACAGCTCGACCGATTAAGGATAATTCTTCTATGTTAACAATAGAAGAGAAAATATAAAAGCACCACCCTCCCAAAGAGGAGAACCACAGAAACAAACCCTAGACATCAACTACAGACACAGACTGTTACTAATACAGATGTTTTCACTTTGTTTTTAAATGTAGACACAGTTGTAATAGATTTCAGGTCATCGTCAGGTTTATTAAAAAACTAACCAGATATTATTGTACTGTATGCACAGTTGGATTAGTGTAGAATAGTGGACTGTAGTTTACTGCATCAAACACAGACAGAGGTGTATTGTAAAAACCTTGGGAATGGCCATGTTTAAATCTGTGATCCTCTTTCTCTACCACACTCAGAAGAAAATGCAATTTCATCCCGACCCCAGTTGGTTAACATCAGACCTGAGCTCAATAGCTTGGTGGTTAAATGGCATTTAATCTACTCCAGTATTTAAATCATTCTCTTGTTATTTAATTCTACAAGACTAGACTGCATGTGATAAACAACAGGGACTCATTGTGAAGCTGTTGCAGCACAGCACCACCTCCTGGAACGTTAAGTCCCTTCAGTCTCTGTGGTTCAAAGTCACCAGTGTTGATGGAAATTCATGCTGCCTCCTTTTTCCTGTAGCGAGATATTAGAGCTAAACAACAAAAAGGGAAATGAATTAACATTCAGTTTTATTTTATTTTTACTTGTTGTTTCAGTTTAGTTTTTCTTAAAGGATATCTTTTTTTAAACTTAATCTCAGTTTACGACAATATTTTTCACTGCTTATTTCAGTTTTAGTTTGCAGTTTTAGAATAATAACCTCATATAACCATTGTCACAACCTGGCGCTCAAGGCCATGACAAATAGGGAGACACACCGTGGTTAACGATTAAATCAATTAATTTATTTAACAAAGGTAGAGTAAATAAAGCAGAACAAAAGGATCAAAAGGTATGGAGTGTGAATATATCAGTAGTGTAAGGTGTGCATGGAGAGTGTAAATGGTATGTGCATGTTGTAAAATGTATAAAACAAGCAAAAAGATTAACCAAGGAGAACCTTAGAACGCCACATGCCCAGTGATGGTGTCTGTGGGGAAAAAGAGAGAGAGAGGGACAGAGAGAGAGAGAGAGAGAGAGAGAGAATGACTCATGAGCCTAGGATTTATAGGCTGGGAACCCTAGGCCCAAGTGTTCCCAGAAGGTCCTGCTCGCAGGTTAACAGGAACCCTACTATATAGGCGACAGCAGGGGTCGCCACACCATAATAACCTCATATAACCATAATAACCTCATCGACCACATAGTCAAACAAACAAACAAACAAGCCAACCAACCAAGGTGTTTATTGGCCCTGTAGAGTTAAACATGGAACATTGTTAGATGAAGCTCTGCAGGTAACATGAGGCTACTGATGGGTGCAGGTGCAGCCCCAGCCCACATGGAGGCACAAGCACGAGGTCTAATGACACGGGGCTCACCATTATCATGTTGCTGTGACGTCATATATTTTGCAGCAGGCCAACCTGGCAATCAGCACTGAGAATGGTCAACGTGCGTGTGTTTGTGTGTGTGTTCTTGTACAGCTATCTTTGTGAGGACCAATTTGAGTTTTAGACCTTCAGAGTGAGGACATTTTTGGAAAGTGAGGACATTTTGGCCGGTCCTCTCTTTTTAGACGGACCTTCAAAGGCCTGTTTGAGAGTTCAAACTTGGTTTTAAGGTCCAGGTTAGAATTAGGTTTAGGTTAGGATTAGTGTAAGGGTTGGGGTCAGGCATTTAGTTGTGATGGTTACGGTTAGGGTAAGGGGCTAGGGAATGCATTACGTCAATGAGGGTCCTCACTAAAAATAGAAGTACACGGCTGTGTGTGTGTGTGTGTGTGTGTGAGTCTGTGTTGGTGCTATTGTGTGCCAGGCTTCTGAATGAAGTCATTAGAGAAGCTGCATTTTAATGAGCTCATTAATGTAATGCCTGTTTCCTCCAGCAGCTCAATATAGAACTATGACAAACCCAAACCTCTCCAAACCATCAGCCAACATAAGGAGACAAAGAAGATGCTGTAAAGATGGGGCTCTACAGGTTGGGGTGCTGATGCTGAGAGGCTGCAGGCTGGCTGGGGGGTCTGGATGCTCCTGATTGGTCAGACTGCGGGGGGGGGGGGGCGGATCCTGTGACGTCACCGCCAGGCTGCTCGGCTGCGTCAGAGTCCAGCTGAGCTGAAGGAAGAAGGAAACCAGAGGAATAAAAAGAGGCAGAAGAGGCTGTTGAAAGGCCGAGGAGACAGAGGACGGACAGAGAGACAGTGAGGACAGACCTGTGTCGTGTCTACACCACAGAGAGACATGGAGGGCTCCACGGAGGAAGACCACAAAGAGAAATTATTATGGAACGTGAAACGAGAGGTAGGAGCTGTCTGTGTCTGTCGAGCTGCTCATGATATTTAATGTCAATATTCACATCTAAATCACGACTGAATTCTATTTGAAGTTGAGCAAACTGAAGCTGAATAAATGGACCCTAAGCTTAAAGCTTAACTGGACCTGCTTCCAGGGTTTTAAGGCAGATATTCCTACATCATTGCATGGACTTACATCTTATGTGTGGTCCTACCTAAAGAGTATATATATGCACTGATTGTAAGGTATTTTTTTTATTGCTATAATACCTTTCTAGGCTCATATTCATACGTTACCATGCAAAAGTTTCAATTGAAAGATGAAAAATATATTTCTTTTCATCTCCTATGCATGTGATATTTGCATAAAATCCAATCTAATTTATTATAAAACTACAATTGCATCCATTAATGAGCTATATATATATATATAGCCCTGCAGGCACAAAGCCTGGTCTGTCTGACCTCAAGTGTTCCAGCTCTCAGCACAGCTTGTATTGCTGTGTGTGTGGGTCTCCACCAGCAAGCTACAGGCTTTTTGTTCCTGGTGATGAATGTCTCATGTCTCTCCAGTGAGGGATAAATCATTACTGCTTTAACTTCTCTCTACCGATTCCCCATTGTATGCTGCATGCTGCCTTCACCGACTTCACCGAAAGCTATACGACTAAGAAACATTTTCCTGCTCTGAAACGTCAGTGTAAATCAAAGACTGAATGTGACAAGGTGTGGCTCACTGCCTATATACCTCAGTCTGAGCGACAGTGAGCATGTCGTTTCCATCATTATAATGGCAAATGAAAGGTCAAGCTAAAAATATCTAAATCTATCTGACAGTCATATATATATATTTATATATATATATATATGCACTGTACAAACTAGGATGGTGGTTTTAGAGAGTAGAAGTCAATATGTGGTGTGTGCATTATGTCAGTGATCCACCTGTCAGCCTGTCCTTTGGTCCTTTAGGGTCGATGCAGTCTTCCTCTTTGCCATACGTCTTCCTCTTGGCATTTTAAACCGGTTTGCTCTTTTGTTCCGTGGATGCGTCTGCATTCGATCTTTGGAGTCGTATGTTGCTTGGAAGGTTCACCCGGAGTGAACGTTCAACCTCTTTTTAGAGCTGATAAATGCTGCTCATTGCCAAGCGACCTATCGGCAGGGATTTATTTTTGATTGTTCGTCAGACAAAGTTGTAGTCAACCCCACTTAAATCCAGGGATGTCACGATACCAGAAATCTAGTAGTCGATACCAATACCAGGGAATTTCCACGATTCTCGATACCCAATTCGATACAACGGTAAAAACAAAAAGGAAAATGATGAGACTTTATTCATCAGGTAGCTCAATGACTGTAAGAAAACAGCAGAGGCTGTATACGCACACACGCACACACACACACACACACACACACACACACACTCTCTATATATATATATCCTCAGATAGCAAGCAGTAGTTTAAATTCACTGACATAGTGACAGACCATTAAATATTTATTTTAAATGCTAATGTTATATTTGGGTTGAGTCCGAGTACAAAACCAATGATCAGTGCCTATTCCATATTTGTCATACTGTAATGTTGTTTTACTGTTGTTCATTGTGAGAGTCAACTGTGGTAAAACTTCAGTCACTCAGTACAGTCCGTAGAAGAAGTTCAAATGTGAAAGCAACAGGAAACAGCAACATTAGCCTGAACATTGCATTAAGCATGAAAGATTTTGGTTAATTTTTGTCATGTTAAGAGCCAACACTATATTCATTTATAAAAACTGCAGAGTACATACTGTGAGGATTCAGTTTGAATATCTAGGTTAAATACTTCCCCGTCCTCCTCCAGCCATCCCACAGTCACCCACGGGTTTGGGACTTAAATTATTGAATCATCACAACGTTTGTAAGGCTGAAAATAGCTTCAGCCTGCAGACATCCGGAGGGATGTCTGCAGGCGGTGGGGATGTGTCTCCTAAACTCAGACCGTCAGGGAAATAAGGAGGAACGTTGCATTCTTGGGTCACTGTGCCATCCGCAGCTGTGTGTTGGCGCTCCGAGCTGCGTCTTCAAACACACCTCCGGTCATTTTGACTTTGTGCTCCGTTACCATCAATTCTTAATGTTTCCTGGTTGTTAACATTAAAAAAAAACTGTGGGATGTTTTGGAAGGTCTCCGTAGCGTTATATTGTTGAAGTGGCATGGGGATTCTCAGATGTTGTGATATACCTTTGCCATTTTTCTTTTCAGAACGGCCTTGGTTGAGCTCAGATTGCGTTTTTTTGAAGACACTGAAATATGACTCAATACATCGGATACGCCCAGAACCAACGTAGCTAATTGGGTTTTAGGCTGAGATCGATTTTGAACCATATTGATCTGATGTTTTTGCAAATGTAGTATTTTGTTAACAAATGCACCATTTTGCCGATAGCAGATATTGTATTCTCTGTGTCTAAAAATCAATGGTGTGATTGGCCATAGTTCATCCTTGAGATGCTAGTCAATGCCTTCTGACTTTTTAAAGCATAGCAGACTGGCCTGAGAGAGACTGGTTTGTACAAAGCCCACTAGCTCCTGGTTTAAAGCTCCCTGTCTCTTTAAGCAGCACTCAGCTATCTCAGTATTGCTTGGCAACTGAAAGCTGTAGCAGCTCCCTAAGAAGTTAAATTGCATCAGTTGGCGATTAATATCGCAGCAGTGAGGCGGCCCTGTCAGGTGGTCTCTTGTACAGAAAACCAAAAGTGCCTTTCTGTACCTGCTACCATCACCATCCTTTTGTTTTTGCGCACAGCTGTTCTCCATTTAGAGGATGTCCATGCAAAGATGAAAGGTTTATGTTAGTATACGGACAAGAAGAGAATATTCTGCTCTGAAGAACTACTGAAGCTGTAATCAATGTTTTATAGGATCCCATTCCCACGTATTGAGAATCCTCAGTATCAATTTATTTCCTTAAAGATTTTCAGGCAATCAGTGACGAATCAAAATTAAAAAGTCAAATTAGAGAACACAATCTCTATCCAGTAGGAGCTGCTTATTGCAGTTTTAAAGATCTGACCGTAGTCTCTGTCCACTGTCAGTTTTAGGATGTTCTGTTTTAGTAATAGCTCTTTTATCCTGTCTTTTCTTTATTGCAGTTTATTGAACAATGTGAATCCCCGGGCCTCAGACATCTGACTTGATGCACTACAATTGAGTTGTCAGTCAGACACAAGAGGGTATAAAAGAAAGCAGAATTACTGCTTTTGTAAGGTGTATAAGTGTCATATGCCCACAGCTCTATGACAAATGTGATAATGACAGATGATTGAGAGACTGCATAGACCTGAAGGGATCCTGGTGTCGGTATGTAAAACTGACAGGATGGAATTGAATTGACTGGGATGCAAGGCCGTGCTCATAGTGCCGGAAAATCACTATCACATTCATTTTCAATGGCAGTAGAGACAAAGGTGGAAGAAATAAGTGAGTGAAGACGAAGAGCATGATGTGAAGATAAAGTAAACCGCCTCCAAACTACGAGCAAAATAATCCATCCAAGGGCTCATATTGTCTTTCAAAGGCCTAGTGCTCACTATGCTGTTTAAGATGGATACAAGCTTTGTATCTATACATCCACATACATTCGGTGGGTACAGTTTGTTCTCCAGAGATGCTGTTTTGTTGGGATTTTTTAATGCAGATCTGGTTATTCTTGGCAGATGAAAAGACTAGGGATGCACCGATACTGGATCGGATTGGGTATCGGTGAAAATGGGGCCGATCTATTCAATTCAATTCTATGTTTATACACCATATACATTATATACTGGAATTTTAATTCCTGTTTAAGTTTGGACCAATTTGAAGGTGCTTTATAAAGGTTTACACTTACATTATAATTCCTGTTAATTTTTGAAGACTTTTTTACCAAGTTGTTGGTGTATGCTTTATTATTTTAATAATAAATGACAATTCACTACATTTATATCTATTTATTACACGGTGTTGTTGAATACTCAATTCTGATTTGTCAATCACGGCATTGTACGGTCTGTTATTTCTTTATGCTATGTATAACAGACCGTTGCTATGGGCGCAGCTCTAATGTCGGACCGTTTTTGTGTCAAAATATTGATTTCTTCAGTAAGTAGCCCTGTAATAAGCGGGATAATATACAGCTAGTGGGTCATTGTTGTGAAAGAATCCCCTTCAGGGCGATGAGAGACCCTGTCCCCTGTCGGGGGAGTCTTTCACAACAATGACCGGCTCGCTGTACATTATCCCTTACGTACTTATTTGTTACATTTTGTTTTAAAAAGTTAGGAGAGCAATGTTTGAGTCCAGCCTGATGTTGCCTTACACAAATGAATGATCCCAGTCACTTCAACACAGTGAGGCATACAGATGGTATACTGTATGGTAAATGGACATGCATTTATATATCTCCTTTCTAAAACAACAGTAAAATGCTGGCGTCCCTGCTGCCAGCATTTTACTGTTATTTTGCGGTGAAATTTGTTACAGTGTGGCTGGCTGCCTTGTTTCTAGGTATTTGACACGGCGGTGAAATTAAGCCATCGTAGTGCGGCGCCAGCCATTGGAAATAATGAGTTTCTGTGCGTTGTGTCTGAAAGGGCCATAACTTAAGGCAACCATTTTACAGCTGGTCTGAGTTATAGAAAGTAGTTTTGTAGCTCAGTAAATCTATTCTGGTCCATTCAACATCAATACTCTGGCCAGGGTGTTGGAAGCCGATTCCACAGGCTTCCATTTTTCTAATACTATTTCCTTTGCTTACTACAGAGAGCTGCCTTGGTTGCCATATTGCAACTCGCAGCTAAACAGCATTAAGTTGCCTCTTTCATGAAGAAATGTTCTTTCATTATGCAGGAGAGTGTTGGATAACTTCCCCCTCAGACCCACACCTCCTCCAGGACAGAATCAGTTCTTCCTGCCACCATCTTATTTTATGAGCCAGCTCTCTAAACTGCATTGATATCCACTTGATATATTCTGTACTCTGAGGTTAAACGTTAAGTTGTGCTCTATTTTCTCGACGGGAAAAGTGGAGAAATTGATTCGACACAGGATATGGCACTTTTAAGGCGAGGAAATGATTGCAGGGTTGCAGTATCTGTAAATTTTAGGAGTTCCAATTTTTTTGTGTGGAAACTGCAGCAGGTCCACAAGCATACAAGACGAGTAAAGACAGATTGATTCCACTAACTCGTCCTTCAGAGTCCGATATCACTGCAGCAGCACCGCAGCAGCTCGCAGCTCGCAGACATCCTCCTCATCAACCAACCCGACTAGGGCATGAATAATTACCTCATTAATGACTGTGTCTCTGCTGTGGCCTGACAATAGCTGATTAGGATGGAACCATATTCTATTGCAGCTCCACAGACTAAGAGGAAGGGAATGCACCACAGCACACAGCACACACAGGCAGGACCACGATATCCATACACAAAATGCACAGAGAGCAACGTTGACACATTTTAGTAATAGTGAGTGATGATACTGTACAGAAAGGTTTGAGCTCATTTACTCTCAGTTATAGCTGAAACAATTACTCAATTAATCAACTGAGAAAAATAATTAGCAACTTGGTAATTGATTAATCATTTCAATAATTAGCAAAAATGCCAAACATAGTGCTGGTGATTGAAGGATGGTACAGTACAGACTGTGGTTGTTAGCTTTGTTGCGCCTGTTCTGCACCTCATCTTTGTCATAGGCCTTTTTCACAGAAGACATTTTGACATGTCACAGAAGAACTGAAAAACTGTGATAAAACATAATGCTTGCTGAATTCCATTTAGCTGCTCCGGTTTCAGGGTCCACTGAAGCCATCGTTAATGTTATCAGTATTTCTGTACTTCCTACTCCACTTCCTTCTAAGACAAGTCCAATTGTCTGTTGTGGAAAAAAAACAGCACATGGAGTCTGCTGACGTTATAATCTCCATCCCAGCTTTGCCCAACTTCAACCTAAGCAGAGGTCTAACGATGATGTTAGAGGTTTTAATGTGGCACTAGGTCTTTATTAGTTTGAAATGCAAGTTTTTTTTTATGGATGCATCGTTCAAAACTGGCCGGTTGTCAGCTGATTGGCCATGACCAGTGACGGGTCGATCAGTCTCTTAAATCCAATTTTTTTGTTACGGTTAGAAAAGACGAGCAGTACAATTCTTAATGTAACAACAAAGGTTAATGCGATAACCTGAATTCCCAGACAGCACATTTTAAAGGTTCTCCATATGATATTCAGAGCATTAATATATCATCATCTACTATTGTCTATGTAAAGATATAGAGGACTAATGTCTACCTGAGCAGAGAATGAAGTCTCTCTTCCTCTGTGTGTGTTGAAATCAGATCTTCTCTGGGCTTTTAGTGCATGTGAGCGTGCCCCACTGGCTAGCTCACGGCCGCCGCTCTGCACTGCTCTCATACGGCGGTTACAGCTGATAACGCTGTCCTGACCCACGGCGTCGTCGCAGAAGTGTATCATGCACCCTTCGGTTCCCCCTCAGGTTAACACTGTTAGCTCTGTAAGACCTATTGCTGTTGTTAGCACCATTAGCTGCAGGCTCAGCTGTCTCCATGTTGAGAGCGACATGGAGGCAATGCAAATGCTCTGAACTTCATATTGAGCACATTAAAGCCGACAGCTATATGTATATATATTATATGAATTGGCCTCCGCATCCTTAAATAATCCTACCAACCTCGGTGGCGGCAACTGTATTTCCTTAACCGAGTGCATTGAGTTGCTAAACATAACCATACAAAACAAAGGAAATACATTGTCAGTAAATGTTTTGCAGATATGATAGGTATGAACATTTTGCGACTATGGATGCACTGATAACGATACCGGATCGGATATTGAGCTGATACTGGCTCAAATAGCTGGATCAGGTATCGGTGACAATGGGGCCAATCTATTAAATTCAATGATATGCTATATACTGTGTATATATATATATATATATATATATATACATATACAACGGGATTTATCCAATATCTATATCTATACATATTGGATAAATCCAGTTGTTTGAAGGAGATATTTTCACAGCAATATAAAATAGATAATAAAGAGAGAATTATGACATGTTTAACTTCCTAACAAAAACCAGTATAACAACAGTAATAAAGGAGTGGATGTTGAAATACATGGGATTTATTGTTTTACTTTATTTTTTCCTTGGTATTGCATTGGTAGAGAATCATGGAATTTCATTGGTATTGGTATCAACTACTAAATGTCTGGTATGTTGACATCTCTACTGTAGGCCTATAGGAACTGCCAAAACGCTTAAAGTGTATTATTGCGGTGCCAAAATGCGATCAAAAATCAAAAAGTTAGGCGCACCAGTGCAACCAATGTAAAAGTTAGTTTGGAGCCCTGTTTCAGTGTACAGCATATTAATAAACCCATATTCTAATACTAATTCCTCTTATTATACTTAATCATGCATTGAGGTGCATACCAAACTTTAAACCAAATGTAATCCCCGAGAGCCAGCACTAATTAAACTACCACTACTTACCAAACACACAATCAATCACTCACTCTCAGGTGAAGGTATCGACCCCTCTGACTGGCCGCTGTGTATCACTTTACTCTGATTCATTGGGTAGACTTATAGCTGTAGGTAAATATATGGATTTATTTTCAAATCTCTGCAGAGAATGTGGTCAGTCAGCAGCTCCGTATGAGAGCATTACAATACAGAATGAAAAGCAAGAATATATGTGTGTGTTTGTACATCTTCCATTACCGTTGTAGTAGTTGGTGGGGGCTAGGTCTCTAGCCATGTTGATCTTAAGTTGAAATACTAGAGCAGAGTGTAGCATTTAACATTGGTTGGTGTGTGGTAGTTTGACATCCAGGTTATTTGTTTAAAGGTACAGTTTCTCTCGGTGTAATCACAGATCAGTAATATTAAGAATATTTGTTAATGAAGAACTCTCCGTGGTAGGCGCTCTAACCTTCAAATACATTTTGATTTGATTTTCCTTATCAAAGCTTTTTTTTTTTTAACCATGCGGAGGCAGTTCTTGGTGTGCGTGGGTGTCTGGTATGTTGAGACAGGAATGGTAAACAGCCAGTTTGACCAGATCTGTGGGCACACAGCACTCTAGGTGACATAAATTCCATTTTCAAGCAGTTTTATAATGTAGGATAGGTATAAATTTTACATTTCATAATGTAATTTTCATTTTCCTGGGTCTGTGAATACTGTCCAAGATACAGCTCCTAAATACATGCATTGTGCATTGAGAGAAATGATAAAGATTTACAGCTGAAATAGAGATTGATCCTTGAAATGGTTCATTGAGTTCTATTATTAAGCGCCTACCAGTTCTCAGTTACAGATTGACCCAGAAGACCATTTGATCTTATCATTATCTCTCTATAGCTGATTTCTGTTTTTCATATTGTCACTAGTGTACGAATAACTGTCTGATGTGAAATTCAGTTTGCAGTTGACAGAGTGCAGAATTGGTGTTGCCGGCTGTGTAACATCGTATGAATAATCAGACTCAGGAATAACAAATGGCGAGCCACTTCAATTCAATTACCTTTATAATAGCCCACTCTATTGAGGTCTGCAGGCAGATCAGAGGGCAGGGCCAGATAAACAGTAAAACAGCACCCATGGAGATGGTAGGGATTAGGGATGTCACAAGAACCGACACTTCGGTACCAAGTCGATGGCAACATTCTGAAAACCTGACGTTTCTCTACAGTACCACAGGTATCGTAGTAGGCCTCCAGAGTGCGACCATTTCTGTCAGATCTGCGAAAAAAGAGAGCCCTGCTACCAGATCGGTACTTGGTGTCGGCAGATGAGATCATTTGAGGTACTGAAATAATTATTAGAAGAGAAAAAAGTTGGATGACTGCATTCCTAATCTTCACAGTTGTTCAGATGCGAAGGAAAGGCAAACAGGAATGTGATTTTAGTTCCTGATTTGAGTTTCTGTGGTTAAACATGTTGTCATTAAGCTTTGAGAACTTGTTGGTTGTAGTCACAACAGCAGTAGAGGAAACCAGTGAGAGAACAAGGTGGACACCAGTGTTCCTTATGACGCTGTATGTCATGGCTTCACAAAATGGGTGATTCGTCCTGATTTCGGGGACTTGATGAAGACTGAACCTCATCTTGGTGACGAGGATGATGAAGCTCCATCCCTCAGACATGACAGCTCTACCACCTCCGTAATACAGGGAAAAAGTTTGAACCTTGCGATACTGAGCTTTATTATCACACAACCGAGCAAAACAATTCTTCCTGTTTATCAATTGGACCCAAACAAGACCGAGGTGTCAGACAGGTCCCGGATTAATTACTGACGACAATTAATTCTTCGGAGAGAGTGAACTTAGACAAGCGAACACCAGACTGACTCGGTGTTGTTGAACTCACTCAGGCTCTCCTCCCCAGAGACACAATAGATAGCAGCAGAAAGACTCATTTGAATGTTTCCGGGATGTCGTGGTATTAATTGGAGGTCAGTGGTGCGGATGTTTTGGCGAGACTGTCGGAGCTGTTATTAATAGCTGTCACAACGTTAAGAGGAGACTGCATATTCCTTTTATATTTCTGTTTTTGTAATCAGGTAGTTGCCGTACAAAGGAAAAAAGCTTTCCACACCAAGATAACCAAGTACAACTAATTTGGTAGCATTGGCAGCTGTGCTTATTGGCAGTAATAACAAATGCTCTCTGAGTTGAACACATGCCCATTTTGGGGGGATATTTTCAGCCAATTTTTGTCAATGAAGGAGAAAGATAAGGTTCCATTAAGCCAATGGTTCTCAAACACACACACACACACACAGCACAACACAACAGTTTGCTGTGGATATTCATTGTTCAATAATATAAATCATTGTGTCACACTTGACATTTCATCTTGCACCACTTCAGTTTAGCATGTGTCCTTGGTCCATGACATGGTATGTGGAGCAATAATGGTCAGGTTTCCATGACATGTGTTGTGAATATATTCATGCTCACTGGAGGATGACGCCCTAGTGGTCATGTACGATGATGTCTTTTATCTTCTTATGTATGATGTATATAACTGACTGTGATAATGATGATGACTACAGCTTTTCCTGTACAGGGAAGCAATAATGGTCGCTAAGGTACAGACGATGACGATTATTCCAGGCACAGTAACAAACTGTGACTCTTTTGTGTGCAGGTGAAGCAGATTATGGAGGAAGCCGTGACTAAGAAATTTGTCCACGAAGACAGCAGCCACATCATCGCTCTGTGCAGTAAGTACGCTCTTCTCTTTTTCTCTGGACACACACACACGCACACACGCACACACACACACACACACGCAGACACACATTGTCTCCTTCTCTTCCGCTTTCTGTCTTGCACACACACACACACACACACACACACACACACATTCACTTGTTGAACTCCTCAGCAGGTGACTGGGTGCTGCTTTTCCGTCAAGGACACTGCTTGACGTCACTGTGCCTCTGACTATGCTGCTGCATCAATGGAAAGTTAATAATCACAGTGGAGCTAATGGAAACCAATTTCAGAGACAGGCTGTACAAAACCCAGGCTTTCTAAGCCCTAGACACATCTGTATGTGTATGTGTGTGAGGGGTTTGCCTCTCCTGACCGGATGGTTGAGCTTACAGTAGTGTGTGAGTCACAGCGTCCACGCTGGTCAAACAGACTGACTCTGGCCTCAGATCAGCCAGATGACACAGTAGAAGCAAAACTCCCAAGAAACTACATATCTCGAATAGAAATAATACTGTATGTAATAATATTTAAAAAAATCAAAGAATGTGGATAAAGGTGGAGGTGGATTTCATTAATTTGCATGCTAATTGCAGTATATAAATATGAGTACTATGTGGTATTCAAAAATTTGGTGTAAATATGCATTTTCTGTACAATACATGTACATACATGAGTAACACAGTCTGCCTTGTATAGATAAAAATACAAGACTTTCCCCTTCCCTTTCCCTTTGCACCTTAGAAGTAGGTGAAGTAATCCATAATAATTCATAGGCCCCTAATTACTCCAATATTTTGTTTTTTGGTCTAAACATTACTTGATTTTCTCTGGGAAAAAGATGTAATGGGGTCTGGATCAGTTGTAAGTATACTAAAGTATCATCATTTCTATACTGAAACAAATTATGACTCATCGCCTGAACTGATGTTACTGTAATTAGTCTTACATATCAGAGAGATAGTCTCTGTCTGCACATATCTGTTGTTGAGCCTTTTGTCACATTGGCACTATTGATTTCTTCTTCCTCGCCCTGTTCTTCATTATGTTATTGTTAGTCTGCATTAAGCCCTATTTACACAGGATTGCTATTGACTGGGGCATACCAGTGGTTTTAAAGAGAGCATTGGATGTTAGTTGTGTTGGGTGAGTGAGCTGCTCATATAAACTGTGAGACAATATAAATGAGTCAGCTGTCAGAGGCAGTTTGGATTAACAGGCTTGGCGATGAAGTACGTTGCTATTAATTTACTGAATTGGACAAAAACAGATATACCTGCTTCATATTAAAAGCTTTACTCCAGAGAACCAGTGGGATGCTTTTATTATTTATCAAATAATGAAGTTGTAGCGTACCGGTACATTTAGAAACTGAAGTATACATAAGACAGGTAGAGCGTATTTAGTCTTTTATGTAGTCCCACTCTTCACTAGAGCAGATTTTTTTTCCCATTTTATGCTGTGTTGTGCCTCTTTTTAATGGTTTGTAGCAATTCTTTTTTTCCAAAAGAAATTGGATTTGCAATGTATTTTTTTAAATAGAGGAACCTTAGATTCAGATTAGTTCCTGCTTGAGCTTTGAATATAAATATTTTACCCAATAGAATAATTATATTTATTATCTGGGGACAATTTTCATCCAGAACCCCCAACATAATGTTTAAAGGTGTAAATTTAAAATAAATGTTGAGTGGCATGCAACCTTCCTCATTACAGAATCTACATAATGATGTTAATGTTAAATGTGTCAAGTTGTTTTTTAGTAGCAGTAATCTTGTGGAATATCTTCAATTGAAAGATCAATTATCAATGTATTTACCTGTTAAACACTTTAAATACTGTATGCGGTCAGTTCATTAATATGCCTGATAGTGTGTTCCATAATAATGTAAGAGACGCTATGTGGCGCCTCCACTATAAAAACATGTTACAGGCCTGTTAATGAAAGTGCTGAGCGAGGAGAAAACAATTCATATTACCAAAATTTACACATTTACAAGATTTCCACTTGAAATTTCCAGAGTGCAGACTTCCAGATGTGTGAGGAAGATCTGTCGTACAGACTTGAATCCCCTGCTCAGTGCTTCCTTAATAATGGATATCTCAGAAGGCACAGGGGATTTCACTTTAATCCACCGAACGCTGTTGCTTCAGACCAGTTCTCAGATGATTGATGATATCTTATCTCAATATTTGAAATGGCAGGTTAAAGGAAATTCCTTCAATAAAATATGAATAACATTTGTAACATGAAGGAAGACATTTCAAATGAAAGGAGCAGGTTGCCCATGTGTATGGTAGTCATTTGGTGCCACAGATATTTGTTTGATTTTCATTGTTTCATATTTTCTAAAGGGTATTCCCTGTATCTGCTATGGGGCTGTGCTAGTCCGGACATGATACCTGTGTAAACTTTTAATACAAAGTAATGTAAAAATGAATGGTGACATTTAATATAAAACATCAATACATCAGTCAAGTGACTCCACCAGGATCCCCACCCCCAGACTCTGAAGCTCTTTTCTACCGGAGCTACATTTCCGCTCTGATATTTGGATTAGGTTACTCTCATGAGACTAATAGCTGTGAGCCGTCGTACAAATCCTGCCGGATGCCCACATGACCCCCTAAAGGAAATTACAATGAGGCCCTCTTGAACCATATTGTGTGCTTTGATGAAATGTGCAAAATGGACAGTGTGTGTATGTGTGTGTGTATGTGTGTGTGAGAGAGAGAGAGAGAGAGAGAGAGACACACACACACACACACACACACACAGACGGGGACAGAGAGAGAGAGAGAGAGAGAGAGAGATAGTGGAGAGCACCAGCTCATGGAGTCCGTCATCATCATCCCGTGTCGTCATCTTCATCCTCGGCTCTTTTGCTGTTAATGGGAAATTCACTTGCTACGTACTCGTCATCTGGGAAATTACAACAACAAAACTGAAAACACAACATCATTAAAAAACAAAAAATGTCGTTGTGTTTTGCACCTCTAGGCCACCGTACCGATAGGCCAACATATACACTGATACCAGTACAGTATATCTGCTGGCCAGGACGGTTTACCTGCCGGACTCTAAATCAATTCTGGATGACTGTTACCTCATTCTTAATCTAGTGCAAACACACATCAAAATGTAACTTTGGATGCCTTTGCTGCCTTAGACTTTAGACTTTATACTTTATACTTTAGACTCTATTGTCCCACACGGGGAAATTCTTTTCCACAGCACTGTACTTGTCAGACACCAATACATACAACAGCACACAGTAACGGCAATACAACAGCGATAACAACAGAAAATGACGGACAGCAGTACACACTCAGGCCTATTCAGCGATGCCTGTTGTTTAAGGCGGCTATGACTGCAGGTATCAAGCTTTTCTCAAAGCGAGCTCTATTGCACCTCAGTGTTCTGTACCAGTGCCCGGAGCGGGGTATTTTGGTAAGGTGGTGATTGAGTGGGTGTGTGATGTCCTGTGCTATTGAGATTGCAATGCTTTGTTGTTTAGTTCTGTGAGGTTGGATGTTGGGAGACCTATTATCCTGGCGGCAGTGTTGGTTATGCGTGTGAGTTTTGCCCGGTTAGTGACGGATAACGTGTTAAAAAAGCAGGTGGAACAGTACAGTAGGATTGGCTGGATAATGCTCTGGTACAGCAGTAGGAGGAGAAAGATAGATAGCTAGATAGTAACTTTATGAAGCTGATGAAGATGGGGGGGGGGCAACATAAAGTCCTTTAAGTTTGCGGATGACTGATAGTCTTTGGTGGCTCCTTTTTTGAATGTCATTGGTGTGCTGGTCAAACCTGAGTTTATTATCCAGAGTCACTCCGAGGTATTTGAAGCTTTCAGCTACTTCAACTGTTTGGGCATTGATGATGATGGGGTGCTGAGGTGAGGTGGGATCGATCAGAATGACGTGTAGAATGTATGAAGCCTTTTTTATTTTCAGTTAAACACATGTAGTCATTATACACAACAGTTGCCTCTGCAGTCTACTGTATCTTTGCAGATGTAGAGCAGCACTTCTATACTATAATGTGCCTGATGTTGGCTGTGCAAGATTTAATCAAGGTGCTGATATCGGGTGAGACATAAATCATGCACCACAACCATTGTGATACAGGCTGTAGATGGAACTTCTTTCAGAAAATCAACCAAGAGAAGGACGCACATCTTATGATGGATACAATCATCAGCTAACCTCTAACTCAACAGACTCTGCCTTTTATTAATGTCATCTTTTAATGTTGCCGTTCATCATTTGTAATTAGTTATCCTGTTGTGGATTTTGATCAATATAGCCTTGTAAATGCCACATACAGCATGTTGTTGACCACTCCCATGTTAATGTGACTACATGTGGTCAGACCTCATCGTCAGTTCTGCAGGCTAACCCAGCCATGACATCACTGTAACGCAGGCTAATCATCATCCTCCTTGGGGAAGGTGCAAGGTTAAAGGTCAGATGCTAATGATATTCAATGATGTCAGCGCAGGAATGAGTCGCTGCTGACCCACTCTTCCTGAGTGTCTCTGCTAATACCTGTTTATTGTGTTACGTCTACTAATGAACGCCAAATTAATCCCAGTGGTTCATTAGTGAAGAGCCAATAGAAAACACTGAAGAATGACTAAATTAATTAATTCAATTAATGAGCTGGACTTGTTCCATGCATCGTAACTAATGTCACTTTCCCACGTCCATACGTTGTTGCTTGTGCACATTATCGTTTCTTCCTCTTCATTCATTCAACATTAACAGGAGTTTCACTCAGTATAGATTAAACACATAGATGACTCCAGCGAGGCCTGCACAGACCCAGATTTGGCCTCAGCAGCGGCTCCTCCTCCGCCCAGGAGCAGAGCTTCACCTCGCTGCTTCGACGGTCCCACTGCTTTCGTCCACAGGGGCCGCCAAAATCAACACAAAATGAAAGTTCCTTGTAGTAACTTTAAATGGATATGTTTTCTAATGGAAAACAGCTTCTTGTTTCTTGCCAGATTGAATTTTGTACAGTTTACATTTAAAACAGAAGAAGATCAACGTGCTATTAAGCAGAACGTCTTCTGTATGACTGTACTGTATGTGTTGAAAGCTGCTTTTCTTCCTGTCGCTGTATATGTGACCAGAGGAAAGAGAGCTGCCATTATCACAGATAGAGACCCCGTGGAGGCTCCTTCAACAGATGGTTTACTGACAGAGTTACACTTGGGAGGAGTAAAGACTGTGTCTTGGGGAGATGGATACATAGACACTAGAGATGCACCGATATCTGATTTATCTGAAGTCTGACCTGCCAATTCTAATTTTCTTTCTAAAACTATAATTGACAGCATACACAAACATTTTTGTAACTTTTTTGTATCTGAAAAATTGAAATTCAATTGTATGTTCCTAATGAAACATTGACTATTAAATAACTTACATTTTCTCCAAAACTGGATCAAGTTACAGGAGCTCCTCTCACTCTCAAACAAATCTCAGAATAAAAGTGCTCCAGGTTACTGGACAAATAAATTGCGAGCTTTAAGTTTTCTTCACTCACGCCGAAGAACTTCCACACCAAGACGCGCGCGCGCATGTGTGTGTGTGTGACGTTAGAAACTGTTTATTTATATAGCACTTCTCTAGAGCAAGTGTCACGAAGTGCATCACATGTCAGTTAACCCTCTGAGACCCGCCCGCGATCCCGACGGACTTTACTGTATTTCAGAGGCAGCAGGTTCCTTCCACTGGTACCAACCATGTCATGCTAACATGTTGGGAAAGAGGTTAAATAACACTCCAAAGTTTTGCTAAATTTTAGCGAGGAAAAAATGGCATGGCCATTTTCAAAGGGGTCCCTTGACCTCTGACCTCCAGATATGTGAATGAAAATGGGTTCTATGGGTACCCACGAGTCTCCCCTTTACAGACATGCCCACTTTATGATAATCACATACAGTTTTTTGCATGCAGTATAAATGTGTTATTCTAAAATGGTGTGTTTGAATATTTCTGCATACTGGGGTCCCTAAACAGTCTTGAATGACATAAAGTGGGTATCACTGTAAAGCTGGGACTCTTGTGGATCCAATGAGCCCAACTGTATTCATGTCTGATGATGTTAGTCCCCATAGTAGCCATTTCATTGTAGTGAGACCATTTTTTAAAACTTGACCTCACTGTATAAAATGGCCTGTGGTGACCTCTAGGATAATCACAGCTTCATGAAACCTTACAGCCACAAACTAGAGACCTAGAGCATTCAGAGGATGGATGGCCTTCCTAGCTAGATTGACAATAAGGGGGTTTCTGAGCAGTTTACACAAACCAAGTGCTTACCATCCAATCGCCGAAAAATGCAATTCCTGCAGAAATCTCCAAATGCCAAAAGTTTTTGATACCAAATCAAAGCTTGGCTTTTTCTGTGGTGTTCCTCGAGGTCTTGGTGTCTTAATGTGGTATTTTGGAGGGATTATTGATCATGTTTTATCAATTCTCCAGTGGTATAAAATGGTTAAATTTAGCACCAAATCTGTTTAACAAATGTTATCAACCAAAAAATAGCCGCAACAACTTATGAGACACAATAGAGCATGGGGATGGACATCATATACTTCTATCATAATGTTCTAAACCCTAATACACTTTTACAATTTATTTTAAATAATTAATTAATTCATGTTCATTTCTGATTAATGACTAGAAGAACTTGACACACAGTGCTGAGCTGCATCTCAAATTAATTTATTTCAGATGATGTACACCACTTCTATGTGACATCTACTGTTGACCTGCTATCTCCCTCCCTGTACCCCCTAAAAAAGACAAATGGGTCTATTGTGGGTCTCAAAAACCTTATGGGGTCTCCTATGGATCTTGTGTTGCCCCCGCTGCCCCTCCATAAGACCTGCTGTTGATTATATAATAGCAACATGTAAAACTGGCTGGGGTGGCCAATGGCATTTTAGTGGGAGCTAGTGGCAGTTTACTGCAGTTATAGATAGGAACCCGCAGGATGTTTGTTGGCCAGTCTCTCTGCGTGGTTGGACTTAAGTGTTGTGTAACTGTGTCCATGTGTAGGAGTCCAAAACTTCTCCACTACATTTAAACTGATCATATAACTCTCCCTCATTAGCTTCATGTATGGGGGTGGTCAAGTTGTGTAACTTGTGATTTCTCTTCTGTGTAATGCATTAATTTTTATGGTATCATACATGTTATCTTGCTTATGTATGTGTGTGCGTGATAAAACATAGGCAAAAGAACATCTTGGTGGATAAAACTGTGTCACAAAAGGTACGCAGTCCTGAAATGGAACACTGTGCATGAGTTATTAATAGAGCACCCCAAAATACTGCCATTAAAGCGCTGCCATCACCATGACGGGCTCCATTTATTCTTTCACATCAATCTTCCCATGCTGGAAACAGAAGCATTAAAATATTCAGGTAAAAAATAGAACAGTGATCCATCTGTTGAACATGCCATTTTCACTCATACCTGCACTTCTCTGCAAAGAAACGCTGCCCTTAAAATATACATAGTCTTCAATTAATGGCACTGTCTGTAATTAAAAGACTAATAGGTAATTATAGATGACGCCAAAGCCGATTAATTTGTCATTAGGTCATAGCATTAGAGGGGGCTGATGAGGAAGTCTGGTGTTATTATATCAGATCTTTTACCAGCCTCCATCTTCAGAAATAAGAAACATAAGGGGGGAATATAGTGAATAAAAGAGAATCAGCTGCTCAGTGTACTTTTAACAAACTATCCGGCTGTTTCTAGCTGAATATCTGCTTTTCTCCGACCATAACACCGGGTTGATTGGTACATGCAGACTGCTTCTAAAGCAGGAAGGATCCAACATGACAAAGGCATGATTTTGAGGAAGAGTAATTTCTGTATGAATGTCTGAATGGTATTTGCATGCCACGGTTCCTCCAGGCTTTTTTTTACTGATATGGCAAACCGCAGCTCTTGCATTTCCATACAGTACATTGAAGGCATTTCCTGCATTGTTTGTTACATTGACTGTAAAAAAACAAAACGGAAGCACTTACACAAAGTTGGTTAAATGTGCTCATACAGTTCATATATGCTCCTCCGCTATCGTTCTGTCGGTCAACTCTCCTTACTCTTGTCACGTGATGAATGAAATCTAACTCCTGCTGCTCCTGCTGTACAGAGCACACACTTTCAGTTTATAAATGTAGCATCCGTCGTCCAACTAAGTATTGATAACAAGCTAAGTTTTACAAATTACATTTTTTTTTAATTTGATGAATGTGGGTGCTGATACACGAAAACAAACTAAATGGGTTTTATTTCTATAAAAGAAAGCAAAATGTGTGACCCGATAGCCGAGTGATTAGGGCACATTCTTTCTTTTCCCACATTACCCACAAAATCAAAAAATAATCTGTATGACGGTGGGGGCTGTGGGCCTGTAATGTAATTGGTTTATGCCGTAACACAGTGTAACACAGTGTAACACTGGTAACATTGTGTAACACCGGTAACACCGTGTAACATTGTGTAACACCAATAACACCAGTAACATTGTGTAACACCGGTAGCATCGCGTTACACCGGTAACACCGTGTAACACCAGTAACATCGTGTAACACCAGTAACAATGTGCAAAATCGGTAACATCGTGTTACATCATGTTACACCGTGTAACACCGGTAACATTGTTCTTTGTTCATTGTTTGTGTAACTTCTTCCACCACTTGGGCAGGATCAAGGCAGGTTCATTTTTGTCCCCTGGTGTGTAACAAAATCTGTAAACTAAAGTTTTATGTGAACAATCCAAATTTTGGCCCCAGTAAAATATCTTTATAAATCCAATTTGTGGGTAATGAAAATGAAAATAGAAAATTGCCTTTAGGCCTGTAAGTACAAAACAACACAAAAGGCAGATCAGTGTCAGTTTAGCTGCTCCATCCTCTCTGTTTCATTTCTACACAGTAGGAATGAGAGACAAAAAGTGAGATGAAAAAAGAGGTGATAAATGATCTCAGTGATTGGGGGTTAGAAGAAGGACGTGATTTGATTAACTGGGAAAGTGTGGAGGAGTAGAGCAGAAGAAAAGGAAAGATTGGTGAGTAAGAGAGGAAGGGATGGCCTGAAGCAGCTAATGGGCTCATTAAGAAACTGGCGGTCATGTAATGACCTGCCACCAAATGGACATCCGGAACTCCACGCGCTACGGACAGATGAACAGACCGAAATAGAAAGAAAAACTGGGAAAGAGATAGTGAAAGAAAAGTAATAGAGAAGTGAAAGATATATTTAACCAATGGAAATAATGAAGGGGCATTTAACAAGGATGTCCACTTCATCCCATTTAGGTTTCAGATAGATGATACTGGATATGTATTATGTCAAAGTGTACATGGAGATAAGAAATATGATGTTAATCTGGATGCTAATGAGGTTATGTTGAATTATAGAAGTCATGAACATTATATTTCAAGCCTAAATATGTGGCTCAGACTTCCTAATCAGTTTTATATTCATTTTATATTCGTTATCATCGTTAAATGATGCTGTGAGCTGAGCATACTGTAACACTCATCTCCCTCATCTGTCATTTGAGTAGCCTACGGTTTAACTTTATTCTTTTCCAGACCAGTCAGTTGTAGATCCAGTCTGCATTAATGCTGTCTGGGTGTTTCAGATTGTAAAGTACATTTCCAAATGTTGCATCAGAGATGTAATTATTAAACTGTAACAGCTCCAGTGGAGGATAAAAAGTCCTGTCAGACATACAATAGTTTACCAACGGGTAAAACACCACATGTATTAGAATTGGTTCTTTTGACACACACATGCATATACGGAGTCAGATCAGTCTCAATATTAATGAACGCACACAGAAGGATTCACAAATGTATTTTGTGATTTATATATAAATGACTCAAAATGAGGTTCACGAATATATTTCTGATGCACACACAAATATTTATTTTTTTAAATTTGCAATTTTCATCAAAAACATATTTGGATGTTGTTACATTTATATATAAACTGTTGTTGCAAACTTGTTTTTTTGATGAACATTTCAAATACTTTTAAACGCATATATTTGTGAATTTCCTTTACATTTATATGAAACAAGAAATATTTGTGTGTGCATCAGAAATATATTTGTGAACCATTTTGTGGATTTTTTATTTATTTTTTTACATTTATATGCAACGATAACTATTTTTGTGTGCAATGAAAAATATATTTGTGGAGAGAGTCATTTAAACATAAATTACAAAATACATTTGTGAATCCTTCTGTGTGCATTCATTAATACTGAGACTGCTCTGATTCCGTATGCGTAACACTAAAGCTGCCCACACATGATCAGCGGTGAAATCGCTCTGCGCTGACTCTGCCAATGTTTTCCTATGGAGAGAGCGGCGCCGCCCGACTAAGTGGAAGCACTACCCTTGGAGTACCTCGCTCAAAGTTCAAATTATTTCAACTTTGACCTTGGTTACCGCTGACCTTTCAAAGCACAACCAATGAGAACAGCTGTTGTTGCCTAGAAACAGTGAATGCCGCTCCTGGTGCACTTCTTGATGGCATACAGTATCATACCTGCGCTGTTCTTAACCTCTGCAAGGCTCTGCGCCCTACCTCGTGGTGAGTGAAGAGCACGTTTCTTATCATGTGAAAGCAGCTTCAGTTAATATTTTTAGAAACATATTTTAGTGTTTAGCTGTAAAATGCTCTGGATGGTGGGCGGTGCTTGGTTTCGGCTCGGCTGTTTTCTACATGGTGGCCGGGTCACAAACTTTCTCACTCATCACTCACAAACTAACCACAGACACTTGCCTCATTCATGGACTGATACAGAGCAGAAAGCCAAAAAGACTAAAGGGCCGTGCAGACAGCTCATCAGAGTCGTGACAAGAGAAGCCGTGCTCTGCACAACGCTTTCAGCTCGACTCGCATCACAGTGCAACTGCTGCAGCTGCACTCAGCAGCATACTGAAGCACAAACTGTAGACAAACCGCTCTGATTGTAGGCTTGAAAACCCAACAACAAACCTGATTAACTGGTCTCATGACCTTTCCTTCCAGGATATGGGTGCATTTATATTATTGATGATAAATAATCAATCACATCAAACATAGACAGATCCAGAGCAGTATGTATAACACGACACACGGTATGTTTGTGAGGAAATTAAATGATAAAAAGCACAGTTTGTGTTGTAAAAATAGTGGGAAATAATTTAAATGCAAACAAATAGTTAGAAATATATAAAAGTGTTTGAGCGAGAACAAAATATTAATAGATAAATGTAAGTGAGAACAAAAAGATGAACTAAAAGGCAGTTGCTAAGGCCTGAGAGACACAGTATTACTTTACCCGATATCTATCACTCACCTCCTGTAGTCTAGAACGGTGGCTGTAAATGTTTTCTCCTTCCCACAGAGAACAGTGGCTGTTTTCATATCTGCTGTCCACCCATTTTCGCATGTCCCCCCCCCCCCCTTCTGTCTGTCTCAATACTCATGCATGACCTTGTAGAGCTCACAACGTGGATTCATTTTTGCACGTTAGACCACCTGCTTCTTCCGTTTCCACTAGTCAGAACCACTGCAAACTTTTACCCGTAATTGCAGCACCACTGGCCTTGATGTGAAACCAGAGAACGGCTACTACTGCTGTATCTGGATGTTTTAAAACAGTGTTAAAGTACTTTAATCACCTCCATGAACTGTGTGTCGCAGCCTCTGCTGCACCTTCCACTGTTGATCATGTTGGTGAGCTGGCCAAACTACAATAACTGGCGACGGCCGGCCCCTTTCACCTCACGCAGTATCTTTGCCTCACAGTTTGAAAACCTCTGATCTGAGGTTAAGTTCAGACTGCAGGCAAATCTGATTTGTTTCTCAAATCACATCTTTATCTTTAACTTCCATCATTTTGCCCTCCAAATAATGGTGCTGTCAAATTGCTGAGTTTGTCTGGTGCAACACAGAAGGCCGGTATACATATATGCAACGTTCGGTGCCGCAGTCATGGCGGGCTTCATTGTGCTGCGAGAGGTGTGGTGGGAACATCTAGTCCTCGGAACCTTTGATGATGACGATGATTGGTGGCTAGGTGGGGATGTTTGGCTCGGCTAGTAGCAGCGTGGATTCTGCTCAACATTTCCATCATTCCGCCATTTGACGTTGTCGTTGTGCGTCGTGTTGCCAGTGACGTAAAGACGCTTTGAAATCCGATTTGAGCAGCCAGAGTGTGACGCATCTGTAGAAATCATATTGGAATCGCATTTCAAACCACCTCCAAATGTGGTTTGAAATGCAGTTTGTAAAAATCACATTTCATGTGTTTTTTTTGCTGTCCAGATGGCTGGCGGTCTGAACAAGGCATAAAATGACCCATCAGCCTTTTCTACCTCTGCTTTCTCTTTTCTCATCCGGTTTAGTCAGTCGCACAGACAACAGACTAACTAGCAAGGTTTCACTGCCAAAGCCTTTCAGGTTGTTTTCTTGGTCCGTCACACTGAAGCCAATGTTGTAGTCTTGAGAAAGTCTGAACTTCAGACCACCTACCAAGGACATTAGAGATAACTGATGTTTCTGTATTTCACATACAGTGTATGTTCATCAGAGATTCCCTTCCATAACAATGGAATGCAGATTTGACATTGAAATGTTTTTACATTGATCATCTCCATCTGTTTCGTTCTTTCTCTGCGCGTCTCTCCTTCACACTCTCCCTCAGCGTTAATTGAGAACGACAGGAATCGGAAGCCACGAGAGGCTGTAGTGAAGCGTCAGGTGTTCCACTGATTAGCGCCTGTCTCCATGGCAACTCTGCCATCCTAAGATAAATGTTTGTACCTTGTGACAGAAAATACAACTCTCAGAAATACGGACACATTTAGACACACATACACACACTCACAGCTGAGTATATGAAACTCGGGTCTTGATGTTCATTCAAGGAGACGTGTCATCTGCTGTGGCTCTGTGATAGAACTCACTGCACTGCAAAACATTAGCTGTTAATGTTGAATTGTAAAGCCATAAAGGATAATACTAGTAGACTATTTTTTTCCTGTTATCATTATTATCCAGGTTTAAACTAACTAATGTTTTTGCCACATGCAGTCGGGAGCTCCTATGTGTTCCACTGCAGGTTTGACTGACCGGCTGTCAATCATACATATATATACAGTATATATGATGTAGGTATAAATGCTAACTGTAAAATGTATGGGCTGTAATTGGGTTTCTAATTATTTTCAGTATAAATCAGAGGCATTATGATGTGATGCCCAAACATGTGTCTGCTTTTGTAAAGATAAATCTTTGTTAGAAAACGTAGCTCACAACTCAGTAGCTTTGCAGATAAAAGCATGATGAATCACAGCATCATTTACTATCATTAAATTTGATATTTAGAGCCATGAATAAGCAAAAACGAAATGTTCCCGGTGTGTGAATACGGCAGATGCTTTGTGTAATTGATCCCTGTCATTTTGAAGTGGGATCTGAATAATTGAAATTACATTCTCATATTTAATGGTGAGGTTTTGAAACAAACAAAGCTCTTATCTGATAGCTATAATGGCAAACGTTCATACGTTCATTATGTCACCAAACAATCCTTCCTGTATGTCTCTTAACAGCCTGGTTTCACAGCAGCAAACTGATCCTGACTTTGAAATCAAATTAATTGAGTGGGTGCATGGTTGAGTTCCAACCATGAATGTGTTATGAGAACTGGATACCAATGTTTCGAGATAGCGGCCAGTCATTCAAATGAAAGTTACTCAGCCAGCAAATATACGCCAAAAAAAGTCTCTTCCTAGTTTACTTCCTCTTGAACATTAGTTGTGTGGCCCCACTGGCTCGTAAATACCTTACTCTGAGATGACGGCTTATACGGTAGCTTTTCTACCATTAGGTTTTTCCAAAATAATATATAAATTATGAATATTAATAACTCAACTTTGTCAACATTCTTTTTTAAATGCAGTCTATGGAGAAAATTCTTTTTTGGTTGCAGCACTGCAGTTGGATACTTGGACAAAGTGGGCCATGCCATGCCGAAACTCTCTTAATACATCAATGATACGTTTGGTGGTGGGCCGGAGAGAGCCAGAGACTGTTCTAGTGACTCTGGTTGGTGGGTAACTGCACACCGGGGGGCTGAAATGGGAGAGTAGTGTGAACCAGACTCTATACTTGATGAGTCATGAATCTGATGACTTTAGACTCGACTTGAGAAAATCATAAAAGACCTGCAACTTAGCTTGGACATTAACACCAGTGATTCGTGACTTCACTTGGACTCAGCATTCTCCCTACGCCCAAACATTAAAACTCCTGGATACGAGGAGTCAAGCTGACAGCAGCTAATCATGTTATACAAGCATATCATATCATATTCAGACATTAAAACATTCAAGTAAGCAGACTTCTAATTGTATCTTTCCCAAGTTTCTGTGACAAACTTCTCCAATGGCAGATTGTATCAGCTGTAAGTAGTAAATAGTACCCCTTCCTGTCATGGGGAACAAGTTGACTATGACTAAATACTGTGTGTGTAATGAGAAAAACACAATGCAGGTGTGACAGCCTATAAGCAAGAAGCTAATAACAGTGTGATAATAACTGTCTCTCTCTCCCTCAGTGAGAAAGTGCCCTATGAAAAAGACCACAATCAAACAAAATGTAAACTTCTCTCTGCAATATTCTTCTAAAGAAAAACCCATATAGCAGCGGCAGTGCTAAGATATAACCCAGCCTACCATCAACACCCCCAATTAAAAATGAATCAAAACAGACTCACCGATTTGTCTTGATGTGAAAGGATGACAAACGTCTCTGCAAAACTTAATCAAAGGTGTCGTTGTTGAAGCTTTTCATTTAGAAATAATGGAGTTTTTCCCAAAGAAGAGAGAATATTTTATAAATGATACTGAGATTTGGTAACGATTCATTTCAACCAATTACTCTTTTTTTAATATTTTGATCTCCCTCTTGCCTCTCAAAAATAGAGGAGGAGCCTCCACTGCTGCTACTTTCATTGGAAAAGAGTTGGAAGCACTGGGCTGGGCCATTTTTAAAATCTAGTGTACTCTCGGTAGTTTCTCAACATTACCGACCCTAGCTTTAATTCACAACAGCTCTGTATGCTTAAAGTTGTTGCGGCTGCTTGGATGGCGATTTCATTTCCAGCTTCCAGGTTTGTCATTAATCATCTGGTTCCTGGTTCGCTCTGTGGCTCCTCTGGTAGACATGTTAGAGCAAAAACCTGGGGAGGGAAATTAAGATGCGTTCAAGAGATCCAGAATACAGTTGAATAATGATTGAATGATATGCAGATGCTTTTTTCCTATTGTTGCAAAATGTTGATATTTTCCCATTGTCTTTTTTAATTATTTGGCCTCCACTTGTAATATAAAAGAGTAATAATAATAGAAAATAAAATTGTGTGTAGCAGCAGAGTGCTTGATTGTACTGAAAGGCAACAAACCTCCCACTCTCTATTGAAACAGCCTCAAGATATATTGAAAAAGACTTGAATTAACAAAGAGAAATAGCACAGTAACATTCATGCCTTTAGATTTCAACTAGTTTGTTATTAGCTTTGTGCCATGGGTGACTGTAAGGCTGATATTTATTACAGTCTTAATGAAGAACACTCACAATATCAGTGTGCTTGCCTGCATTTTATTGATCTGTGGGCTTTAAAGCAGATTTAATCAGGCTATGTGTTGTAGGGTAATAATGGTTTAAGGACTTTGTTCCAGAAACAATCAACTGTGTCTCAGAGACTAAAGCAGTGACTGTGTTGTAGTGTTTTGTCTTGATTTCACTCTTGCAAAAGGTTGCAGAAGATCTGCAAAGCCAAGAGGATTATTTAGTGTCTCTGAAGTTGAAAATCACTAAGGCAGACAAATTCAGGAACAAGATGGTAAGATATGTTCCTCACGTTTTCTCAGAACCTTTTCTCAGTCTCAGAACCGCAAAAAGAGCTCCACAGTGTTTCTTCATACTCCTAACTCATCCTCCCCCTTATGCTTTTTTCCTCTAATGTCCACTTTCTCTGGTCTCAGGTCAGCAACGCACACAGGGACATTAAATATCGATTCAGTCAGTCCACCCATCACCTCTTCAACTGCTCATCAAATATATAAGAGAAGTAGTGTTGAGGTTTATCTCCTTTCACTGATGGGACTTCAGGGGCTGAAACAACGTGTGCCAATGGAAATCAATGGCTGAGCACTGCAGCTCCTGTGTATAGGAGAACTTTATCTCGCTGTCACAGACTGTGACACACATGCACACTAAAGCCTATGATGACAGAATTTAGCCAATTTGTGTTATAGAGAAGGAGGCATTGTAGTTCCATTAAAGGACAATAGTTTAGCATGTTTTAGCCAATTAACTACACATTTTGTATACTTAACATAGACAGTAAGAAGTCACCGTGACGTCACCCATTGGCTTGTGGACTACTGTTTTGAAACCTTGTGTTAGGCATTTTGGCCGTCGCCATCTTGTTCTTTTTGCAACCAGAAGCTAAGTACAACCTAACGCTGAATAAGACATTTTCAGGTGACCAAAGTGTTGCAATTAACTTCCATGAACAGTAGGGGTGTAATGATTCATCTGCTATATTGATGTATTGATTTATATTCCTATGATCCAACTACATCAATAGGTACTTGGCAAGTTGTCCTTCACGGGGACGTATATCGATATAAAATCGATTTGAAACGCAAAAATCTATCGATACTAAGGATTTGCACCTTGTATTTAAGGACGACGAACGCTATATGAAAGTGTGTTTTTTAGCACTTTTATTAGTAAAGAAATGTTAAACGTTACTCCGGTTCACTCTCCAGACATGCGCCAGCTTGCCAGCTAATCGTCGACCCTATCTTTGACCATGCTGCAAGAAATTTGCTAAAACACACCACGTCTTTACATTGATTTACTTTCCTCGGACAGCAATTAGTTTCCCTTCTTTTCACTAATAAATCTCAACCATCAAACGAAACACCGACATGTCTCCGAGTGTGTGAGTGCATGTATGTGGGACGATGACGGATCAGATATCGTTTTAATGGAGTGACAAGGTGTTCGGTGTCCTCTGTACTGTAAACAAAATAGTCTGTTCCACTCGGTCTCCTCTCATCTCGCCAGCGTTCAGTCACGCTCTCTGCACAGCAAAGCACCAACTGAGCACAGACAGCATCTCCTGGAACAGAGCATAGATGACATATTTAGGCAGTACACCTCATTCAGTTGGTGAAAGGCAATTCTCCTCATGCGTGAGTGCGTATTCTGTACTTAAACTGTATAATTCAGGTGTTCTTTTTCCTTCTTATTGCTGTGCATCCAGCTCTCAGCAGACTCAGAGACTTTATTCAGAGCCGTGATGCTAGGCAGACTGACACCAGGAGTCCTGACCGCCTGGTGAGATGCTGCAGGCATCGGGGAGGAGGCCCAGAGAGAGGGAGGGGTTGTGAGAACCGATACTTGCTCTCACCTCTCACTCGCTGCTTTTAATCCCTCCGTTCCTCTCTCTCTTTTCTTCCTCGCTGCTGGTAGCCGATTGCAACCTCTCTCACTCCCACGCAAACAACATGGACTCTCTACCTTCAGCAGTGGGTGGACACAGTAATGGAATCACCACATGAGAAAGGATTAGAACGTTGAAGTAGCTAAAAAAAACCAATTACAATGAATTCAGATTAAAGTGTTGGCAGTCATCGTGTGTGTATATGTGGTTTTAAAAGTAATATGAGGCAACTAACAGTCTTCTACACAGTCTGTAATTGGTGTCTGAATTATTAGGGCTGTGTATTGGCAAGAATCTGGTGATACGATACGTATCACGATACAGGAGTAACGATTCAATATATTGCAATACTGTAAGCAAGGAGATATATTGTGATTTTTTTCAAATCTGATTTTAGGAAAACTGTCATCGTATAAAGACACACCACCACATGTATAAAATCTCAGTAAAAAAAGTCACTATGTGAAATGGCTACTATGGTAACTAACATCATCACACATGAATACAGTTGGGCTCATTGGATCCACAAGAGTCTCAGCTTTACAGTGATACCCAATTTATGTCATCCAAGACTGTTTAGGGACCCCAGTATGCAAACATATTCAAACACACCATTTTAGAATAGATGAAAATAACACATTTATACTGTATGCAAAAAACTGCATGCGATTATCATAAAGTGGGCATGTCTGTAAAGAGGAGACTCGTGGGTACCCATAGAACCCATTTTCATTCCATATCTTGAGGTCAGAGGTCAAGGGACCCCTTTGAAAATCGCCATGCCAATTTTTCCTCGCCAAAATTTAGTGCAACTTTGGAGAGTTATGTAGCGTTCTTCGCAACATGCATGCACAGAATAGCGGCCGGGTCCGCCCAGCGGGCCGTCAGATTTTTAAGTTGCTACTTAAAAATCGATACAGCGTTTTGGAGAATCGATACAGTATCGCAAAACATAATGTTGTGATACTCGTGTGTATCGATATTTTCTTACACCCCTACGTATGAATTATAGGTGGTTGATCTTGTAGCTTATTGTAGTTTCAGAAATCCTGACAGCATATGTCAAACTGAGACAGACTGCTCGGGCAAAGAGCTGGTGGGCACAGATCGGCAGACGCTCCACAAACTTGATTTCATTCAAAGCTGGTATTTATGGCAAACAACAGCAACTGTGCGTTGAGAGCAGCGGCCAGTAGGGCAGGCTCACATGCACTAAAAGCACAGAGAATCTCTGATTCCAACACACACAAAGGGAGAGACTTCATTCTCTGCTCAGGTAGACATTATTCCTCTATATCTTTACATAGACAATAGTTGATGATATATTAATGCTCTGATATCGTATAGAGAACCTTTTAAGTAAGTATCCACCATCTGACAACGTTGTGAAGTAGATCAGTATTCACGTTCTTAGTCCTACTTAAAAGGTGAGATTGGTTGATTATTTCTCAGAAATACTAAACGGGCAAAACACAACAGACCTATTTGAATCACTGGAGACAACTTTGACATGTGGGCAGTGATTCAGAGGTGTGGAGCAAGGCTACAAAACGACCTGATTTCTTCTAGAAAAAGGCAAAGACCTGCCACTGCAGTGAACACTAGACTGTAGATCGGGACCACAACCAACTATTATAAAAAAAAAGTGTCTGTACTGTGAGTTTACCAACTCACAAAGTTAGTACGTAGTTTTAACTTAATCTTAATGTTTTTGTAAAAACATATAAATGCACAGTTCTCTGTAAAATATTACAAATGGACTGGGATATAGCAGCTGTTGAAGGCAGATGTTTACAAGTTGGTAACATTGGGTTGTTTTCTGGGAGAACTGATGTGAGAATGATCCCACTGAGACAGTCTGAGCACAGCTGCTTCCATGAAGAGCACTGTGACATCAAACAGTCCCAGCCATCGCATCTCAAACACTCCGTTCAGGATGCAACTACAGCTGAATATCAAGTAGCCTCAGCAGAAACTTGATATTCATATATTGTCGGGTGTTTTTGTTACACTGTACTCCCCGCTGTGAAGACACATGCAAACAGACACAACAGCCTCCCTCCAACCCTCAGCGCTTAATCAGCCCCAAACTCTCTCTGACAATCACCATGATTAGTGCTCCACTCCACACATAATGAGCACATCTGTCTTCTCGCAGCGAAAGCATTGATTCTCTGTAATGTGACACGATGCCAGTTAAGAGAAGGACTGCTCTGAAAAATGCCAGCCCTGCTGCTGCTGCTGTGGCACCACTGGAAGCTATTCACTGGAAGTCACGTGATGGCTGATAGATTACAGCAGCATCTTACTCTTAGTCACGCTTAATGAAATGAATTCATAGATCATCACAGTAAATAGTATAACTTTGTTTCATACATGACGATCCTCAATATAGGGATGGTACTGCTTTATGTCAGGATGGGCAGCTCATTTTTATATTAAACTCTTAGGTACCACTTTCTAATAAGGCCCCCTTTAAAAAGAAGTTTCTAAGTTGTAAAGTAATGGCTTTATTAAACCATTTACTAATGCTTTATAGAACACTTATTGTTTTGCTCATTTGTATATCAATAGTTTTCAGATATACTTGAAAAGCACACTGGTGCCAGAAAGTTTCATTTTGTAATGAGCTAAGAGCAAACGTCATCTGCAACTCTAAATGCCAATAAGTCATTAATAAAATGTTCTTACATTAACCATTAAGTCGGCAAATGTCCACATTGTGGTCTTCCTGATGGACTAAAGACCTCAAAAGTTGTTCATATGAACTGATCTAGAAACGTATTCAGTAAATGACGTATCAACCATTAATGAAGCCATTAGTCATCCCTTTATAAAAGAGCCTCCAACTCTTGTAGTGCAGCATTAAGTATGCTGTATCTATAGCTTGCATCTGAAACCACTTATAGAATCTAAACAGCACACATGTTGTTCGTCACGTATAGAATCCTGGACAGTAATAACAGTAATAATTGAAAAGCACGGTGTGAAAACAAGAAAAGAGAACGCATGGACCGAGAGAGGAGGTGTTGGAAGTCACGAGGTGAGCAGAGGAAGCGTGAGAGAGTGGAGGAAGAGGTGCAAAGATAAGGTGTGAATCACGAGGCGATAATGTTGAAACACACACACACACACACACACACACACACACACACACACACACACACACACACACACATACTAGAGTGTGTGTGTTTGAGAGATTAAAGGCCTGGAGATCGAATGAGTGTTCATCTCTCCTGTGGAAACGGAGGATATCCATTAAAAACAGATACATATTGTGTGTGTGTGTGTGTTGATGACATGATAATGATGATGATGATGATAAATACACTACCTCTGAACTTTTACCTCGGCCTCTGCACGTGCCTCCTTCCTTTTCATCCATTTTACATCCTGCTTGACTTTTGTCTTTGTCTGTGTTCCCTGCACCTTTGTTTCCATTCTGACTCACCTCAGTTATAATTACGTTTTACTAAGCCTTGCCCTGAACCCACCAATCCCTCCTATATCCGTGGTATCATGCGACTAGGGCTGTAGGACTGCAGTCTTAGTCATAGCAGACGCTGCATCTCTCGCTCAGAAAAGCTTCCATCGCGGCTCCGACTCAAACAGCCGAGGTTGTGCCGAGGTTGTGCCGAGGTTGCGACGCGGCGAGGTGCAGAAAGGCGAATCTAAATTGGTTCCTGCTACGGCTGAAGCTCTGCACACAGCTGCTGCCGTAACAGTTAATTTCCAATGGCAACCGAAAGCAGATGCAGATCGGTCGCCATGCCAACCCGGTTGACCCTTTGACCATCTCTGCTCCCTCTCTCCTCTTTCCTTCCAACGTCCTCCCATCCCACGCAAGAGAGCAGGAAAAGGCGTGAGAGGCTGAAACCTCGAGAGAGCAGAGTCAATTTACACTAAATCTACCCGAGCCGACTCAGAAGACCCCGATCCTCCTCGCAGGTTTGCCAAAATGCACACTTCATCCACACTGGCTTGAAGGGTGAATCAACACTCCTGTTGATCTCTTTGTCTTGCTACTCATCTTCAAAAAGCAAATATTAGTGTTTGACATGTTTAAACATCATTCCTTGACGTGTCTACGGGAGAAATAAATGACACACCAGCGTCCCACCAGAAGGATTTTCATCATCCGTGTTGATAAATAGCAGCAGCCACTGGCTACTGGAAGCTGTCCCCCTTTTAAAGCTGCTGTTAAGAAGAATCACTGACACATTTTATGACTCAGGTAAGACTCTTGATTAAAGCTGCACTGGCTATTTATCAAAGAAATCCCGAAGAGGGTAGCTGCAGCAGCAAAGAGCAACCCAAACCCCCCATCACTAAAATGCCCAAATTTTCCCAGTTTGCCTAAATGGATTCATGGTGTGATCACTGCTGGGAAATGTGCGCCCAGAGGAAGAGATTAAATGGAATAGGCTGGTAAATATGAGCATGCTCACAGGACAGGATTGGAGTTTGGAGCCACTGATATAAAAAGTTGCCTAGAGTAGTTTTAATTTTAGCCTCTTCAGTTTGTTTCATATTGTAGGCAGGAGCTCAAGATCCCTATGGTATCAAAAATGGTATTGAATATTGATGTTTTTCAAGGTATTGTATTGAAGTTAGAAATTCCAGTATCGTGACAACACTAGTAAGAGGAAGGTCGGGTTATGTCCGCTTTTAAAAGTTATAGTGTGGCTTTCAGCGAAACAACAGCTGAGCAACAACAGACTCACATTTTGCCTCCCCGTGCCAGAGCTTTTTTTCAGGCACTTATATTTGAGATCCTTTTGCTGCCTGTCACAAACGCTTTGTGCAACAGAATGGCTGCAGAAGTTGCTGCATAAACTCTGCCTGGTCACCTGTTCAGCAGCACAGACTCTGTGATTCCCTTATGGGAGTCGGGCAGCTTGAGGAGAAAGTGGGAGGAAAGAGCGAGTGTTTCCCATCCTCTCTGCTAAAAATCAATATCATCTCTGTCGTGTTTCATCTCTCCTCCATGTAATTTTTTCCCCCTTGCAATCTCCTACATCTGTCTCGGGACTCTCTTGTCCTCGTTCCACCAGTGTCCCCCCGCTATCTCGCTTTCTTTTTCTGTCTGCACCAAGTTCAGGAGCAGCAGCATGACTCATAAAGTCACACAGGTACTCGGAAATGGATAAAAATAGTCGAGCTAGTCGAACGGAGTACATTTATATCATATATTGTGCTGGAAAAAGCATGTGATGGATCTATATTTGAAAGTTCTTGACCAAAGACTTATTGCCAGGACTAAATATGAGACTGGCCCTCCAAAAAATAGACCAAATACATGTTGAATAATGTTATCATGTTTATTATTTGTGGTTTGGCATGTTGAACTGTAAGAAATATATTAATACTGTAAGTATATTGTGTGAGATTGTGCAGCTGCAGGGTTAGGCTGAGCTCTCTCTGCAAATGAAAGCTATCCAGTTTTAGCGTCTCTAAGCCGAAATCAAACCATTTCACAACTCAAAGAGATTTTGCAGTTCAGCGGGGAGACTCGGTGCTTTGAAAAGATCGCCCTCTTTTCAAAGCTTGTTTGGCTCTGATGTCTTTACTGAGAGGTGTGTGTATAGTACATTATGTTATGGGATATTAAAAGCTAACTATCTCATTATGGATTTCTGCTTATCAGTGCTGGAAATACATGTGATGTGATCTCATGCTGTTGGCCAGTTATCCACCCGAACAAGAAAGATTTACAACCAAAAAAGAGCTACATCACTACGAACTGTTTGTATCACTATTGATGGATTGTAGGGTGTTTTTTTCCTTTAAGGCATGGCGGTATGAGAGCTACAAATCCACCATTTAAACAGGGATGAATAATTCTGTCACATATACGGTAGGGACACACAAATCCACCCTGTGTGTCTGTCAACTTGTAGGGTTGAAGTTACCAGGATTATTAAAGTCATCAATCAGAGCTCACAGATACACACAGCTCTATATTACTGGTGTGTGTGTGTGTGTGTGTGTGTGTGCGTGCAGACAGAGATGTTCTGATCAGTAGAGGGATTCTGTGTCATGTCTCTCACTCAGAAAAGCTTCCATCGCAGGTCCGACTCAAACAGCCGAGGTTGCAAGACAACGAGGTGCAGAAAGGAGAAGCTAAGTTGGTCCTGCTACGGCTGAAGCTCTGCACACAGCTGATATAACAACAGTTCATTTCTAATGGCAACCGAAAGCAGATGCAGATCGGTCGCCATGCCAACCCGGTTGAACCCTTGACCATCTCTATTCCGTCACTGTCGGGAGGGGAAAAATTATTCCAGGTAGATTCACAGGGACAAGGAAAATCATGATTTACTCTGACCAAGACATGTTTCTAAAGTCAATAGAAACCATGTGAAATAAGAAATATGGTACAAGATTTCTTCCAACTGAAGTCAGGGCTTGAAATACCATGTGCATATGCACAGTAGTGTACGTCAAATTTGAGCTGTGCATGTAATTCTCAGGGCGGCATGGTGGTGCAGTGGTTAGCAGTGCCGCCTCACAGCAAGAGCGTGCAGTTAGCATGTTATCCCCGTGTTAGCGTGGGTTTTCTCCGGTTCTCAGGTTTCCTCCCACAGTCCAAAGACATGCAGGTTAGGTTCATTGTTGACTCCAAATGTTCTGTAGGTGTGAATGTGAGCGTCTCTATGTGTCAGCCCTGTGATAGGCTGGCGACCTTTCCAGGGTGTACCCCGCCTTGACCCAGTGTCAGCTGGGATCGGCTCGCCCCGCGTGATGATTGTGATGCACATCTATTTGTGCTGTTATGGTACCATTACTTGGAGTGGCCAAAAAGGACAAAGAGAGACTTATTATAACAATCATTTATTACATATAGATTAAATAAGTCTTGTTGAATATGTGACGTCACCAAAAACGTGTTAATATGATAAACTTTTCCATAGTAGGTTTGCTGAGAAGCGCAATGGATTTCTGCTCAAAATGTTCCTAAGACCATGTACAACCTGAAGTAGTTTAATTGTACATTACTGTACTGAGAAAATCAGCTCAAATGATGTTGTAACACATTGAAAATGCCCTCATTTTTAAACTCACACAAATTAAATGAACAAATGTTTTCCTTCAGTCAGTCGCTGCCGTGGTAGAAGTCCTTAGACAAATACACCAAATTGTACAGTAAAAAAATGGTGCAGGCAAAACATTTTTAAAAGTTACATGCACTAGTGCATATGCACAGAAAAAAACATTTTGAGCCCTGTGCTGGTGGCCAGTTTTTACGCCTTGTGAACACATACAGATTCAAATGTAACAGGCTGTAAGGGCGTCCTGGTAGCCAAGTGGTTTAGATGCAGGCTCTCACACAGCATTTAGTATATTGTCTTCTGTTTCAAGTTGTCTGCAATACCTAAAAAGAATAGTTTTGAAGCTCCTTTCCGTAAAGCTCTATTGGTCAGTCAGAGCCAGACATACCAGCAGGCTGTCTGCAGGGAGGAATTAGACAGAAGACGGAGCCTTTGTCGTAGACACTAGGGTGAGGTGACAGTGTGAGACACTGACAGCAGCAGACTCAGGAAACCTGACAGGAAGGGAGATGAGCAGTGCTGCTTAATTAGCTTTGTCTCCATTAGACCTGCTAATGATCTCAGTGGAGACAGCTCCAGATGCACCTGCCACTTATTTTCTTTGTCAGCACAAATGCTTTCGAAGCACAATCGTCTACATTATACAAAAACATAGAAAATACAGAGGACCATTTGTATTTGATTTTGATGGGGAGGCAAATGTGTGCAAGATATATTCACTATGTTTACAAGTCTCTATAAAATCATTCCTCTGACCCCTTAAAAGACAGCAGTGTCTGCTTCTCATCCCTCAGTATCTTGTACTTCACAAGGAAAAAGATGAAAGAATAGTCTGAGATGGCATTTATGTGTCTTCGAGTGATCACTGATCATAGCAAAAAACATTAATGTAACTGTATTGATCAATATGTTTGATATTAAGAGTGAATGAAATGATTCTATACAATGCAAAATGATTGTTCGTAGTTCTGAAATCACAAAAAAATAGCTTCCAATTAGCTCTGCAGCTCTATTCAGCTTTTTTTTAGCCTCTTTTAGCTAATTGTCTTTGATTAATGGCACATTTCCTGTATGGCTCTATGTCATCGCTCTCATCAACCCCCTGAGGCAGTTGTGTTCAGCAAAAAAAGCTCTGATAAACCCACTATACTATATATACACAAATACTCTATACTTCAGAGCAGTCAGAGACGGTTATAGGCCTACTGTATAGTAAGTGTTCATTGGTTCAGAGTATTCTGAGTATAATGATATGCAAAACCAATGCTGCCCAAGCATAATATCAGATATTAGCAAAGGAGAGATGATATGTAAAGTGGATGGGTGGATGACAGGTGGAGCAGGAACTGGAGGTATGACATATAACCGTACTGACAGTAACTGTCCCTCTGCTCTGGTGATCCTGGGTATGTCAAAATTAAAGCATTTATTTCTGCGTGTTCTTTTCTTTAATCCCAGTAAGAAGGCAATTACGCACATGAGAGAAAGGATTTGATGACTAAACAGAGCCACAGATACCTAAACATGAATTATCAGGCTGGTGGTGAGAAAAGGCAGCAGAACGAGAGGAGCGGGGTGTGGTCTCTCCCGTGGGAGAGCTGCTCGCATCCTCTGCTCCAGTTTTATGTTTCTACAAAAACAACCGTTTATTTAGACTAGATAACACGCTCCCTGTAAACCTCCACTTCAGCTCAAACTTTACAGCCGCTAATCCTAAACTATCAGCAATACTTCTCCACGTGTTAATCTGACAGAATAAAGCTTCTGTGAATATACTGTACAAAGAGCTTTTTGAGCTAAAAACCTCAAGCCTCTCAGCATTCCCTCTAAGGCTCCAAGAGCAGCAATAAAAGCAGACTATTACACTCATAAAGCACTAGTTTTCCCAGCAGAATTATGTTGTTGTTGGTCATTATATTCCACTAAAATATCCACTAGATTCACCTCACAGAGGAAAAACACAAGCAGACAGCCGCAAAAGCTCAGAGCTGATATGAATTCTTACTGCAGATGGACTCTAAAATGAATGAAGATGTTCTCTGTGGTTTCTGTAGGTATACATACAGCAGAGACCCATTTGGATGAATGCAGTACTTTTTCAGAAACCCTTTATTTAATTTTTGTTCATCAATAAGACAGCACATTATTAAAACTTATTAAACCACGAACCACATGCATCTAAATGACTACGAAGCAGATTCTCTGTTTGCGGTTGCTTGAATAATCGTGTTATGATGTTGCTTTTACCATCAGCCCTAAAAAGCTCATTATGGGCTAACTAATGCAGCAATTACAGAGGAAGGGAGACCGCTACAAAGAGACTGTTTACCTCCATTTCGCCCTCATTTTCTGCATATAATTTGATGCATTTCTCTGGGCCACTTCTGTCTTCCTGCTACATCTAATATACTAATGTGCTGTTAGTATACAGCAGCGCATTTAAGCTTTTGCATATTCAATTTTCTAGGGCTGTGTATTGGCGAGAATCTGGCAATATGATACGGATCATGATACAGTGGTTACGATTCAATATATTGCAATATACACTGATCAGCCATAACATTAAGACCACTGACAGGTGAAGTGAATAACATTGATTATCTCGTTACAATGGCACCTGGCAGTGGGGGGGATATATTAGACAGCAAGTGAACATTTTGAACTTTGAACTTTGTGTTGGAAGCAAAAAAAAATGGGCAAGCATAAGGAGGATGTGAGCGACTTTGACGAGGGTCAAATAGTGCTGGCTAGACGACTGGGTCAGAGCATCTCCAAAACTGCAGCTCTTGTGGGATGTTCCCGGTCTGCAGTGGTCAGGACCTACCAAAAGTGGTCCAAGGAAGGAAACCGGTGAACCGGCGACAGAGTCAGACCCGAGGCTCATCGATGCACGTGGGGAGCGAAGGCTGGCCCGTGTTGTCCGATCCAATAGAAGAGCTACTGAAGCTCAAATTGCTGAAAAAGTTAATACTGGTTCCGATAGAAAGGTGTCAGAACACACAGTGCATTGCAGTTTGTCGCGTATGGGGCTGCGTAGCCGCAGACCGGTCAGGGTGCCCGTGCTGACCTGTGTCCACCGCCAAAAAGTGCCTACAATGGGCACGTGAGCATCAGAACTGGACCACAGAGCGATGGAAGAAGGTGGCCTATTTTGATTATATTTTTGATATAAAAATGTAGTTCAGTGTCGCAAAAATTTAGTAAATTACAATAAAAGAAACACGACACTATGCTTCACGTCATCCTGAGTCAGAACACAATACAGAACACTCCACGGTGCCGGGCCCGGTGTGTGAGTGTGTGTGTGTGTCCAGCTCGCCACGGTGCGTCCTGTCTGAATCAGCTTAAGTGGTTATTACGTGAGCGCCGAAGCTTCCTTTCGGCGCTCATATTAAATTAACATATAGACCGACATGTGTAACCGGTCCAGATGTTCTCGGTGGTTACCCGTTGACATCTCTGAATGCACTGTTTCTATTTGAAAAGAAGTATTTGGTGATTTAGGCTACTAACATTGATAGACTGGAACGACTTGTAAGTCACGTCTCAAAGACTTAACTTATGTTGGACTTATCTTGGACCAAAAGACCTATTAAATAGCTCTGGTATATGGTTCCACATATGTATATAGACAGGATGATGTTTGTATTTTCTTCCTCATTTATCTATGTTTTGCATGTCCTTCTCATAAACTACAAAACTGTTTTCTTTTGCTATTCACATTATTACTTAAATGCACATTTCCTCAAAGTGTTACTTTTTAATCTCTGTTGTTTTGCCGTCCACTTTTACAACCCACCCTTTTCCTTGCAGATTTCTATCACTACTTTTCTGCTGCTGAGAGCCAATTTCCCCACACAGAGATCATTAAAGTTTATATGATCTTATCTTTATCGGTAATGAACGGACAACACAAGTACCTGCAGTGTTAAAGGGCGCCCAGGGAGCAGCTGCACACGAGTTACTACTCCCAACCCTCTAAATATTTAAAGGTGTTGTAGGCGGACGGCAATTGTACCTCGCTTCTGAAAATCACATTTCAGGTGACTGTGTTGCTTCTTATTTAATAAGCAGCCGTCATCTCTCCTCTAGAACAAGAGATACAGACAAAAGTGTTCACTAATAACATTATCTCCCCACACAAGTCCATTAGCAAAACTCTGAGAAAGCCCCGAGGTGGAATGGAGAGATGATACGCAGCAACATGTTGACACTGTATGCCGTAAAATCACATAACTGTTCTCTTTATGCTCTTGTGCTCAGCTCATTTGTGCATACATTGCACATTTCATACCACACACATTGTCTGTCTACTAATAATCTAACACCTTCCAAACATTTGGTACAGAATAGTGGTCAGCCGATATGGGATTTTCATTGGCCGATGGCCAATATATATTTAATAAATTTAACAAAATTGCTGTACTTAAATTAACATTTATTTAACATTGTTATTGTCGGCATCGTCTCTGTTTGCTTAAGTAGATCTGCACTCTGTCTTATACTTGACACTAACTTAACTTATTTAAGTTGAGTTTTAGTGCACTTCACAACAGCATTTGTCAGGTATTTGTCAGACGCAGATAGCAGCGTCTCCTGGTTTCTGGGAAAGAACGAAAATTTGCAAACTTGCATAAATAAAAAATGTATAAACAATTTTAGTTTAGTGTCCTTTCCTGGTGTTGGCTAACTTTGTTCCACAGCAGCCACACCGAGGAGGCTGCTAGCAGATGTGTCTGCAGATAGTTCTTTGTTAATCGGCCTTGTGAGCGCAGGCATGTGTGCATCTGCAAACCGATGTCAATTATCTCAAAATGGCATTAATCGGCTGAGCAATTAATCTGTCTATCACTAGTTCAGAGGAAGATATTGTAGCTCAACAATGACTGGAGAGTTTACCATGAAATTGACTGTAGACATGTGTATTTTAAGAAGAATCTGCATGCAAAATCTAATGGGCAAGAATCTGCATGCAAAATCTTAAGAAGAATCTGCATGCAAAATCTAATGGGCAAATTTCCATGAAATTTACAAACCATTCATGCTCAACGGGATGAACCGTTTCCATTTTCGATACTTCACAAGCTTTCATTTAGTGCCCCTCTCAGGCCAAAATGTCAAGTTTGCACAAAAAATGGCTTCTAATCGAATCGAACAAGCAGACTGAGCACAATCAAGGGCTGGAATCTAGGTGGTCTCCTACGTAAGATCTGAAAACGCACCCCTCCCCTTTTGAGGTTCACTTGAAGTAGAAAAAAAGTCTGTTACTGTACAAGTCCTGTTGCTTGAATCTGTGTGGAACAACTCCTACAAAGCACAGTAGGTCAATTACCATGAGATACCATGAAGATTTAGATCATTAATAATGGTACTCTGTGTGTGCCATGGGTAAAATTCCACGCTGTGCATCAAACATTGCAGACTGCAGATGAAATGCATATATTCCTGATGTTGCCGGTATTGAACTGAAAAAGAACAGCATACATTCTACAAGCAGTTGTCAGTGACTTTATGATCAAGAATCAGTCGTAGGCCTGTCGAAGGGAAAGTGAAACTCAACTGGAAGGGTTTGAAAGTTGTCTGAGTGTGAAAAAATTGCTTGCTAGGTCTGTGCAGATGGAAATGCATCTATTGACTGATTCCCAAGAACAGCTCTGGGCTGTTGCATGGCCACATGATCACGTGACACACACCGGCCCAAAAATACCCTTTCCAATACCCAATCAGTCATTACTACATTAAAGGAACTGCTTGCTTAGTTGAAGCCATTCAGCTGTGCAAGAACTCAGTCAACCAGGTCAAGTGTCTAGAGCTGCATAGTGCACACGCTCTTATGGAAGCTCACGAAGCCTCGGCTCTGTCTTGATCTTACTGATAAGTTGAGGATGCTCTTCTTTTCATTTCTTTGCTTATGGGCACAGCGAATGTTTCACACTTATTTATTTGAACCAATTATTTATATTGTCTATCATAATAATAATAATAATAATATCATTATTACTGCTCCCACCAACTCTTGTCCTCCTCTCTCTCCAGCTGCCATCGAGGCCTGCCTGGGACACCTGCTGAAGAGACGGGCAGCTGGTTTTCTCCGCAGTGACAAGATCGCCGCACTTTTCACCAAAATTGGCAAAGTCTCCGACACGGCTGGCGAGATTTGCCGTAAAGTGCAAGAGCAGCTCCAGCAGCAGGCTGAGCTCACCAGGTTGGTCAAACAATCCCCCCACCCCCCACAATGAGTGAGCACTCAGTAAATGCTGTTTTGACTGTTTTAAGTTAACATTTAAGTTTCAATTCCTCTTTTTTCTGACTGGGAGCGTTCCCACCATTGACCTTACCTGAAACCACAATCAGAATTTAATTTGTGCAAATTGAGTGAATCTGCTATCTTAATTACAGACGAAGAGACACTCTTCACCATTACAGCCCACTCTGTGGTGAGGATGATAAGACTCATTGTGTAGCTTTCATTATGCACCAGAACTTAAACTAATTAACATCAGCTACAGTAAATTAACTATCAGAGGCAGTTTTTGAATGGGGTGGACACAATAACAGGAACACCTGCAATCCAATAAGGTCTCTCTGTAAAACATCAAATATCTGTGAAAGATTATAGAATAGGACTTTTTTTATTTGCCATATTTAGGTAAAGATAGGTTTATATATAATAAATCCAAAAGTGGTCTACAAAATACAAGTAGACAGATCGGTATTACAGATCAGATCTAAGAGGATGCAACTATTTCTGTGACTTCCTGTTAATTCTTTGAAGGCTGCTGGAAACTGTCCAACTTGACTGTGGGGTTTTTGTTTGATCCAAAAACGCCTGCAATTACCGCTTATCGTCAAAGAGAACGGCTGTAACTTTAATATCATTTGCAAACACCTGTGGGCTTTTCCTGCTAAGCCAAGTTCAAAGGATCTGCTGTGAAAAACATGAATTTGGTTTGTTTTATTGAATCAGAGATTCGTTGTTGTGGTGAGGCAAACAGCCTCACCTTTATCCATGATTTATGTATCCATGGTATTGAATCCAAAATTCTTCCTCACATTACTTCTCAGATGGTTTGGTGTCATAATCTGAATCTGTCAGCTCAGCACAGCTCACTAGTTTTCTTCATTTTGGGTCAGCAGTAGCTTACTTTATCAAAAGGGAAATGCAGAATGCATTTTACGAACACTGCAGTGTACCGAGACAACACCACCACACATCCTATATGTGGCGAAACATTTCATAAATGCACTGAAAATATATTAAAGGAATATTTCACCCCCAAAATGACCAATTGTATATCAATTACTTACCCCGTGTTGCATGCCTCAACGGTGAATGAAGAATCTAAAAAAGGAGTAAATCCTTAATGAATTGAAGTAAATAGAGGCCACGTTTAACAACAGCAAAACTTTATCAAAACATATATTTTTGGGATTTGTATACGGATGTTTTGATATAGTTTTGCTGCTACCTTTGCACACTGATTTACAGTAACCTTTATTTATTGCTCATTTTAAGTATTTATATACATAGATTTATTCAGGCATAATCAACTGTCTGCTACTCGTTGTACACCAGGTCATTAGCTCCATGTAAAACACACATGCTACTGAGCCACACTCACACACATCACCGTTAGACACAATCTCTGGTCAGCTGAATATTTACTAAAGCTGAGCTATCTGTGTGCACACTGTGATAAGCCTCAGGACTGTTTCTAGGTGTGTGTGTGTGTGTATATTATATATGTGCGAGTGGGGGTTGGTGTGTATATGTGCTTACCTGTTTGCATATATATTTCTGCGTTTATGTGTGTACACACAGGGTATGATAAACTGCTTTATCTGCAGGCACTTAGCTACTAGCCGAGCTGTTTGCAAGCCCATTAATTGTCCATTAGCCTGAGCCACATGGCTACCACATGTCTCTCTGGGGCTGCAGAGAGAGGTTTACAAATGGAGGAGACAAAGCTTTGGGCAACAAGCACACACACACACACACACACACCATGTACACACCACTGATGCACAAACAATAAAACACAAACAGAATGTGTAGTGAGACGTCGAGGCAACATGGTTGCATTATATGATGTAAATCAGGAGTTAAACGTGCTCGGGTACGCCGGGCACTCGGTTCTCCGTCTTCATATCAGCCACCGTCTCTCTGTCACATCTCATTGGCCTTTATTTCCCCAGACACACAACATTAAAGCCTATTATTGTGTATTGTGATCTGCTTTGCACAAGTCACACCCCTCCACCAGAATGCATGCATGCACACACACAACGCACACACACACACACACACACACACACACACACACACACACACACACACACACAACGCACACAAACACACATGTTCCCACCCTGCCCCCCTCTCCCTGTCATCCCACCTCAGGGCTCCATCTCTCATTTACCCTGGTTACCATGACAACATGGTTTGCGCCACTGGCAGCGAAAGAAGCAGAGAGCATGATGGGAAACAAGAGACAGAGAGATAGACTATGAGCAGACATCAACAGTGGAATAAAGAGTTACTGCTGAAGAGGTTGTGTTTGGACACCCTGCCATGCTGCTCCGTGTCTCTTTGTGATGTATTCTTTTACAACCACTAACTCCTTTTTTAATCTTTTTCTTATGAAGACAGCACAATGCTAAATCACCAACACGCCGCCCTCTTTTTCCTCTCTCCATTCCTCTCCTCCTCTTCCACACTGAGTAAAGAGCAGAGCTAGCATATCATCTGCATTCATCTCCTATCCTGCAGTGCTAGCAGCAGACCTGCTGCGGCAACAGCTCTTACGCATTAAAGGATAATTCTACTTTATTACAACTGGGGTGTTATTTTCATAGTTTTGGCCATCGGTTCAATACAATGATGTGGCGACACATGTGGTTCGCCAGAGAGGCAAATGTTAAAATCACATTAACTGTTATTAACATTCAACATACAGGGTTACGGGACTGACTGTCTCCTAAACATTATGTTCAATGAAACTGCATCGTCAATGACGTTTTTCGAGGGAAGTTCTTCAGTTCAAATAAGCCGTGGAGGAACAACTTTAAAACATCTGGAACCACTAACTTTATCAGAAACTTTAATTCCCATGATCCTTCTAGAGATTCAAGGTCACACTTATTTTTGACGTAAGCTGCGCGCGGTTCGCAGCAACAACAGACAGTGAAAGTGATCTATTTACGGTATAATGACATCATACCAGTAAGATTACTACAGTTTCAATGTCTAGACATCTGTAGAATATGTTACGGACATGAAAATAAGTAAAGATTTATTTTTGAATTAACACTTCCTGCTTTCATTTAAAAATAAAAGCCATCAAGCGTCTTTTCTATTCCTTCATTTTTTAACACGAGTCTTTTATTCTGAAATATTTGTAGAACATATTTGCAGTGTTGTAGAGCATGCAGTGACTTGCAGAGCTCCATGAATGGATATAGTACGGGGTTTTAATGGTGGTTTATCACTGTTATTTACAATTTACCACACATTTCTTAACCTTCCTCTGTCTAAAATGAATATAAAGACATTTATAATTAAATAAAATGACCATTATGAAAGGCAAACTCTAAGTAGAAAGAAAGGGCTGACAGCAGCAGCAGCAGAAACGCAGCTGGTCTGAACACCCGACGCGTGAGCAAATGTAACACATCCTCAAGCCTTATACGAGAACTGAAATTCCCATCCTGCAGATTCAGAGGCTTAATAAATCACCCTGACATATTCCTTTGTCAGGTCAAAATGTGATCTGGTTGTAATCATTTCAGTGGGCTACATGTTGACATTTGTTGACATTTCACATTTTTGTAAAGACCAATGACAGAGCAGCATAGAGAAGGAGAGAGACAGCACACTGTAAGAAGTGATGTTTCCATAGAGGAGATGTACACATTAAATGATCTATAATTACAGAGAGATTATACACTTATGTGAACATATGCTTAGAGGCAATACATCATCACAGAATGCATGATTCAGTTCATTGTGCTCGTTTCTGAATGATGTATGCACAATGGTGTGATGTTGTGTGGGGAGATTGTTTTGTTTCTTTTTAGAGGAGAATTCACAGTGTCATTTATTCTTATTGGAGCATGAATCTGTTTTATGTTAATGAGTCGTTTGTTGGCACAGTTGACATTTGATCTAGTGAAGGGAGGCACAAGAAGAGTTCAGTTCAGGAGGTCACCAGACCAACCAAGACTGACAGTAGTGAGGAAGAGACAGTGTATAGAAATGAAATACAGTACAAGTAACAACAAACGCAACCTGTACCTGGAGTTGGAAGTTGAATAGAAGTGGTACATGAAGTATACAAGAGGAGATGCTCATGGTTCATGTCAGAGGATGTCACTGCAACACACTGCAGCGTGATTTAGAAAAGGAAGACCCTGTCTCTTTTTCTTTCTGTCCTATCTCTGACATCATCCTGATGCTCCCCCCATCGCCTGGGGTACTGTCACTGCACACACACACACACACACACACACACACACACACACACACACACACACACACAGGGGAACTGTAAAAATCGTGACTTAGCACGCACACACAAAAGCTGGGGGGATTGCTAACATCGTGACTGCGGCAGCCGAGCCCCCCTCACTACAGACACACACACACGCACACACACACACACACACACACACACACACACATTCATTAGCTTGTTGAAGTGTGTGTGTGAATGGTTTGGTCTGATTGCTGTAGAAGTGCCAGAGATCAAACTCTGTCCATGACGAAAGTGCTCCTCTCTTCAGGCTGACATCACGCCTCCATATTCATGAAATCCTTCAGCCAGCTGATTTCTGACAGAGAATGGCAACTTTTAGTCTGACATGGTTCAGATTTATGGGAAAGCAACCAGTGCCCAGCTCTTATAAAAGACGATAAGTTGCAATGAAATACACTATCTAACATTGTGCTGTTAAATGCTGCCTCCTGATAGTCAAAGACCCAGTTCCTTTTCAATTATTAACCTTCACATTGCTTACTCGTACATCATTTAGTTGTGACAAAGCCAGGTTTATGCTCGCCGGCGAAGGCTCCGCACTGTTGCAGCGCTTGGACGTGTTCCTCTGCACGTGCGGGGCTTTTCAGACATGACTGCCACAATAAGATGAAAAGCAAATAACTTGAATTAAGAAGTAAAATAATAGTTTTTAAATGCTTTTAAAGCAGGAGATTCTAGAAATCCACATGTGAGTAAATATTTTGCCAGTTGAATCAACTGTTTACAGGATATTCAACCTTTAACACTTGTCTCCTTTCTTTACAGGGATTGTATAAAGGCGATATAGTATGTCCATGAATAATATAACACTCGTTGACATCCTGCTTCTTCACAGAATATTGTGTTCATATGCCCTGTGGCGTTTCGGAGAATACAGCACGTTGAGCACGCCTTTGTGTGCTTGTAGCTCTCGCTCCATCTGTGGAGGCCAGCACCACGGTGCCTCGCGCCAGTATAAACTAAATGCTAATTTGCAGCTATAACTTGTTGTATGTTTTGGGTAGACTTATACTCTTATTATACATAATTTGTTTTCTATACAATGAGCTCTTCTCTGTATCAGTGGTTGTTAATAGTATTGACCTGTGACCTGCTTCGTGCCCTGCAGGAGAACCCAGAGTGTGAGCCATGAGCCTCTGAGGAGACAGGGATCCTCCACCACCAGCCGCCCCCCACAGCCCCTCTCCGCCCAGGCCATCAAACACATCTGGGTCCGAACGGCTCTCTTTGAGAAAGTTCTGGACAAGATAGTGCAGTACATTGTGGACAACTCCAGGTGATTGGTTTCATTCTTCCCTCAGCAGTGACTCACAGCACCCACACCAGGCTCTGTTGTAGCTGAATGACGAACAGGACTTATGAATGACCTATTTAGTGTCCCATTCTTCTCCCATGTTCCCCTCTCTGGTTGCTTTGTTCTGTGCTCACAACCACTGGGTGCTTCAACAAGCTGTCCACTCAGTGAAATGATGATCAAAGCCTCAGACATGAAGTGCGCTGATGGGCTCCACAGACATATGACAATGTGAATCACACTGTTAAATGGAGAAAAATCCACCTTAAAACTTCAGTAGTGTTGTTAGATGTGGTTTTGTTGTTCTTGTTGATAAACTGGGACATCATGTTCAGACAGCTGTAGTGTAGGTCGTCTGAAGTGATGAAGCATCCATGGTAAATGTGACGTTGTGTGTCAATCCGTCAGAAATAAAGAGCCAGTGTTCAGCGGTCACACAGTAGGAAATAAACCTACCCGCAGCCTGAATTGGGACGCCTGTTTAACTAAGTCTGGCTCTCATGGGGTTACCTGCACTGAGCCTAACATTAGTGATCCAGGATGAATAATATCATGAAGCTATCAAAACTGAATAAACAATAGGAACAATATCTAGAAATTGAGGTTAAAGTTGGAAATATGCTTTAACCTTAAAATATGTACTGTATATATATTTGTATATATTTGGGAGCAGTATAGGTTGCATACTATAAAAATATACTATAATATATTGATTGAAGTATTGCACTTTTTGTGAGATACATACATAAATGTGTAGAAATATAAACATGCATACACAAACAGGGGTATATATACATATGTATATATACCCATACACGCATGCTCTGTTCACATGCTTCACCACACATATACACGTAAAAACAGATATACATATACAGACACATAAGATTAGGACCTTATAAAAAAATGCCATCCTAAAATAATGTGTTTTTAAGACGCGGATACAGATGTAGATGATCGTATCTCTACAGGAAGTGCATTCTAGACGTCGGGAGCCCTGACGGCAAAAGTCTGATCTGGTCACAAACTTGAACCTGGAACAACAACAAGTAGCTGATCAGGCGATCTCCGACCACGTACAGGCGCATATGGTGTTAAGAGATACATTATGTACTCTGGGGCAAGTCCAAGTTGTGCTCTAAAAGTGAGTAATAAAGTTTTCAAATTGATTCTAAAATGTAGGGGAAGCCAGTGCATTTATGCCAGGACAAGTGTAATGTGCTCCCTTTAGTTAATGCCCATTTAAAGCCTGGCAGCAGTTACCCTCTGCTTAGGCAGATTTGCACGTCAAGAAAGCTGTTTGGTCGATCCAACTCCTGTCGGGAGGCTGGTTCAAATCAGTGAAGAAATAAATAACGATTAAACATGCAGCCAGAAGAGGCATGTTTCGGCCTTAAGGCTATAAATATGTGTGGGAGTTCTTATATAGGCCTTTTTAATATGGTGTTCAGTAGTCTAGAGTGAGTAGGGAAATTAAATGGATTGTCCATAGATAATTCCTTTATTATCTGTAGTGACATTTTGGTGCTTTTCTTTTGTCACATGATGAACAATTAAAAGCAAGAGTGCAAAAGCATCTGCACTGCAGCTTATAATAGTCATTATTTAGGCTGTTAGTGTGGTAAAATACAATGACTTCAGTTTGTTTGTCTCATTTTTAACTCAGAGTGCAGCCGTGTCCCATGGTGTTACCATGGTGATCCACTAGGTTAAAAGTTAACGAGCTTTGTGATACCAGAAAACCTGAGTAAATCCCAAAGATAGCTGGCTAACCTACTAATCTAGCTTTATGATACAGGTCCCAGCTGCAATGCAGCCATTAGTTTTGAGTGAAGGATGCTGATTAGGATAATGAACATCTATCATCCAGAGCCGGATCATACCAGTGGAACGATACACACACGGTGCCTTGCTCAAGTGCTCCTCTCCAGCTATCAGTCTACTGAACTTGAACCGGTCACCTTCCGGTTTCCAAATCAAGTCCCTACTGAAGACATCACTTCTTTCTGTGTGTTTATCTCTGCAGTAAATACTATGAGAGGGACGCTCTGATGCATGACTGCGTCTTCGGGCCCATCTTGGCAGCCCTACTGGGTGAGTTCATCTATATCACACTGGGCTTTAACTGCCAAAATTACAAGAGGCCACTAATGGAAAATAAAAAACCACAGTATCCAGAACAAATATTCCTGTATTCATCTCATATCAACCGTTAGATAAACAAATTAGACATAAATGGCCATTGTAACCACTCTCAGAGCTATTTGTAAGACAGTGTGACAGCAGGAGATGAAGGCAGGGAACCCAGACACGACAGCTAATACGCAGAGAATCAGAAACAAATGCAGTGAGACAGGAAAAGAAAAGCAGAGAATACAACATGAACAGTGACATAATAACACTCCATCCACACTGACTGGAGAGGTAACAACAGGTGCAGATGAGGGAATCAGCAACAGGTGTGCAGAGCAGCACAATACAACACACTGAAGACACCTGGTGGACAAATGAGGAACAGCCGGGAAAAAAAATGCACGTTACTGTGTCCATATGTTATATTATATAGAACTACTAATACTATCAAATGTGTGCTGTGCACTAATGCTGAAAGACAGGTTTATGTACTGTTCAGATGTCAATCAATCTGGGACTTTGGAACCCTATACTTACTATTTCAAATTTGAAAATAATATATTTATATATGTAGTTGAATATTGTTACATGTATTTATTCTGTTTTTGTTTTTTGTTGCACCACCTTCTACAGTCTTTTTATGAATTCCCTCCAGCTAAGTAGTAACCTTACAAAAGGTTTCAATTGAGGAATTTCACTGATGAAAGTGGTCAATGGATCTGTTAATAGGTCTGTGTGTCGGTGTGCTGTGTGTGTGCTGTGTTCTCAGTGGGGCCCTGTGCTCTGGAATACAGCAAACTGAAGACGTCAGATCATTTCTGGACTGACCCCTCAGCCAACGAGCTAGTTCAGCGCCACCGGATCCACGGGGCCCACCGAGGCCAAGACACCTCGGGTGGCCGCCGGCCTGCTCTGGGGGTGAGTGGAGGCTGTTTTAGATCAGCTACTTCAGTCCTCAGGAGGTGTTGGTGTGTGGTGATGGAGTTGTACAAATTCGCTGTTAAAATGGTTTTCTTTTCCAGATCCGCAAGAGGCAATCCAGTGGCAGCATGTCAGACGACAGGTTTGCTGCATCAGCGAGGGAGTATGTGGAGTCTCTTCACCAAAACTCCAGAACACACCTTCTCTACGGCAAAAACAACGTCCTGGTGCAACCGGTACGACTGCACATCCTCAGTTTGTGACCAGCTTTTATACAAAGTACCTGTACCATTTCTGTCTGCCTATCTATTAGAAATAAACATTGGGCTTTAAGTTTGATTTCTACAAATCTACAATTTCATTTAGCAGACGCTTTTATTCCAAAGCGACGTACATCTGAGAGTTCATACAACACAAGCAAGGATCTAGATAGGAGGGAGCAACGTGAGTAACAACAGCTTCAAGTCCGATCAGACACAGGTGCCGACAGGCAGTGCACAGAGGCAACGCACAGGGTGGATAGAAGCAGCAACAACGTCATCAATGTCATCATCAATGGCATCAGTGTCATTAGGTGCGGAAGTGTTCATGAAAGAGCTGGGTCTTTAGCCTTTTCTTAAAGGTGGAAAGGGACTCTACGGATCGAATGGAGTTTGGTAACTCATGCCACCACCGGGGGACTACAGAGGAGAAGAGTCTAGCTAGTGACTTAGGGCCCTGTTGTGACTGGAGTACCAGGCGCCTTTCATTGGCCAAGCGTAGTGGGCGGGAGGGAGTGTAGACCTGGATTAGGGAGATCAGGTAGGAGAGAGAGTGTAGACCTGGATGAGGGAGTTCAGGTAGGAGAGAGGGAATGTAGACCTGGATGAGGGAGTTCAGGTAGGAGAGAGGGAGTGTAGACCTGGATGAGGGAGTTCAGGTAGGAGAGAGGGAGTGTAGACCTGGATGATTGAGTTCAGGTAGGAGAGAGGGAGTGTAGACCTGGATGAGGGAGTTCAGGTAGGAGAGAGGGAGTGTAGACCTGGATGATTGAGTTCAGGTAGGAGAGAGGGAGTGTAGACCTGGATGATTGAGTTCAGGTGGGAGAGAGCTGTTTTTGTTGCTATTTTGTAAGCGAGCAACAGGGTTTTGAATTTGATGCGAGCGGCGACTGGGAGCCAGTGGAAGTATATGAACAGCGGAATGACGTGTGCTGTTTTGGGTTGGTTGAAGACCTGCCTTTAATGTGCTCTGTGCTGCCAAGTAGCTTCAACATGTTTGGCCCTGGAAATGTATAATGAGCACATATTTGCCTCCCACAACGCTCAGCCTTTGACAGAGCCATGTGCACTCAGCCATGCAGCACTTGTGGCTGAGTGCACATGCAGATGAATCCAGCACTCACTGCACGCTACACGCTAAATGGTACTGTATATGACTCTACTGTCTGCTTCTCATATCATGAACAAAGATTCTGTCTATATAAAATGTAACATATAGAATACATGTACAGTATTCAACAGCGTTTCAAGACTTATCCTGTTTGAATATGACAAAGCTATATTCAGTTATAGTAGACTTCACTCAGAGGCCCTGAAAACCTATTTTCAGTTACCTGAGTTGAGGGTTATTTGCTTGTGCTGCCATGGAGACACAATTGTCTTTGAAATCTGATCAATTCCTGATGAAGCAATTGAGCTGAGTGTTAAACTTTCATAAATGAATAACTCAGTAAATATTGTTCTAACTTGAACTTTGAATGTTCTTTATTCGGCAACACATATTAAATGTTTGAGAGAAATACTTTAAGAAATAGTTAAACATGTTGGGAAATGATTGAAATCAGTCTCATTTCAGAGAATGGTATCAATCTTCTCCTAGTTCTTGGAGGAAGATGAGCATAGTTCCCAAAATGTTGAACTAAGATTTGAAAGCTGTTTAGATGAAAATGGTTTAATGGAGCCTCGATTTTCTGCTCTCTGTCTTGAGCTCCTTCAGACCTGAAGTCTCACGTTATGTCCTTTCTCCTTCCTCTTCATTCTTCCACGGTAGAAGAAGGACATGGAGGTGTTGCGGGGCTACTTGTCACTCCACCAGGCCGGCGATAACCTCACCCTGAAGTGGACACCCAACCAGCTCATCAACGGCACGCTGGGAGACTGTGACCTGGAGAAGAGGTGGCCCAAACACACCCGCTATACATTTATAGATAGTATATAAATGATCTAAACATGCATTTAATGACACTTGCAGTGATTTGAAATGAGCAACTGCCTCTGAAGCCTGTTACACCTCACACCAAGATTATAAATTTATAATTTTCAATTAGATTTTATTTTCAATTTCAGTTGAGTTTAGTTGTAGTTAGTTTTCAGAGTGTGTTTGCTAGTTTTAGTTTAGTTTGCATTTGTTTTTGTTAGGTTTAATGTCTCAGAAGTATGTAGCTATATATAGCCTACATACAAACTACATGGTTGGAGAAGTGTGTAGGAACAGTCATGTTTAAATCTGTGATCCTCCTCACTACCACACTCATCATCCCGACCCCAGTTGGTTAACATCAGACCTGCGATCAACAGCTTGGTGGTTAAATGGCATTTAATCTACTCCAGTATTTAAATCATCTTCTTATTTAATTCTACAAGACTAGACTGCATGTGATAAACAACAGGGACTCATTGTGAAGCTGTTGCAGCACAGCACCATCTCCTGGAACGTCAAGTCCCTTCAGTCTCTGTGGTTCAAAGTCTCCAGAGTTGATGGAAATTCTTGCTGCCTCCTTTTTCCTGTAGCGAGATATTAGAGCTAAACAACAAAAAGTGAAATGAATTAACATTCAGTTTTATTTCATTTTCCAGGCAATGTTGTTTCAGTTTAGTTTTTCTTAAAGGATATTGTTTTTTAATTTAATTTCAGTTTTCACTGCTTGTTGTGGTTTCGGTCTCAGTGTACGATAATAACCTTGTCTTACCCTCTCTGTCAGTATCTACTGGGACTATGCACTGACTGTCCCTCTACGCCAGATAGTCTGTATCCACTGTCACCAACGCCGTGAGTAGAGCTGCTACTTTCACACAACACCTCCTCATTCAGTCATCCTAGCACACATAGTCAGATCACACTGCATCAGTCACCTTATAGAAAGAGCATTCAGGCATGAAGTGGCATCCTAAGCTGTTGTCATATCAACATATTGATTGCTTGTTTTGATAAAGTGGGGTAGCTCATATCACTATTTTCATGTTAGTGCTGTTATCTTGGTGACAGCTTCGACACCTTTTATTCTGTCTCCTTTTGCATCTCTTACATTTATTTGTATGTGCATGGACTCTTTAGACATTATTTAAAATACAATTTATAACTCAATAATATTAATACATTTTCTTTTTCTTTTCTTATCTCATTCTTGCATAATATTTTTTTTCCCATCATATTCCAGCTGATTGTGGTGGTACACTGGTTCTGGTCAGTCAGGATGGGATCCAGCGGCCGCCTCTCCACTTCCCCCCAGGTGGTCACCTCCTGGCCTTCCTCTCCTGTCTGGAAACAGGCCTCTTACCGCGGGGTCAGCTAGAGCCCCCCCTCTGGTCCCAGAAAGGCAAGGTGAGTCAGGTTGTTAAAGTTGTATTCACATTTCACACTTAAACATAGGCTGCGGTCGAAAAGTCAAAAGATTACTTCCTAACGTCTTTTCCTGACAACTTTTCCTTGACCTCGATGGAAAACGTCATGAGGTCAAGGAAAGATGTGAAGGAGAATTCAGAAGGACTTAGGAAAAGACAACCGTGGTGTAAAGTGAATCCGACTGCTCTTCCACTATGTATGGTAGCGTATTTCTACAGCGTATTGCTGCCACACCAGAAAAAAAACCAAATAAAGAGAAAGCATTTCAGACAGAGGGTGAATACAGGTATATTCAGACAGACAGTATGAGAGAAAGTAAGTAAGAACCTGGAAATGAGTATGATATGTCCCTTTAATAAATCTGTTTGTGTTCTTCAGGGAAAAGTGTTTCCCAAACTGAGGAAGAGGAGCAGTACTGCCAGGCTCATTGACCAGGACGGGAACGGTGAGGAGCGGACGGCTGCTGACTACGTGTTTCGCATCGTCTACCCTGGACACCGCTACGATGCCAGTAAGTCACACTTTTACATTGTCATGCAAAAAGCAAGGCAGGAGAGAGGCTGCACACAACAAACATGTAATCTTCCTTCAGTGGTTAACACTCATCTCTGTGATCGCTTTTGCCTTTTGAAATTGAAAAATAAGTACTGTGTATCTGCTTGAATTTAGTCTTCCCATGATGTGTTTACATAGTTCGGGTGTAGTGTGGCGTCTTTCCCACAATGCTCTTCCCGAGGTCTGTAGGGTGGCCCTGTTCTAACTGTTTTCTCTGTTGTCCCACTGGTGCAAGCAGTCACTATAAACTACCACCACACCACGGGCAGCCGCGCTCCGTCGCTGGACGATGACGAGGAAGAGGAAGATAGGCTCCATGCTATGATCTCAATGATCTGCTCGCGGAACCTCACAGACCCTAATGTCATGAAAGGTTTTTATCACCTTAACACACCCCCCCACCCCCCACCCCTACGCCTGAGACCTCACCCCGGCTTCAGACGTCCCTCCCCGCATCCCACCCATCATGCCCCCTCAGGCCCTCCTCTCTTGCCCCAACCCCCCCCCAGCTTTGTCTGCCTGTGTGTGTGCTTCCTGAGGCTGAGCCCAATGGTGTGGAGTAGGCTGGTGTTGAAGGGGACCTTCAGGTTGATCACCACAAAATTGAAAAGCATGTATTATGATTTTTTTTTTTTTTAATTACATAATTATGCATTCATAAATTAGCCATATTTAAAGAGCCATAAAGAAATGCTAACAATGGCAATAACATAACCATTAGTAATTGATTAACATTAAATCTGAGACAATAGATACAAAAGAGTCCAATAATAGCTAGGACGATTGGCAGCCTCTTACTTTGTACCTCCAGGTTTAATTTAGTTTAAATAGTTTTGTCTTTAAGTGAAAAAAAAGTTCCGTCCGGTTTGTTTGTCCTCTGCCATGATGAAAGTGATCTGTAAGGGACAGGAAGCTGTAGGGTTTCCATCGTGGTCGTACTCATCGCTCCACTAATCAGTATTTAATGGCTCAAAGGACTATGTGGAATGAAAGGAGGTCGCTCTAAGTGACAAACCCGCAGAGAATTAGCACTGAATTAGCAATTAACAGCTCTACAAAGCTTTTTAGACTCTTTTAGCAAACTGATTCGTTTTTTGTTAGGTACACTTAATCCTGCTCTCATCCGCTTTGTTTCCAGTCACAGCGGTTGGCTTCAAAAAGAGTTCTGATAAGTTAAACCCACTGTATGCACTAAACAGCAGACAGCCGCCTGAAGAGCCAGATACTATGCTCAGGAGTTGGTGGAGACCAAATCAGAGTGTATAGGAAAGATTCACCAGGTGGACACTAACAGGACACCTAATGAATGCTAATGTTGCTGTCTGTCTAATGTGTTTAAAGAGATGTGATGAGGTGAAAGGATGTTGTGTTTTCAGCTAGTTCCTGTGCCCCAAGTGACCAAAAGAATCCTTCCAGCTTTGACAGTATTATTTGATGTTTACAAATGGTACATGCAGCACCTTTTATATACAATATGCAGAATTTCTGCTTGCTATGGTATTCTACAGCCACGTGCCGTCCCATTTGTATTGTTGTGTGTCCGGGGTAAAGCAGGCTTTAAAGGTGCTCAATACGTAATTCAGAGAATATCTACGGCTGAGCCGGCGGCTTACAGCTAACGGTGTTAACCTGGGGGAACTGGGAGCTGGAGGGCGGGCGCTACACTTCCAGGACTGATGGCGGTATCAGCTGTAACCGCCGTGTGAGAGCAGTGCAGAGCGGCGGCCGTGAGCTAGCCAGTGGGGCACGCTCACATGCACTAACATGAACAAAAAAGCTCTGATTCCAACACAATAGTGGTTTGCTGCTATAATACTGCTCTGATGTCGTATAGAGCAACTTTAAGTTCACAACACGTGTCAGCACAGTCTCCAGTGCTGCATGTGTTACTCCAGTGACATAAACTGCAATGTAGACCTTGTGCAATACTTACGTAGTGAATTGTAGGCGGAGCTGCAGGTCCTGAGTGTCAGATGGAGGTGGACAGGAAGAGGAGGAGCGCAAGTAAAAAGGGGAAATCTAAGGGATTGAGCCAGTCTTCATCACACACTGTCGTGATGCAACAGATGATTTAGGATTATCTCTAGCGCCAAATAAAAGTCAGTTCCAGCCACTGGTAGACAAATCCAAATAGCATTTATTCACCAATATAAAACATTTTCAACTTTTATGTCGGCTGAATTTGCTATAAATGACAGCTGGGCATTGTTATCTAGCACTATAACATCCTGTCTCTAGAAAATGATATTATCAGACATCCAGTTAATGCCACAGCAGCCGCTGACACCCTTCCTGCTTAATGTCACTATCTCTCTCTCTGTGTCTCTGGTCTTTCTCCCCACTGCTCAGCGACACAGTGTAATCCACTGGCTTGGCAGAGCTCCTCATGCAAGCCTGTGAAACACACACTGTCAAATGAATAGACTTGTTTTATAGAGAGTGCTGCCAAACACAGTGACTCACGTCTGTCACCCGGTTTCATCACTGTCACACAGATTCAAAGTTCCCCAGGTCTCCTCGTCTAGGTCAAGGCCTTTCTGGCTGCTTTGCATTCTGGGATTTGCAGTGCTGATTGCCTTAGAGTTATGAGAGGGTGTAGCTGTGGAAGCATGACTCAACACTCTTGGGTTTACGCTGTCGTGGCCAAAAGTCGCTTTGATAATTTGCTTTTTTTTTTGCACTCCTTTAATTTGACTTAATTCAGTTTCCTTCTTTTTGTCCTTTCATTTCTCTCTTGCAACATGCCTGACAGTTTTTGCATGGGAAATATGATGCACCCATTTCATTGTTTTTTTAAAGAACGACTATGTGTTTCTACGTATTTGTGATGAAAATCCTCTCAGTCTCCTCCTCTGTTTGTTTTGATTTCTCTCTCTCTTCTCTGACTTCCTCAGTTGTTTCTCCTGTTTGTGCAGTCGTTTGCTGCGATGCTGTTCACTGTAATTCTTCACTAACCCCCCCTCCCCTCCCCATAGCCACCCCACCCCCACCGCCTTCCACCCCTCTCATTACGGTCCTGTGGGGTTCCGCAGTAGTAGAGACGTGGAGTCTTGTGTGAGCGGGGTTGACTTACTGAGCCCAAAACCAGTTGTTGATCACGTCTAGTCCTAAAGTAAAGAGGGGGGAGGCCAGATGTTGGTCTCGCTCCAGCAATTTTTCTGTTCGCATTTTTCGTTCTTAATATTAATTGTTTTTTGGGGTTATTGAACGACCAAAGCGCAGCTTCATATTTATGACAGGTCATCAGCTCCAACCTGAAGAATTAAGGTGAAGAGCATTTATTTAATGTTGAAGTTTTTATGATTTTTTCCCTCCCCTCTGTGTGCCCTTCTACTGGTGACCATATGTTTTTGTTGTTTATGAGATAATTGTTTTTGGTGTCTCTTGTCTTGTTCTGGCTTTATGCGTCCTGCATGGCCTGAGCGTCAGCCTCGTCTCTGTCTTCTCCTCTTCTATCAGCTCCTTCACTTCCTCTCCTCTTCCTCTGCTAATTCCTCCTGTCTCCTGTTTGAGCTCTGCTGTTTCCTCTGCCTCCCCACTGAATGAACTGATCCAGCATGGCTTCCCTGCATCCTCTCTGCCTGTCTCTCCCACAGCAACCGTTCCTGCTTCCTAAACTGTCCCCCTCCACTTTTGGTTTCCTCTCGACGCTTGGTTTTTCCAGCTCTCACATGTAACATGAGTGTAAATCTTTCATCCATCTGCTCATCTCTTGATGTCATTAATACCAAAGAACAATACATGGAAAGATGTATTTATGGTTGAGCTGAGGGGCCTATGTCATAATATGTATGGCATATAGAACATAGCCAGTGTGAAGTAGACTTTTAAATAACAAAGAGCGTAGTACATGAGAACAGTCTCAGAACACTGAGACCTCTCTCTGTCTTCTCACTTTCCTTCTCTCTGGTTTAGACCACGGGGAGATGATGGATGTGCAGGGTTTCGGAGGCAGCCCGTCGTCGTGGCAACAGGCCGAAGGAACCACTCTCGAATCGCTGTGCCTGTCCTGCTCCGCGGCTGGCAGCAACGTGTCGTTCGACTACCCTGCCGGCTGCACCTGCATACACAACCCATCAGACATTCACACGTACGTCCTTAAAATAACCCTTACCTTTAACTGTTAAAGTGTGCTGCAATGCGTCTGGTTTAGAGTTTTACATTTGGAAAATAAAGGTAATCAATGCCGTAAAAACAGGTGTCATTAATAACACTAAGAGCACGTGAAGACATTTAGGAAAGCCATCTGTATTGAAGGAATCACTGCCACGAATTGAACTGGTATTTACAGAGTTGTTGTCAAATTTAAACTGACTTTTATGATGCACTGAATCTTTGCTGAAGACATTTTAAGCCTTAGGTTCATCATCTTGGCAGCTGCATGGAGCCAGATAATCAAACTTGAGAGAGTTGAGAGACGAGCAATAACAGCCGACGGTTATAGGCTGTGATTTTTATTAAGATAAAAATCACAGCCTATGGTGTTTCCCACCAAAACAATAATGATTATTGACTTGTGAAATGTAATTCTAAGGAGTCCAATATCTGGTGGAGGCAGCATCTAGTCCATCTATCCATGAGAACAAAAACACATGAAGGCACTTCAATCTTTCAGCCACCGTGGTGGAGGTGTCTTCATTAAAAGGAATTATTTATAGAATAAGCCTTTTTCGAATCAGACAGTGGCTCAACAATTATGATGGATTTCTTTTCTTTCCTCCAGTATTCCTCTCAAGATGCTCTGCCAGAACATGAAGAGGCAGATAGTCTCCAGAGCCTTTTATGGATGTAAGTACATCATGTCACCTCTGTTCAGTATTCATGCATTTATTTCATACATGATTGCTGTTTTCTGAATATTATGATGGTGACATGTTTTGTGTGAATTAACCACAGACACCCTAACTCCTTGCTTACACACACACACATATATACCTATATACCTTAATAGTTGGTGAGTTTTTTGACCTCAATATAACAATACAAAAAATAAAAAATACAATTTTAGTTATGAAATAAAAGCAGGATTATGCAATATTCAGCACATAAACAAAATTTGCTAAACAACACGGTATGGTTTCAACATTTCTAGGCTACTATGCAATTCTTAAGGACTTCTTAAGGGAATTCTTAAAGGACCAGTGTGTCACAATTAGGGGGATCTAGGGCAGACATGGAATATAATATTAATAAGTATGTTTTCATTAGTGTATAATCACCTGATGATAAGAGTCGTTGTGTTTTCGTTAGCTTAGAACGAGCCGTTTATATCTACATAGGGAGCGGGTCGTCTCCACAGGAGCTCAGAAAGGACAACATAATGAGGAGGTGTCCTATTCTAAACAAGAATCATTAAAAAGGAGGAGCTTACAACAAATGATAATTTTACATTTTCACTTATATTTAGAAAGACATTTACACGGAGGAGTTAAAGGTGGTACAAGCACTGGTTTACTTTGTCATTTTCATCCATCAGGGAAACATGCATGCACATTTTGGCTTCACCCATACTTCTATCTGTGACTTTCCCGATGCTTGGTCTTAGCCGTGTGTGTCTGTCCATGTTCTCACCTGTCCATTAGGGCTGGCCTACTGTCGACACCTGTCCACTGTGCGGACTCATCTGTCCGCTCTCGTCAACCACAACATAGTCCCTCCAGACAGACCCTCCGAGGCGTCCGGGGGCCTCAGCAAAGAGGTGTGGAGCAAGTACCAGAAAGACTGCAAGGTGAGCAGAGAGGTTTGTACACACAGTGAGGCTGAGAGACTCATTAAATATAACGTCGTGATCGACCTCTGCCAGCCAGCAGCCGGAATTTACGACAACATAACAAGAATCTTAATCTTCTTCCTGCACCATCTGACACCCCTCCACCCTCCACCTGCAGGCCAGTGAATTTAAAAGCCAGAAATCACAGCAGATCACCAAGTCATCATCGAGTCAGATAAATCATGGTTATGCTGTGCAAGTCTTACATTCAGTAATATTTTATAAAGTGAGATAATCTGACGCAACCTGTGAGGAATGTTTCTTGAGCTGCAGTTGCCTCTCAGTTAAATGGGTTTCTATTATTCTGTCCTCCCCCTCATTTATCCTCCTTTACTGTAGCTGTATATTAATTGGAAGTCAGGAATCATGCACTTCTCCTGCAGCCTCCACCTCACTCCACTCTCCTTCACTCTAATGGAAATTTAATGAGTTCTGTCTCATTACAGAGTGCAGTATGTTACCGTCGTAGCTATTAAAGCCACCACTGTAACCATTCATCAACTCCAACAAAGTCATCTCTACTAATTTACACTCTATTCATATCTGTGTCCTTTATCTTCTATCTTCCTCTGAATGGGGCGCAATCACTCTTTCTCTCCTTTCATTATTGATGCGCTTCCTCTTCCTCTTGTTCCTCTCACCACTCGCCCAAGGCTTCTTCTTCTTCTTCTTCTTCTTGTCATCTTTCTTCTTCTTTTGGTTTATATTTCTATCATTCTTTTTCTCTCTCCCGGTCTGTGTGTAGAACTATAAGGAGCTGGAGCTGCTGAGGCTGGTTTATTATGGCGGAGTGCAGCATGACATCAGGAAGGAGGTCTGGCCTTTCCTGCTTGGACACTACAAGTTTGGCATGGGCAAAAAGGACATGAGCCAGGTACAGCACGCACGCACACGCCCACGCCCACGCACACTTGCATACGCACGCACACACACACAAACACACAGTGATTGCCTTTTTTTCTCCTGTGAAGATTGATGCAAAGATCACGGAGCGCTACCAGCAGGTGATGCGGGAGTGGAAGGCCTGTGAGGTGATTGTCAAGCAGAGGGAGAAGGAGATGCAGTCGGCCATCTTTGCCAAGCTCTCCTCAGGCAGCAGCATCGACAGTCACGTCCTGCGACTCGTTCACAGAGACTCGACACTCAGCAACGAGGTGAAGAAGCCCAACACAATATGACATCCATCCCACACACATCTGACCCCTTGTTAGACCTACAGTAGTAATATAGAGAGTAGTTGTTACAGTCTACAGTGTCCTGATTGTGACTGAAGCTCAGACTAATATAATCAACCCAAACCAACGCTGTAATTCAAATTATTATAAGTATGTCTGATATTAATTGTATGATATTGTATTTTAAACATTTTCACATCTTTGCTTAATATATTTCCTTCTTTATAAGTGATATCTCAGGAACGCCTGGAGGGAATTTCTTGGATGAACTGGTTAGAATTTGGTAGTCAAAGGTCACTGTGACCTCACAAAACACATTTTCAGCCATAACTCAAGAATTCATATACTAATTATGACAATTTACCAGAAATGTCTAACAGGATAATTGATGAAAACTGCTACTTGAGTGGTTGGCAGAGGCATACAACGGCGAGGCGGTAATTCTAGTTTTAATCTATCTCTTGCACGTCCCCCAACTTTACAGAAATGCAATGCTAAATTCTAAACTAAATCCAACAATCTATTCATCTCTGAAATGACACAATGTCCCTTCATTTAGAAACAACTATAAACGCAGAGTTCATTAAGGACCCAGAACCTCTCGCAGCAACATCAGCACACGGGATATACTGCTCTTTAACTTTAACTTTGTACTGTGAAAGTGATTCAGTACATTCATCTGATCTTATAAAGACTGATGTCAGTGATACACACAGTGTACCCCACGTTTATTTGTTTCTGGTTTCAAAAGCGTGGGAATAATTGGCGTGAGCTACCAGATTCAACAAAAAGAAAAACTCATATTATAGTCTTGACAACCTCAGACTGGAACAATACATAAACACACACTCTCTGATGATCCATATGATCTGATTTATGATCACTGTCCTCTATCACTTCTAAAGTTCCATTCTTCTTCAGGTGTTTATGTCGGTGGATGAGCCGGATGCAGGGAGCCAGGAGACCCCCAGTGGAGAGGGCAGTACCCCCACCATGACCACCCTAGTTCCCCCTGCAGCCCTTCCTCCAGAGGAGCGACCTCTAGTGGAGTTTGACTCCCCCGACTCGGGTCTCCCGTCCTCCAGAAACTACTCAGTGACCTCTGCTCATTCCCAGATCCTGTCCAGCATAGACGACGGTCAGAGCACCGAGGAGGAAGGGGGGGGCGGGGAGGAGGGCAGGACTTCGGGTGTGCTGAGGGGGCGTCAGGACTCTCTGACTGAGGACAGGCTGTGCAGTCAGCTGGACAAACTGGTGACCAATGAAGCAGCTGCAGAGGGGATATCACCTTCACTCTCCTCATATACGGTATGTACAGTACGTCTGTTTATTCAGTCTGACTGAGCAAGTCTGCAACAAGTGGTTTAAAAGTCTGAGGTTACTCATCGTAAAACTTTGATTTACACTTAGTCCCCCACCGATGTTGACACCAATGTTGTTAATCATCACAAATGTTCCTTTGAGCAGATCGAGCTGTTGGACACAGTCGCCCTCAACCTCCACCGGATAGACAAAGATGTGCAGCGCTGCGACCGCAACTATTATTACTTCACCCCAGCCAACCTGGAGAAACTACGCAACATCATGTGCAGGTATGTAGAAGAAGTATTTAGATCCTTCATTTAAAACTGCTATACATGAACATATAGAACAAATGAAAGGTGTTTCGCTTGTAGAATTATCACCTGACTCTGCAGTTCCCCTCAGCTCTGTGGAGATGTTTAGCGTCTTTCAGCTCCTTGTTTTGATTTTACAGCCCACAATTTGACTGTTTTGAGTTTTTTCTCAAACTGAGCCAGAAATCTCCATTTCAGCAGCACTTAAATCCACCAAACTTTCATTCCTCTGCATATTCTGAGTTTTTTTCAGAGGGGTTTGTTCATATATCGTTCATAATCCAATTTATAGAACTTTTGTTTTATTCATTTATTCCTAAACAAATAGCAAAAATGTATTATTTTATGCCTGTTGACAGTATTTTCTGATTTATTAAGTGGTACAAAGAGATAATCTAAATCCCGTCTGCTTTTTTGAAATTGTTTTGACTTTCTTTTTTTTTTTTAACCTGGCTTTATCCAATGTTCAGATTTCTGTTCTGGAAACGTTTGCAGATTAGCAAATATTTAATAAGATAATGCCTCATTTGCATATCTAAACATAAAATCTCTGAAAACTTAACAAATCATTGTCTTAATGTAAGTAATTTACCAACTGGGGAGGTTTCATGGTGATATCTATTAGTTCAAATTCTTATATTTACCTGTAGTGTCTCCCCTTAAAAAAGTACAGTACTTGAGTAAATGCACTGTGTTCCACATGTACATGACATCCGGTGAGCTGAATGTGATTTGTCTTGGTGTGTGTGTCCTTCTTGCCTGCAGCTACGTGTGGGAGCATTTAGAGATCGGCTACGTTCAGGGCATGTGCGACCTGCTCGCTCCGCTCATGGTCATCCTGGATGATGGTGAGAAGAAATAATCATCATATACTTTATATCTCCTGACCGTAATTATTATTGTGAATAATATGGATGAACAATAGCACCAGTAGCTGTTACAGAATTGAAGCTAATATGCCTAATATAATAGAAATATTAAATAAACACTTGCATTACAAATACCATGTGGGGTTTTATGCATGGACATGAAGTTTAGTTATACAACGGTCAAACACAGGAGGGGGCTGTTAGTATGTAGGTCAGCCCAGTTAAGGTTACTATGACATCAAACCGTCTGTTTTGTAAGGTTTTTTAATGCGTGTCTGTTCATCGTGTTTAAACCTGGTGTTTCTGCAGTGTCAGATAAAGATCAGGCTACATTAATACACAGTGAGCGATCCAAACATTTATAATAACTCCAGAGCACAGTAAAGTCCAAAAGTACACCAATCACCGTCCTTCAAATGCATCTAAAGCACATTATTAAATAAAAAAAACGAATCCAAAAAAATGAACAAAGTCATTAAAAAAATGTATGCACAGTGCGTGCAGGATTACATCTGCCGGCGCCGCTGGCTGTCACAGCAAATAGACACTCATTTATCATTTCATCAGTGTTTGAAATTCAATTGGGAAATATTATTTGTCGGTGAGAGCGTTTAAGTGCTGTCCCGGCTACATGACCATATGTTCTTCCCGTGTCAGAGTGCCTGGCCTACAGCTGTTTCACTCAGCTAATGAAGAGGATGACTCAGAACTTCCCTAACGGCGGAGCCATGGACACACACTTTGCCAACATGAGGTCACTGATCCAGGTGACGGATAACTCTACTGTGTGTGAGCGAGAGAGAGAGAGAGAGAGAGAGAGAGAGAGAGAGAGAGAGAGAGAGAGAGAGAGAAGAGAGAGAGAAGGAGTGAGAGAGGGTCACCTCTACTGAAACCCACTGACGTTCTCTCTGTTCTCACTCTGATGTCAGATCCTGGACTCGGAGCTGTTTGAACTGATGCAGCAGAATGGAGATTACACTCACTTCTACTTCTGTTACCGCTGGTTCCTGCTGGACTTCAAGAGAGGTGAGCGCCACATTATTTCCTCTCTCTGACCTACATTATATTCTCCAGCTCACTGATATGTCTGCTTTAAAGCTGCATTGAGTCGACAGACTCGTGATCACAGATGGGAAGCTGGCAGGTGTTCTTATCCTTGTCGTAGTGCACTGGACACTCCTAGTGCTTAGTTGAGGCATCGGCACAGAGGGGGTCACAAGTAAGGAAGACGACTTAAACCTCTTTGCTGTTCAGGTGAAGCTCATGACTGGCAGGAGCAGTGGTGGAAAGGAACTAAGTTAATTCGCTCAAGTACTGTACTTAACTCCATAACTCTGAGCAAATATAATAAAAAGTAGAAGTAAAAGCATTGAGGCTCTCCAGCAAATTGGTTCATTTCACGAGGCTTCATCTGGACTTCATGTGAACACGAAACCACCTGTTGGTCAAAGAGTGTAGAACAGGCAGATATATTCCAGATGTGAGGCAGTGGTTCAACCGGGCAGAGGGCAGTGAATGTGCTTGTGTAATTACAGGAAAATGATAGAGACTTTATTCATTTTTATACAGGAACAATAATTTCTCAACTGTGTTTTGGCTTCGGGCGTCTTCAATGACGTCATTGGTCTAAAACAATACAAGCCTCAATACGTACGTCGCAGAAAACTCGACACACGGTCCAAAGCTATTTTTTTTCCTAACGGCATTTGCAAGATTTCAACACGCCCGAAGTAAAACAACCGGTCACAGCCGTGCTGGGGCCAAGTGCTGTATCCGAAACCTCATACTATACTAGTAGTACAACCTTTTACTATACTAGTAGTACGTACTGATTTGGCCAAAATGTAGTATGTAGTATTCAGTATGCGAACAAAAGCAAAATCTCCAGTATGCCAAAAATACCCGGATGTCGTACTGATTCGGAAAAAATCTCCAGTATGCATCGGACCAGTCTACCTCACCTACTTTATCCCACAATGCAAAGCACTGGACCGCTACAGGCTACGGTTACAACAACAACAGCAGCCAAAAACTGCTAGTTTTTTACATTTTTTGTAGCTATTTCATCACTAAATTCACTTCTGAGAATTTTGAGGCGAGAAATCAACTGTGTCGATTTTGGATTCTGGCAGTTTAACGATATTAGATGGCAAATCGAACATTTGTTCCAACGTTTTCGGTAAGTAAAAGATGGGAGTACTTCTCCCGCCACTGGGCAGGAGAAAAGAAGTGCTTCACAGCAAAACTGTCTGCAGCGTAAAAGGTGGAAAAACCTACAAAAATGAGTACAATAAATCAAAGAAGTGTCATTACTACCATTTCAGGAAGTGATTACAGATGTACATCCTCATGAGGTTTACCATTCAACAGAGGTGAAACCATGGTAACATGACGTGCTGATGCTTTAAAGAGTCCTCATGATGTCACAGATTCAACACCTTCGTGACATGTCTCTTCCTCTCAGCTGCACCCCGTCTACTGTAATCGTTCTGTTGAAAGCAGGAGCGCCTTAAAGGGCTAAAAGTCAGCTCCGTCACTTAGATATCAACATCATCTATCATCATCTCATCTGTGTTTTGTGTGTGTGTGTGTGCAGAGCTCCTGTACGAGGATGTGTTTGCGGTGTGGGAGGTGATCTGGGTGGCTCCCAGGATTTCCTCGAGGCACTTTGTACTCTTTCTGGCCTTGGCCTTCGTCACAGTTTACCGTGACATCATCATGGACAACAACATGGACTTCACTGACATTATTAAGTTCTTCAATGGTAAGAGACACACACACACACACACACAGTATTGTGGGTACTGTGTGTTATTCCTCACTATCCCGTCACGGCTGCCATCAGGCATTTACAGTTTGTCATGACCAGTTCTATTGTGTAGTGATGATGTAACAAAACTAATGGATAAATGGTTGAAACATGGTAGAGGTATACATTCAAACTTCAATCCAAATCTACTAAGAGACCGAGTTGGATAGGAACATGACAGGTGGTGTGAAGGGGTACTTGAGCTCATCTGGTAGCAGTGTGAGGGCACACTAAAAGGTTGGGAACCACTGGTGTAGCTTACCTGCTAAAACCTGCAGGAAGGCATGTTCTTATGCATAAGTGTAGACTCCATAAGCACGTCTAATGATGTCTAAAGATAAACGTCTTTCAAACAAGCACACTTTAAGGTGGGGTGAAAAGAGGAAGTGGTGGTTCTTGCAGGCGATGTGTAAACTGTATTGTATATGTACTGTTTATTTTTGGAATTGCCTCTCTAACAATGTCTGATCCACAGAAATGGCTGAGCGTCATGATGTCCAACATATCTTGAAGATAGCACGTGAGCTGGTGCATAAAGTACAGTCTCTGATGGACAACAAGTGACTATAGAGGAGGAGGAGGAGGACGAGGAGGACGAGGAATGGGAGGATGCAGAGCGAGAGGGTCCGACTACAGGACACTCGGCTCTTCCTCTCATCCCTCAGAGACACCGAGTGTTTCCAGGCCTCCACCTATCCAGAGCAGGTCCAGGGAGTCCAGGTCTCCTCCCTGCCCAGATGAAGGTCCTTGCAGCGCTGCTGGAGTGGCTCGGCTCTGGAGCTCGGCCTCGATCTGTTTACATTTACCTTCACATGGAATGCCCATGGTGTCCGTTCAGACATGTGGATTTGTCTGCATGCTTGTGAGTTTGATCACACTGTGAACACATTCTTGAGTCTCCCCAGTCCTGCAGTGCATGGAAACACACACACACACACACACACACACACACACACACACACACACACACACACACACACACACACTCCGAAACAGCATTGGTTCTATCAATACTCCAGTTTTCTAGAGTGTCACCCTTTTCCTGACTGGTATTGGATGATTGTCAGGAAGCTGAAGCGTTCTCAGTGTGATGTAACGCCAGCGGAGGCCACTAGAGTGCAGGATTATACAACAATACAACATTGTCAGAGGAGCAGAAGATATAGCCACGAAGAAGTTTTCATTAGTGACCAAATGGACTGTGCCAACTACCTTTTCATGAGTGTTTTCTACAACAAGCATGTGTGTTTATACCCCCCTCCTTTTTTCCCCTTTTTGTCCAAGAGTTCATTATCACACAAACGTTGCCTTTATCAGTAACAGCCCAGGGCACTTAGTTGCCCTTTTTGTGAGGCTTTCCTTCCTGGTGCCTGTGAAGGCCTCACGGAGTTTGTGGGGGCCGGAGGCTCCACATGAGGCCAAACTGCTGAGAAAACTCAGGATGAATTGCAGCCAACTTTCCTGAGCATGTTAGTCACTGGTTAACGCGTGTTTAATCCTTGTTTCAAGCCCGAAGGAACATGGCAGCAGAGCACAACAGTGAAGACAAAAGCACACAAGCCTTCCTCCTTACTTTAATATCAAATCTCTATTTTGTAGTATGGATCAGAGCTACCGCTGGGGATGCTGAGGTCTTGGCTTTGGTAATATTTCTGGGTATTTGGGGCATTTAATGACCAGAGGAGGAATCAACAGTCTATGATAACACACGTGTTACACATGTCAGGTTTCAAGGCTGATATGTTTTAGAATATATATCTTAAAATGTCACAATTTTTAAGCAAAACATTTATTTAAAATAAAGGGATTTAGTATTACCCAAAACATTTTGGACCACTATGTTGGGAAATACAAATTTATAACTTTTAAACATAACTTAAAATAAATTGTGATTTTTTTTTCCTCCAACCTTCAGAAATGTTTGAAACTGTGAAGAGTTTTTGGCTAATCAAAGATTTCTAAGATGGGTTGAGCTGCACTGGAGGAGACCTCAGTATTTCTAAAAGCCTGCCTACGGCCATGATTCAGTTGGCTTCTGCGAGGTTGGCTGAAGTTTCCAAGGACACGGAGCTGAGAAACACACTGCCTGAAGGACACATTGAAAAGAGGAAACTGTCCAATAAATCCAGTATTATAGATGTGTGGCTGGTAAGAAGAAGTAGACACACCCAGCTGAGAGAAAGAGGGTATAATAAAATGAAACATGATTAAGAAACACCTTTGAGAATGGAAAGAAAGTAACAGATCTGTTATATTTACCTGTTTCTAAAGGTGGATATTCCTTTCACAAAAAGGCTGGCATTATTCTACATTTTTTGTTATTGTCAACAAATCCCATGGAAAGACCAAACTTTTCCAACTCTCAGTCTCATGCCCATTGGTTCCTACTAAAGACGTTCATCTCTAAAACTCGGTCTCAAATACATAGTTTCATTAAAAAAAAAAAGCTCTGTAATTTACTAAAAAAGCTGGCCACCATAGTTTTTTAGCAAACTTTACACAAACAAAAGTAAATAGTGAATTTGTTGGGGACTATTTTCAGTGGCGGATTAATATACATTTGCTGTACTTAGTATTTACAGTTTTAAAATGAGTCCTCTGGGAATATGTCACCTTTCTCCCTGGATTTCTTGCCATCAATGAGGTTTGGTTTTAGAAACAGACTTTTTGTGAAGAATTTTGTAATATTATTCTTTAACATTTGTAAGATAATGTGGTAATATTAGAGCAATTCCTCTTAAAGGTATAACCTTTAAAGGAAGAAAATATCAGTCCTACAGAATGGTTTGATTCTCTCTCTTTGACCTGAGGTTATTACTGCCTCAGAGGGGAGGAGGGGATGTCGATGGCGTTGAACATGCAGCATGTTGTTGCACTGATTTGAAGAATGGGATCAGTGTTCTTGGACATTTAGTTGAAACATGAAGGCGGTCTTCTGCACTCAGTGCCAGTAATCCAGTAATAAGCCAGTAATCAACCCTAAACAGAACTATGTCTGATGGGTGTATGGTAATCAAGGACCATGTCACCCAGGGCAACAGCGTGGATCACTGATGTATTTTTGATCAGTGTGTTTCATTGGTGATATTTTTGAACAAAGTGCACAGAGGAATGAGATATATAGGATGTAAGGCTACACACACAGTACTTGTTAGTAGATACAATCATTGTTGGTTGGGTCTTTTCATGGGATTTGTTTACAAAAAGAAAAATATAAATATAAACCAGCCTTGTCCTTTACACAAATCCATGTTTCCTTCGGAACTAGAGACAAACATGCTCGCTGATCTGAAGGCAGTACTGTCAGGAAAAGTGGTTGCAATTGTCCATGAGGAACCTGATTCTCTTCCTGCCTCTGCAAATAAAACCTGCTTGGACTCAGTTGGTCTAAATAACAAGTCTGTGGTCTGAGAAGAAGCTGCTCTTAATGCCAAACGTTCTCTAGTGTTCAGTGAATCAGTATTAGGGTTGGTTTCAGCTTCACAGTAACAGCACAGAGTACATTCATGTTTGTATCTGAAGGGAATCTGGGAAATTTTTGATACCGTTTTCCAATCCCCGACGTCCGTGTGACCCTTTATCACCAACCCTCCTCGTCTCCTTAAAATGTCCAACACGGCTGCATACGATTGGTCATCCAGCACGGACCTGCACCTGTGATTCAAGTGCCAAGAGTCTTCCCCAATCCTGAAGTGTACTGTAGTCATCCGGCTCTCTGGCTCGCTAGTTTGATCCAAGGAACGGGCGGTGGTGCGGCTGTACCTCGCTACGGCCTCTCCCCCTCCACCACGGCAACGAAAGAGGGTCGCCAGGGGAAACCGGGGCCCGTAGCAGAGCTTTTTCTTCCAATCAGGACATTGTGTACCAAAGCCTTGAAACAGCCCCCTCTGTGGCATGACGACAATGTGCAATTTCATACTGCATCTTGAAGACTGACTGTTTACTATATGTGTGTAAAATATTTTTGAAAATGGTGATCTTGGATTCTTTAACTACTGTGCAATTTCTGTTGTTTGAGAAAATCCATCAACGTCTATATTGCTGTAAATACGAACCGAAAGCCCAATATTTCTAAGACAGTCGGAACATATATATATATATAACTTATTTTGAGATCTATTTTTATGTTGGTTTTAGCAGCACTAGTTGGAGGTGTATACTGTGCAGAGATGCAGAATGTATGCAGACTATGTTACACGTTGACTGTTAGGTGTTCTTTCTCAATGTTGTGCACTGAATTCAAATTTCTATTTATTTAGAGAGCCAATGATTGCATTGCTGAATATGTATTGGTAAGGATGTATCATTTGCCTTGAATGTAATGTATTATTAAACAAGAGGTTGTTCATTAGTGGGCTGCTCTCTTTCCTTTTAACTCTTTATGTTCTCTGAGTGTATGTGTTCCCTCTCTCTTTATAGTTCTTAAAGGCATGAACAGAAACGGTTGAAGCTGCTAATCAATAAAAATGGATCAAATGATTATCTGCCAACTCAGCAGTTCCCCTCAGCTCTACAGAGCTTTTTTTTAGCATCTTTCAGCTCCTTTTGTTTTTCAACTTTACTGATTAGGTTCAGTCTCACTGGTCTCATCATCACAGAAAGAGAAGCTCTTAAAGGCCACAACCTGTCCAACACCAAACAGCAGACAGACAAAAGTTAGCAACGAGCTGGCGAACATAGCAGTTTAAGAGCCAGATATTTACCTCAGGAGTTGGTGGAGACATTACTAACTAAATAAACTTACATTTATCATGTGGACACAAACACGACTCCAACTGAATGCTAATGTTGCTCTATGTCTGCCGGATGTGTAAATAAGCAAGTCTTTGCTTACAAGTATGCCATTGAAACTTGTTAAAAGGGATAGTTGTTTCAATATGACTTTTTTTCAACATGCTATACTATAACTTTTTTTCATCATACAATGCTATGACTTTTTTTTTCGACATATTATACTATGACTTTTTTTTCGACATGCTATACTAAGACTTTTCTCCACATACTATGACTTATTTTGCACATACTATACTATGACTTTTTTTGAAATACTAAATTACGATTTTTTTTTCGACATACCATACTGACTTTTTTTGACATGCTATACTAGTCAGTTATTGTATGTTGAAAAAAAGTCACAGTATAGTATGTTGAAAAATATGTCATGAAAGTCATAGTATATTATTTTAAAAAAAAGTCATAGTATAATATGTTGAAAAAAAGTTATAAAAAGTCAGTGTAGTATGTCGAAAAAAAGTCATAGTATAGTATGTGAAAAAAAGTCATAGTATGTGGGAAAAAACAGAATAGTATGTTGAAAAATGTGTCATGAAAGTCTTAGTATATTATTTAAAAAAAAAGTCATAGTATAATGTGCTGAAAAAAAGTGATAAAAGTCATAGTATAGGATGTCGAAAAAAAAAATTGTATAGTAAGTAGAAAAAAAATAATAGTATAGTACGTCGAAAAGAAGACATAGTATAGCATGTGGAAAAAAAGTCATAAGTTAATGTCGAAAAAAAGTGATAGTATTGTATGTCGAAAAAAGTTGTAGTATAGTTTGTTTAAAAAAAGTGATAGTATTGTTTATTGAAAAAAAGTCATAGTATGTGGAAAACAAGTCAAAGTATAGTTTGTGGAAAAAAAGTCATAGTATAGTATGTAAAAAAACGTCAGTATAGTACGTCGAAAAACGTCATAGTATAGTATGTTGAAAACGTTTTTCCCACATACTATACCATGACTTTTTTTCCACATACTATACATACTGTCTTTTCTTCTTACAGAGGGATTAATCAGTCACCATTCAAGCAAATATAACCAGACTGACAACAGGTTTTAAAAAAACAATGTTTATCACGTTGATACCGATCAGTACCCATGACATTGCACAATACAAAGGCATGAAAAAAAAGTAACATTAAAATAGGTATTGCATCTTCCAAAAGCTAATTTTCCATTCATAAATGCTTCTTGCGATTTCAGTTCACTGCAGTTTCTTACAACAGAATCACAGAGTTTTTTTCTAAATAGCCAGAAATCATTTCTAAAAATCGATGAGCGTGATGTGACACGAAAAAATAACAATCAGCAGACATTCTGTGGTTGTGAGAAGTATTAGTATTCGTTTTTGTACAGTACAACATCGAAGGCCAAGAGTTCTCCGTAGACTCGGGTGAGGAGACGGTCCTGCTGTGGTCATGTGACCTTTGAAACGTGCCGAGGCCCAACACAGACGGTGAGATGGGTGAGACGATGTACGCGATTTTCTGTTCCACTTCACCTCTGCTCCTGTTCCGAGACATGAGAATGTATTGTGTTAGTTCAAATCAAAGCAGAGTTCCCACTGTGACACAGATATTCATCCATGGACAGTATTTGTGTGGTTTGTTCATGCTTTCAGTCTGCCGCACACTAACCACTCTGACAGTTAAAGGAAGAGTTTATGAAAGTTCAATGACATCTATACCACTGTACGCTTAATATGAAGATAGAGCTATCATAAAGACTGGAACCAGGGGGAAACAGCTAGCTTGGCTCTGTCCAGAGGTGACACAATCCTCCTACCAGCATCTCTAAAGCTGACTGGTTACCAGGTTATATCTTGCTTGCGTACAAACAATAATTCCCTGTTTCAAGGGCTTTATGTGCAGGAAATAGTCCCGCACATGAGGCGGCGTAATGACGGCTGGCTCCAGCTACATATTTAGCGTATAGACTTGACAGAGCTCTGGATCTTCTCACCTAACTCTCCATGAAAAAGGAATCAACATATTTGGTGGGGAATGTGAGGATTTGCTGATTTCTATCGTTGTAAACTACTACAACTGTTGGTCAGACAAAACATTTCAAGATGTCACCTTGAGCTTTGGGACATTGTGAAGTGTGTTTTTCACGGTTTTCAAACATTGTTTTAGTTTATTATTAATTGATTGATCACAAAAATAATAGAATGTCAAAAAGTCATAGTATATTATGTCGGAAAAAAAACAGTATAATAGTATGTTGAAAGAAAAGTGATAAAGTCATAGTATAGTTCATCGAAAAAAATTCATAGTATAGTATGTCGAAAAAAAGTCATTGTGTAGTATGTTGAAAACAAATAATAGTATAGCATGTCGAAAAAAAAGTCATAGTATAGTATGTGGGAAAAAAAAGTTATAGTATGTGGAAAACAAGTCATAGTATAATAGTATTTTGAAAAAAAAGTGATAAAAGTCATAGTATAGTTCATCAAAAAACAAGTCATAGTATAGCATGTCGAAAAAGAGTCATAGTATGTGTCTAAAAAAAAGTCAGAGTATAGTATGTGGGAAAAAAAGTCTTATTATAGTATGTCAATAAAGGTCATAGTTTAGCATGTCAAAAAAAGTCATAGTATAGTATGTTGAAAAAAAGTCAGAGTATACTATGTCGAAGAAAAGTCATAGTATAGTAGGTTGAACACCACGTACTACACCTTTATAGGTGTAATTTCTTCTCCCTAAAAAGGTGCAACAAAGCTAACAGGACAGTGTGATTAGGTAGTGGTGAAGTATTCGGATCCTTACAGGTAGAAATATCACGTTGTACTCTATTACAACTAGTAAGAAGTGAAAGTAATCAATGCAGAAAACAAATCACTGAATATTTATATTATATCATTAGATTATTCGCTGATGCATTAATATGTAAGTAATTTTACTGTTGGAGCTGGTTTGAATTGTTTTGTATACTTTTAGATAGTTTCATCTGTAATGTGTGTGTGTGTTTTATATATGAAATCTTAATTAGTAAAGTATGAATGTAGTGGAGGAGCTGTACCTGTGTGCTGTGGTTACGGCCCCCCCGCTGCTCCTAACTGGGTTTGGGTCTCTCTGCAGACTTCTGAATCTGAATGGAGGAACAACATACATACAGACAGACAGACGTTACACAGTGTGGTCTCAGGATGAAGTAAGGAAACCACTATATGCTACTTGAACCACCAAGAAGATGCCCACAGTCAGCGGACACACTGACCTTTACATATTTATTTCCTTTCCCCCTCATTCAATGATCAAAGAGGCTGACAGTCTTGATAAAAAAGGCATTATTAGAAAATCAAAAGCAGACACACTCTTCCTAAAACATGTAAAAGGTAGATGCAGGTTCTTCTGTCCACCAGAGGAGGGCAGCAGTGCTCTTCAGCCAACATCAGGCTCTTAAACCGAGAAACAACAAGGCAACACAAAGAAGTCTAACAAACAAAATAACCACTAAAAGACCAAAAAACATGAAGACAATCATGAAGCTGAGACCAGAAAACGACAACATATGGCAAGAAACTGAAGTAAAAAACAAGAGGAGATGAATAAATGTGAGCAGATGGAAATCTGTAACGAGATCTTCCACTGAGTTGCAGATGGTTTAACTCAAATCAGACTATAAAAAAAGGCTGAATTTGAAAAAAAATATGAAAAAAAAGAAAACGCTCAACAACAGGCAGAAATGTTACTGTACCTGTGATTGTTCTTTTAGGAAATCTGGTAGCTGAAATTCACCTTTAAAGACCTGGAAAAACAAAGGACTAGATTTAGAGCTCCACAAATGCATTCTATTTGATGGCATCATCTTGATTACTATGGTGACGATTTACTGGATCATTCATTCACTTTAATAAGAATTAAATCACTTAATAAATTTGATTAAGGCATCATTCTACATGAAGAAGAGCATGGCTGTCACTGCTTTGCATCCATGCTGAGCGGACAGATGAAATCCACCTCTATGTGTATCTGACTCGCGGCGTTCTGCTGTGACAGCGCGTCATGCGAGGTGAACATTTGCAACATAAAAGGTGGAGGCTTCCAGGAATCTCATGCTCTGCTCCTGGTGTCATATAGTTCCCTCCCACCCCCCCTGGCCAGACTGAGAGGTGAAAAGAGACAGAGCAGTGGAAGAGATGAATGGGGGGTCGGGGAGATCACTGTGCAAGGAGAGAAGTTTCTCTGCATTTATGTTCCAGGAAAACGAACCCTGGCTCTCCCTCTCTTGTTGGCTTCAGCCACACAGTCAACAGATAAATGGACTACTCCAGGATCCTAAAGGATTATACTAACGGGTTACTTATTTCCAAAACGTACAACATCTACACAGGAAGTCCCCCTCCTTCATGTGGAATGGAAACAACAACAGCGTAGCACAAGGTCTTGCTGTCAGCTAGAGATAATGAAGAATGGGGAGGAAAGGTTGGGCTATGACTAACACCAGTGTGTGATGATGGATAGAAGCTGAATAGCAGAAGAATTTAACAGATTAAGACAGGAAACAGGAGGAGACGGCAGTAGGGGTGGTCAGTGTGTGTATATATTTTGTTATCTGTTTTGCATGCTGAGTGTTTTAGTTTTGTGGTTTCCCACAGCCTTTTTTGCCTTGGCAGTGCAGCCGTTGCTTTGACTTCCCTTCTGTGTCATCGTTAACCTCAACTGCACCCAAAACATTCAAGACAACCAAAGGCTAACAGAGGATTCAGGCAGAACACAATGGCAAAGATCAACTAAACTAAGTAAATACAGAATTTGTACACTGTTTTTGGGGAATAACGGGTTTTCCCATAACAGAGCCACGAGACAAAATATATCCAGTGTTGGATTTAATTCAACCAGATAAATCTTTCATTTAACCTGTGCTGGACCTCCACAGTGTGGGGTGAGTGGATCAAAAGTCCTGTGCCCCCCCAACTCCCCCCCCCAGCAGCTTTAGAGATTAAAACTTTCGCAAAACAACAAAACACTCATTCCTTAATCCCCCTGCGTGCCTTCATGCATGCTTGCGTGTTTGCCCGAAGTCAACACAGGGCCAGAAAGTGAATGAAATCTGAAAATGACTTCCAACACCAGAGACAGAGAGGCGAGCGCATGTTTCTGATTTCCTCCTGGGTGCCATTTTGCAGCTTTCGTCCTCAGCGTTACGGAGGCTCCGCGCCAGACTGCTCCGAGCCTGTCCAAACCTTCTGCTCAGACAGGAAGAGAGGAGAAGTGGAGCAGAATGCCCTCTGGTAGTTCACTGGGTCACCGCTCGGGGGTACAAAAATCCAAGTGGTGTATGATTAGGAAATGTACCAAAAAGAGCTGAGCGGTCTGCTTTGCACGCTCCAGATCAATCTGTGTCCTTCAGAGAGGAGGACAGACAGAGATGAAGGGCTGCCTCTAGGAAAGGACAGACTTGGGGATCACAGCAGTAACATGAAGCCGGCCTGCTCTCGTCCAGCAGACTGTTGACCTCTGAAGGATCTGCTCAAATAATCATGAAAGGAGGAATATTCATACGGTGGAAGCTTTACAGTCTCTTTTATTGAATCAGATAAAACAAGTGGAAATACTGCCCAGCATGATCAAATGGACATCTGCCTGCCAATCCAGAGCTTAGTCCAGTCCAGTCTCAGCTGACTGACTAATGATCCTGTGCTGGCTTCCTGTCATTATCACAGTGTTAATGACAACAAACTGACCTCCTCTAAACTAATATCAAGGCATCTCTAGGTCTGTCACGATAATTACGTTATCGATTTATCGTACGATATACAGACATGACCACAATAATGTTTACGTTATCGACTTATCGTACGATGTACGGACATGACCACAATAACGTTTACGTTATCGACTTATCGTACGATATACAGACATGACCACAATAACGTTTACATTATCGACTTATCGTGCGATATACGGACATGACCACAATAATGTTTACGTTATCAACTTATACGATATATGGGCATGACCTCGATAATTTGTACGTTATTGACTTATCATACGATATATGGACATGATCGCCTTTAGTCTGAATCTAAAGCTACGGAAAAAGCTAGTACGGTAACTAGACCTTGTGTCAAGTTGTTTTGTCAAATCTATTATTTTCAATTCTCAAGACTACTCTGTAGGTGAGTTGAAACCCTGACGACCTACCACAGCGTGCCTCAGCAGAGCCCAGTCAGGGAGGGACCAGCTCAGTCGGGTCAGCCAAGGTGCCTGCCGGTACAAGCAGCAGGCCAGTCCAGTGTAGAAGTGCCAAAGCAAACCATGCAGTGGTTCGGCCTCAGTATTATGGCTGGAGCTCCCTGTGACTAAGCCCCGGTCCCGAGAGGTTTGATGTGGTAACGGCCCAGTGCGTTTGAAAAACTGCCAGTGTCGAGCCCCGATCGGCAGGGGAGAATGTTTCAGCTGCACAGCGGTCTACTTCCACCCTCTCTGGGTGGAAGGTTTCCAGGGACATTGTTACCTCGAACAAAATGCTTCTATCTGAACTGAACACTGGCTCTCTTCAGGAGCCTGGGAGTGTGGAAGCATGCTCTGCTGTTTGTGGAGGCAGGGGGCTGGAATAAGCTTTAAAAACAAAATTCCTCATCTCAGATTGACAAAGAGTTTGTTGATAAAAAAGTCATTATATTTGAGAGAGGATGCTTGATGATTTCCTAATGTCCTCGTCGCAGATTTAATACAAACCCAATCAAACTGTTTCAACTTGTTGGACTAGGGTTGGGTGATATTGAAATTTCCCTACTGACGATATTGCTTTAAGAAAAAAGACGATATACGATATTATCGTCCAAAAAAATCTGAAGAGAGACGCACATAGATATAAATATCTATGGACTTGAGACACATACATTGCAATACATAAGTGGTCACAATGTATAGACAGTTAGTGCTATTTTACACAAAGACCAGAGGCCCTGTTCAGACCTGGTATTAAGATGGAGAGAGAGCAAGCGGGCGTTAGCGAGGGAGGGTGTCAGCTTCGCGCAAGGCAGCGGAACAAACACACCTGCACAAACACAAATCTTCAAGCAATACCGAGTCTTAATCAGGTATTGATAACTGGTCTGAAGATACAGGACCTTTTGGGGGACCTAAAGGCAGCCACACCATTTCCTACGTGTCCAAAGGCAGAGGTGTCTTTTGTATCTTTGTAGTTTTGACACAATGAATCGTACAAATGGGGATAACAGTGCAAACTTTAGAACAGCTTCTCCTCATCCAAGGAGTTACACTTGGTTGTACACGCTAAATATAATGGAAGTAGCTTTGATAGAGAAGTTCGAACCCTGTCTTACTTTAAAACCTCAACACCTGGCCAATCGCTGAAAGTTACAAAAATAAACAGACATCCTGGTTCCACCAGGTTTCAGATGCTGTTAGATTATCCAAAATGATCCAAAAAAAACCCCACTTTGATTAAGCATACTGAGGCCTTAAGCCTCATATGTGCAGCTAAAGAAGAACCATTTCACCCCAGCCATACGATACGTGACTGATTGTATGATAGGACCATGGTACCGTAAGTTCAGAAAGATCCTAAAAACACAAATCATAAAAAGAAAGTCCTGAATAAGATATCTTGATCTGAGTTTAAGGAGTAAGACGCATGGATCAATAAACACTTCATGCGAGGTCCTCATTAATAAATCTGTTAGCCACTTTCTTCTTTCCGTGCTCATCCAGCTGATGGTTTCATGAATATGATCTAAGAGCCAAAGAGCTCCACGATGGCTGAGAACTGACGAAGGCCCTGGATCGATATGATATGATTAGCCTGCACATCATTAACTTGTCCTCGCATCAACATGAAGGAAAAGGTCCAGCCGCAGACCCGAAGCACGACGCGCTGGACGAGGAACTCTACAGTAGTACTGACATCCGTTTCTCATCCCTTCACTAACTCATTATTGTTACTGTGGAGAAACTGAGAACTTATTGATTCCAATATCCATTTCTCACCAGGGATCAGAACAACTGCAAAGCCACTTAAAAGCTATTGATTGTGGCTTCAAGAGCCAGGCCCGACGGGCCTCATTTACAGCGAGCTGGAACACCCTCTACTGAGCTGCAGTCAGAGAGGAGGAGGCACAGATCCAGGTGTTTTCATTTTAGCAGTCATTAGTGGAGGGTACATACAATTTGTTCTTGTATCATTTTCTTAGCTCCAATTCAGTGATAGAGTTCTAAAACTGAGGCTGGTACCTGCATCTATTAGACGTGACCCTGCTCCACCCGACTTGTACTGGCGTATTGAGACCTGGCCTCTTCCCCACATTTGTCACCTGTCTATACATGAGTCCCTGGAACCTTTCTGGGTTAAATCAATATAAACACAGTGGATTACCTTTAAGACTGGTCTTCACTCATAGTAACACACAAACAAAGCACCATTAAGATAAGCATGCTCTCAACAGGTCAAGCTTCCTTAATCAACCAGATCTCTCCCGTCTCCACAATACAAACATTCGGTTCGACGGCTGCTTCCAAACCACTTCTCCGCCGAGCAGCTCGACACCGGCTGCCTATTCTGTGGTGAAATCAGGGCTGAAGAAGTGATGAGACAGACGGTAAATATTTGGATGGGGCTGGGTGAAAATCCAAGACAGCAGAGAGAGCATTTCCACATGTGGCTTCATCATACAGTGGTTTGGTTTCAGGGCTGGTTGCCAGATGTCTTATGCAATGCAGCAGAGCATTTTGGGGGGGCGGGGTGCTTCCATACTAATGGAGTGTGGTCTTGAATTGAGTAAGATCCTCAGTATTCAGAGAAAAATCCTCCTCCTAAAAATACCTTGTGCTTGAGTCATTCAGAGAAGTAGAACTAAAATACCATGAATTCAACTTTTTGAGAGGGTTACCCTGATGGAGAACGGTAAATCAATAGGAGAATCCAATCCAAGGTCCAATCTGTAGGTTGGTATGAAAACATCACCATCTCTTTTTTTACAACAGAGTCTGACAGTTATGTAACATTTCCCTGGAAATTCATCCAGGGACACAGACAGAAAAAAAACAGCAATACCCATACCTGTGTCTGGACATTCAACACAGAATCTAGCTTATGTATGCCACACACAGAGACATGGAAGCTCTTAGACAACATTGGGAAATAGGGCTGGGAATCAATTGAACTTTTTTCAAACAACATTCCAGGCATATAATCTCTCCACCTAGTCCTGGGTCTTCCTCGTGGCCTCCTCCCAGCTGGTCGTGCCTGGAACACCTCCCTAGGGAGGCGCCCAGGGGGCATCCTCACTAGATGCCCGAACCACCTCAGCTGGCTCCTTTCAACACAAAGGACTAGCGGCTCTACTCCGAGTCCCTCACGGATCACTGAGCTTCTCACCCTATCTCTAAGAGAGACGCCAGCCACCCTCCTGAGAAAACCCATTTCGGCCGCTTGTACCCGCGATCTATTTCTTTCGGTCATCGCCCAGTCCTCGAGACCATAGGTGAGAGTAGCAATGAAGATTGACCGGTAGATCGAGAGCTTTGCCTTCCGGTTCAGCTCTCTTTTTGTCACAACGGTGCGGTAAAGCGAATGCAATACCACCCTCGCTGCTCCGATTCTCTGGCCAATCTCACGTTCCATCGTCCCCTCACTCGCGAACAAGACCCCGAGGTACTTGAACTCCTTCACTTGGGGTAAGGACTCATTCCGTACCCGGAGTAGGCAATCCATCGGTTTCCTGCTGAGAACCATGGCGTGAGATTTAGAGGTGCTTATCCTCATCCCAGCCACTTCACATACCGACCAGTCACAGACCGATGATGCCAACAGGACCACATCATCTGCAAAAAGCAGCGATGAGATCCTCAGCACACCGAACTCCAAACCCTCTTCCCCCCGACTACGCCTCGATATCCTGTCCATGAATATCACGAATAGGATTGGTGACAAAGTGCAGGCCTGGCGAAAGCTAACCCCCACCGGAAACAAGTCCGACGTACTGCCGAGTCCCGACATTGAATTTATTGAAAGGAACCCGAACATTTTATTTCTAAGTTAAGCTAATAAACTATAAAACACACCTTCTCTCAATTCAACACATTCCACGGTTTCGCTGCTACAATCTTACTAGCTCACGGCAGCTAATGTTAAAACTTTAGAGCACTGCTGTGTAACAGACATTACTGAGTCACTTAACTGCCTTTATGACTCTTCTCTGCTTGTGTTAGTTACACAATATTAAAGCATGATCCTGTTACCAAGCCACGTAAACTTTCGTATCACAGGCAACCATACAAGAACTTTGTCAAAATAAAATAATTGTGACATTTATCTTTTTTATATTAACCATGGCTCAAATGAGTATGTGTAATGCGAAAGAGGTTGCTGCTCGTAGTGATGAGTCCACAGAGAATTACCACACAACACAAATGGATCATTGTTTCGCTTTTCCAGCCTCAACTCTGCTCTCAATCTGGCTTCCAGCAGCAGGCTGCTGTTCGCACCCAAAGCGTCTGATAAACCGACTTAACAAAAATGTAGACAAAATGCAGATGCTGTGGCCTTTGACCAGATAACAAAGCTCTGTGAATGTTGTCCTCAAGCATTCTAACATGGATAAGCAAACAGACCTCAGATCCTCCTCTGCATGCAGGAGCTCCAGCCCAGGAGGGCGAGCAAACAGTAATACAAACCCTGCAGCTGACTCACACTAATAACATGCAGATGTACACAACATAAATCTGAGCAAATGAGCTTCAACACGCACATGTTGTCATCAAGACATGTAAGTCTCTGGTGAGGAGAGTGTTAACTATTTCAGAGAGCAGAGGCGGAGGAGGAAGCAGGGCACATACACACACACACACATGGATATTTACTGCATCCAAAATATGTAAACAGGACCACAGGCACATCTGAACTCATTAACATGCTCAACATGGTGGTAACACGGATGGAACAGCTTGAGGATTAGATATCTCACAGGCACACTGACATATGGCGGCCTTGATAGAAAACTGGTTACATACAGTATGTAGGCTCACCTTTAAAAGACATGTTTTTCTTTGTACTCGTCTTACAATGAGACTTTGTGGTTTTAGGAGCGGTTGACTTCAACACAATGGAGCTACTGATCAACAACAGCTGTCTGCAATGTCTCTGCGAACTCAAAATTCATGGGGCCTGATGCATAAAGCTCTAAGTAGATTCACAACTAAATCTGTGTACGCACATTTCAAATGGTTCAGTTCTGATCTCAATCATTAATTCGTGACACTGGGTACAAGTACATTTATGCACATCCTTAATCACCTGTTTGTATATTAATACTTAGAATGGCAAAGTTGTGATTTCACCAAGGTGGCAAGGTTTTCCACCAATAGTAGAGCAGATATTTTTGCTCTAGAAAACGGTGTCTATGCATGGTCTGGAGTATGCATAATGTGTGCACACACATTGCTTATGCATCTGGCCTGGTTATCACTCTTCTGTAAACACAACGCAGGTGCACTTATTGGAGATAAGCATTCTAGCATGGTAATGTAAGACAGCTTTGGAGTTGCTAGAAAGATATGTTTTAGACAGGGTTTGGCAAGCATTTCCTCCCGCTTCCAGTCTTGGTGCTAAGTTAGGCTACGAATATTCCTGAAATGTCAAACCAATAAGAACAACTTTTCCCATCTTTCTAGAATAAAGTCGAGCCTATTTCTGTGATTCTACTTCTGTTGAGGCTTGAACCTCGTCACCGTTCAAGCAAATCAACTGAAGACTTTACTTAGGAAGAAAATCTAGAACAATTTAGATATACAAAACATCAATGGCAAATATCACGTTTTCATGTTTGTGCCTCAGAATGACAGAGTGAGCGCCATATTTCACTTTTCAATGTTCAACAATCCGACTTTCACCAAAAGGAACATGTTCACACTAGGGATGTGCAGTCCAAGCAAAAATACTATTCAAAAATCACTGGCACGCGAACACAACGTCAGGGTGCGTGGGGTCTTCCCAGAGAGGGTGGTCCGGTGCCAACGGGCCTGGCCAGCCATTCAGAACCTTAAATTAAGTGCGGCGCGGCGGCCTCAATCTGGTCACCTGCCGTGCGCCTCCGGGTACCCAACTCTCCTTCCTCCTTCGGAGTGAGCACGGGGATTTGTGGAAGCGGCACACACACACACACACACACACACACACAAACACACACACAAACACACACCTGCGCTAACAGAAAAGAGCCAAATTGAACGTGCCACACACGTTTTACCGGTAGTAACGCTACTACCAGGCAGCGCCTGCAACGGTTAATACAAGGGAAATATATATTTTTTAAGATGGAACGAATAGTCGCATAAATCGAATAGAATTTTGGCATCGATTTGGTACCGAAGTATCGGTTCTCGTGACATCCCTACATTATTCTGAAGTTGTTTCAAGGTATCCAGAAAACTGTTACAAGTCATAAACTAAAATAGGCATGAAGACGCTTCAATTTGTGAGAAATTGCATCAAAATAGTAACTATATCATGCTTGATCCTGGAATGCATTGGTTATGGGATGCACCAATATTGATTTTATTCTTCTTCTATATCTAAGTACACTGCAATGAATATATTGAATATTCAACATATTGAATATAAATGATGATAAAATATACGATACTTGAGTCATGTTGTTCAGAGGACGTTATGATAACACTGGTAGCTTTGAATTAAAAGGCCAACATATTATAATGTGAGTGTGAACAGTAAACTCCATCAACCACACAAGAACTAGTTACTTCCACTTTAAAGTTAAATCAATCTTACGAGGAGCATTTGAAGAGGTATTCTGCCACTCTGCCACCTTGTCTGTAGTTTCCATCTGTTTGTGGTCAGACCCATTTTTCCAACGAAAACAGCAAGAAGTTCCATCTCCCCTCACATCTTACACTCCGAATGTTTTCCGTTGGAGTCACAACGGTCTTGACAACATGACGAATTGCACCAAATTCATTCTCTCTTTGCGTCCTCTCTCCCCGCCTTTCGGTTCCCCTCAAACAAATGGAAAAGCAATCCAAATACTTCAGGAAAGTATATTGGCTAAAACTCTAAACTGGGTTAAAGACAAACCCACCAAGCCCTATCGGAAAGGTTCTCAACTATTCCGCAAAGAGAAAATCAAACCACACAACCCACTGAGCCACATCTGGTATAAAGTCATCACTTTGAGAACATCAGTCAAGCTCACATTACTGTACGACTTTATAAATACACCAGCAATTAGGAATGAAATGAAGAATACCTATTCTTATTTAAAATGCAGTCAACCGTCTGCCTTGGATGTTTAGGTTTCACTGAGTGTGCAGATTCCATCCCTTGGGTGTTGTAATTGTGCTGATGTACAGTACAAGTCACTGCTTTATGTGGCCAGTGGGACACTTCCTGTTAGAATGGCGAGCGGCAGGAAATAGTGTGGATGCTTGTCTGAAACATCTCTGCTGCATGATGAATGGCAGGCTAAGAGAGGGCCTTCTAAACACACGTATGGCACAAACACAGAGTAATACTAGCTTGAACTAGAACACAGACCTACTCATTAGTGCAGTCTCTATCATGCTGTGTGTATTTGTATGTGTGAGTGCATATGAGTTAATAGACCGTGAAAATGGAAAGCGGGGCTAACAACTGCTTATTGCATCTTCTTATTCTAGTCACAGCTTGACATTAACATTGTCACAATATTCACGTATCAATGATGAGACAATTAAGCATTTTACACTATGTGGCCACACTAACCCTAACCCTCTGAGACTGGTTCTGCAGCACCTCAAGCCCCTTGTGAGCGACTCCCTGGACCCCCTGCAGTTTGCATAGCAGGCAAACATCGGTGTGGATGATGCCATCATCTACATGCTCCACAGAGCCTACACACACCTGGAGAGGCCGCACAGCACCGTAAGAATCATGTTCTTTGACTTCTCCAGCGCCTTCAACACCCTCCTGCCAGGTGGTGGACACCTACAAGTTCCTGGGAGTACATATGAACAGTAAACTGGACTTGACTGATAACACCGAGGCCCTCTACAGGAAAGGACAGAACAAACTGTTCTTCCTGAGGAGGCTGAGGTATTTTAATGTGTGTAAGAAGCTGCTGCAGATGTTTTACCCGTCTGTAGTAGCCAGTGTACTCTTCTTTTCTGTGGCATGTTGGGGGGGTAACACCAACACAAGGGATGCCAACAGACTGAACAGGCTGGTGAGGAAGGCTAGCTCTGTGGTTGGATCTGAACTGGACGATCTGGAGGTGGTGGCAGAGGGTAGGATGAGGAGGAAGCTGGACGCTATCCTGGATAACCCCTCCCACCCCCTCCATGATGAGCTAGTCAAGATGAGGAGCAACTTCAGCCACAGCCATCTTGGACTCTACACTCTCCGACGCACTTTACACTATACATCCTATTTACCACTTTATTGCTGACTGCACATATGTATATATTACATTTATTTATTGACCGTCTGTACACACTATGTTCACCCATTCACTCTGTATCTTTTATGTCTCTATTATTGTCTTTATAATTTTTGTTTACCTTTACCTCTCCTGTGATTCACTCTGTTTGCTGATGTTGCTGCTTTGACACCTGAATTTCCCTCTGGGGATTAATAAAGGTTCATCTTATCTTATCTTATCTTATCTTATGTGGACACCTAAACACTAAACTCAAGTTGTTTCACAACTACGGGCATAAATGTGCTGCTATAAACTAGGGATGTCACGATACTAGAAATCTAGTAGTCGATACCATTACCAGTGAATTTCCACGATTCTCGATACCCAACGGGTAAAAAAAAAAGGAAAATGATGAGACTTTATTCCTCAGGTATAGCTCAATGACTGTAAGAAAACAGCGGAGGCTGTACGCGCACACTCTATATATAGCCTCAGATTGCAAGCAGTAGTTTAAATTCACTAACATGGTGACAGACCATTAGACCATTAAATATGTATTTAAAATGCTAATGTTATATTTTGATGACAAAAAAAAGCACCACTTTTTTAGAGATTTAGCAATTAGCAACAAAAGATAGAAATTCAGTTCAGTTCAGGGTTTTTTTCTCAAACAAATGAATAAAGGATCTCTGAAAAACTAAACAAACCCAACACCCCAAATCCTCCTGATTTTGGTGATCCCTTGACCTTTCATCTGGCACTACCAGCAGGTTAATGTTTTCACTTATCCAGCTTAGCTATTGAAATGGCGGGTTTGTCAAGATGTCCTGTCGCACTAGTGACTATCCTCTCTGACAAATAAGTGATCTGCAGTGTTTTAACTCCACCTTCTAGGAACGGCTCAGCTCGGCTGGAACCTCGACCGAGGTGGTAGAAAAGGTGCCAGGTACTATCCACAACTTTTGCTAATGGAAAACCAAAAAAGAGTAAGTCGAGTTGAGTTGAGCCGTGCCGTACCATGCAGTGGAAATGTGGCATTAGTCTCTCTCAAACTTCAATATCGGCCTCAAAAATCCGGTATCAGTTAGACTATACTACTGACCTTGCTTTGTAAATAAGGTCATTTTTAAACAGGAAGGTGTTTTTCCCAAAGTTGGAAGCACAAGATTCTCTAAAATATCATTGTAGTGTTAAGATGTTCCTTAATTGGAACGAAGGGGCCTTGCCCAAACCACGTCCACTTGGCCATATAATGTAGGGACACTTCAATTGTGCAGAGCAAACATGAAGCTATAAGTGTCACTTAGACATGCAACAGCAGCTCAGGGTAGACTTTTACATTCGCTGGTTAGAAACCAGGAGTCTGGTAGCACTTCCCCCAGTTCTCTCGGGTACAATTGCATTTTCATGTCTCAGGATTTCTTGGAAATATGAGTAAGTATGATCATGTTCTAGGAAAATACCCAGACACCTGGAAAGAGTTTCAGCCTTTGTGCTTGGAAGCAACAAATCAGCCAGAAAAATGTTTGGACAGCAGTCAAACAGGGGAGAGGTCAAACTGGGATAACATGCAAACAGTCAATGAACTGGCATTCTTCAGTCTGTATCACCACTAAGCTGCTAATACAACTGTAAAACAACACTTAAAGAGACAGTTCACCATTTAACTATTCAACTAATCAACTCAATATATTTGTATATAGTGTTAAATCATAACAGAATTTATCTTGAGACGCTTTTCATATAGAGCAGGTCCAGACTGTACTCACTAACTAGGACTAGAATACAGTAAAGTTTCAGTCTACCAGCAGCGGAGAGCTAAAAGGAGGGAATTTCAAACTAATGGAAACTACAAACGTTCTTTTCCTAAATCCCCAGCTCATATCTCCAGTGACAGTGTGCAATATGAAGTCATCTTCTTCCTAATGGTTCTGACGTCTCAAAATTAGTACAATTGTGACTTATTGATGTTAGCACCTCTTTTATTGCCCAGTTCAACACATTGAGAAATTGGGCATCAAAGCACCAGAAAGACCTTAAAACCTCAGCCTCCACAGACCTTGAGAGATAAAAATAAAAGAGAACTGTGTCCTCTATCTCAGACATACAGTACAGTACGCAACCCACAGAGAGGAGCTGCAGAGCATGTCACCTGATAGTTCAGCTTGAGGAAAAGGATTTAATAAAACATATTCTGCTCCAAAAATAGCCAAGGGGTTTGACATCTGGGAAGGACGTCATTGCCGAAGCGAAGAAGACCGTGCTCGTGCTCGCAATGTTAAGAGCGGATCGGCCGTTAATCGTAAAGGTGGTGGTTAAATCTCAGGATCTTCCACCTGTCAAATTGTCTTAAGACAATGGAAACCAACTCTATGGTTATGAGAAAAAATGTAAGTCACTTTGGACAAAAGTGTCCGATTAATGGATGTCATGTGATGTAAAGTGGTAACTGTAATATTAGCTTTCTGTTATATACATTTATTTGTAGTCTCCAAACCCAAGCTGAGATAAGCTGATGACATCACTATGACATCATCAGGGTAAGCCACCGAAGCTATTATTCAACTGTTTTCACAGTTTTCAGTGTAGCATAAATATCATTTTGTGGAGACCACAATACATTAGAGAATATATATGTATATTAAGTATGTTCCATTTGTAGTGAATGGACTAATATTCTAAATAACAGCAGTACGGCCCGTTTAAAGGAATAGTTTGGCATTTTGGTTCATATGCTTGCTCGCTTTCTTGGTGAGAGTCGATGAGCAGATTGATAGCACTCTCATATATCCACTAAATATGAGGCTACAGCCAGCAGCAGGTGGTTATGTGCCGGACTATTTCTTGGCCAGTCCAACTCTTTGTCAAAGCAAATAAACAAATTTCCTGAAATGTTGACGTATTCCTTTACAAAACTGTGACTTCCATAAAGATAGATGATCTAAAGTTCTTGCGGTTTATAATTCCAAAGAGTAACTTTAAGACGGACTTAAACATAGTTTGGATAAATCTCGTCACTCTAGTAGGCCAGTACTCACCCTTCTGGTGTTGTCCAGGACTTTGGGGTCAGGCCGGCCATAGTTGGGAGGGTTGGCATGGGGGTCGTAGCCCAGTCTGGACAGCATGGGGGCGATGACAGCCATATCCCTCACGACATCAGCTGGGATCTTCCCAACCCACTTGGACAAGGCCTCCACATTGACGGGCTTGATGACCTGGTCTGTGGACCTCTCCACCCTGGTAACACAGGAAGGAAGAAGACAGAAAAAAAGTTGAGTTCAGCTCTGATCTGAACTGGTCACTTGACCAGTTTTTCTTGGTTGTTGAAGCATATGGTTGCAATGCCAAAGATTCCAGGTTTTAATCCCAAGGAGGTCAATTTAGCACCAAGTGGTGACATCTTTTCTAAATGATGTACTTAATAAAATGCATTATTTCATTAACCATACTCAGTGGGCTCAGTGGTGGATGGCCCAACCCTTGCTGGCTCAAGTGTTACAGTTACACTTATCCATGCCTTTATCTCGAGCAGAGTCGATTACTGCAAAAAGACCATCAAACAGCTTCAGATGGTGCAAAATGCGGCTGCTAGTTCTTACAAAAACAAAAAGAACTGATCACATCACTCCAGTACTTAAGTCCCTACACTGGCTCCCAGTAAGTCACAGAATTGACTTTAAAACACTACTGCTTGTTTACAAATCACTAAAGGGGGTAGGTCCAAATTACCTCTCAGATATGTTTCAGCAGTACACACCTACTTGACCTCTAAGGTCACTGGGAAAAAATCTACTAGCAGCACCCACCATCAGAACGAAACATGGTGAGGCAGATTTTAGCTGTTACGCTAATCAACTGTGGAACAAACTTCCAGATGAGGTCAAAGATGCACCAACAGTAGCCACTTTCAAATGTGGACTCAAGACCAAACTGCTCTCAGACGCTTTTCTTACTTGATCAAATGCTACACTTCACTGCCTTTTGATTGTTTTTATTATCCTGTTATATCGTTTTTATCTTAAGCACTTTGAATTGCATTTGTGTATGAAATGTGCTATATAAATAAACTTGCCTTGCCTACAGACCCACTCCATGATTTTGAATTCACTGCAATTAGCATTACTTAAAGGAACAGTAGGATTTAGTAACATCTAGCAGTGAGGTTGCAGATTGCAGCCTCTCCCGTGTGCCAAGCGTGTAGAAGAACTACGGTGGCTGACATGAAAACGTGAATGGCGCTTTCTAGAGCTGTTGTCAGAGTAGCGTCGGTAACGCCATTTATTACGCGGCTTTGTTGAATACTCGATTCTGATTGGTCAATCACGGCGTTCTACGATCTGTTATTTCTTCATAACAGACCGTTGCTATGTATAACAGACTGTTGCTATGGGCGCAGCTCTGATGTCGGACTCTGGAGGACCGTTTTTGTGTCAAATTATTGATTTCTTCAGTAAGCAGCCGTGTAATAAGCGGGATAATGTACAGCTAGCGGGTCATTGTTGTGAAATAAACCCTGATACAGAGCTGAGGTTTGGTGTTGCACCCCTTCAGAGTGATGCAAGACTCAAGTCGGGGTTTATTTCACAACAAAGACCGGCTTGCTGTACATTATCCCTTACTTAGTGACCAAACCTCACTGCATGACATCAGCATTTGTAATCAGTGATGTCACAGAATTTTTTTATTTTTTTTTAACCTTAATTTAACCAGGTCCCTTGAGATTAAAATCTCTTTTTCGAGGGAGACCTGGATGCATTAGCGTCGTTAGCTCAGCTTGCCCCCAAATGGCCCCATTTACAACAGACCAGTCCATCTCTCAGTTCTGTTCACTGGCATCTAATTGGCTGTAATTTGATCATGAAGACAATATTAAAGATGGTTTCCTGGCTTCCCTCTCTCAGCAGGTCCCTGTTAAATATGCTGAATAAATTACCCTTCACTCTATCAGTTCAATCTTCTTCCAACATACATCACGTTTCATATAATTTACCATCCATGCTCAGTGTGTCTCAAACTCAACATATGGACTGAACATAATTTCCTTGAGCTCAGTTATTCAGTTTAATCTCACTGACTATGTCAAAAGGGGAAATGAAAGGTCATTATGTTTTAAGACAAAAGCTACACAGTCAAAGTAACCTGCAACAGATGACATCTGGAGTACTTCACAGTGGCAACGCATTAGTACTTAAAAACTGGAAAAAATTAACCCAAATTACTAGTTTTTAGAGAAAGTCAGGCTTTTGATAGTGAAATTAAGTGTGTGTTGTTTATAGAGTGAAGATAAGTGATGCTCCACTCGTCCTTTCCCTCCATCAGCCATAGGTGGTTTTGAAAGGAATCCACCATTATGTCGTACCGAGGTAAATTATTCATGGTCTGAAATTAAATATTCAACAAGCGAGCTGCTGGACAGCATCTTCTGTATTCTGGGATGAGCGAAATTTACGACCACTGACCAGCAGGAGCGATTTGATATCAGATCTATGACGATGATGTACAGTAGATGACCACACCGTTTAAAATAAGCAACGTAACAAACCACAGGGCACGTCGGTGTGGAAGTTCTTCAGCATGAGTGAAGATGGAATAAAGCTGCAATTTGTCACAACCACAAGTCCAAAATAAGCCGCAGAGGAACATCCTTAAACACATCTGGAACAACTAACTCAGATCAGACACTTATTATGAAGTGATTCATTCCCATGATGCTCGTCTGTTGACAGCATGGTCTCTCCCTAGCACAGTCCTGCTTCTAACGGAGCCATCAGCTAACGTTAACGGAGGTTGCATTGACTTGCATTAAGATGCTCTCAGTAAAGCTACTCAGTAAAAATTAGTTTTGGGCAAAGGTAGAGTCTAATTCGTGTAAAATGTAGTTTTTGGTGAGAAACTTGAATAAATCCAGTTGTTTGAAGGAGATGTTTTCACAGTATCATAAAATAGATATTAAAGAGAGAATTATGACCTGTTTAACTTCATAACACTAGCTCGAGCAGCTTAAAATATATTAAACTAACTAACTAAAACTAGCAATGCAACAAATTTTCTTTAATCAAACCAAATATTCAAATTATAATAAAATAATTTATTTCCAATAGATGACAATAACAAAGTAAAAGGATTATATTTAGAATTTTTGATGGTTTACACTGACTTCGGGGCGGTTTCAATTATTTTTCGGGACGGTGGTGAATCAAGTTAGTCTGGAGCCTCGCTATCAGTTATAGTTCTTGGAAAGAAAATTGGACTCAGCAGATCAGACTGTTCAAAAAAAATGTTCTTCGGCCAAGAGAATTGGAATCTCTACTTTTTATATATATTTATATAGACACCTATTTTTCCACATACTTGTGTAGATATTAGTCCTCCTGTTTATTCGTTATCCTTATTTTTCCAGCACTGTTGTCCTTACTCTTGGTTGTTATGTCTTTTTCTATGTAAGTACATTCACAAGTCAAATTCCTCGTACGTGTTCACATACTTGACCATTAAAGCTGATTCTGAATACCATATTGAATTATGGGTGTCATGTTGGGTGGTAAAAAGCTGCATTCAGACTTCTGAAATAGATTCTCAGATTTTCAGAACAGACTGTGGGGCAATAAAAGTTGCTGAACACATTACACCCATAAAAAGCAGAAGTTACACATTGTTACATGTATGACCAACTTTAGCAGCACCCGTCACTTTTTAGACCTTAAGACGCTACATAGTGTACGGCAAACAGATAAAAACTCATGATGGGACATGGTATGAGTGGATGATGGTATCTCCGTCTCAGTTTTATTTTACCCCACAATTAGGTTCCATGCTATTCCAAATTATTTCAGTTTGCAACAGATATGTATTGTATGAATAACTTGTGTCATTCTCCTATCTGTGTGTTTCAGTTTTGTTTCTTGTGTGTGTGTGTGTGTGTGTGTGTGTGTGTGTGTGTGTGTGTGTGTGTGTGTGTGAGTGTGTGTGTGTGTGTGTAGCCTGTTCTCTTTCCAGGTGGAGAGGAGGTCGTGTAGCTCAGGCTCCATCTGGAAGCTGCTTGACATCCTCCTGGATCCATTTTCTTCATGTATGCTCGCATTCTACGTATCTTTTTGTTTTTTAGATTGTCTATGCTGTAATTTTATGTTGTTTTTTCTGCACATCTATTGTACATCTGTCTTTCCAGTGAGAGGGATCCCTCCTCTGTTGCTCTTCCTGACGTTTCTAACATTTTTTCCCCATTAAAGTTTTTTTTTCTCCTCATCTGAAGTGAGGGTCTCAGGACAGAGGGAGTCGGATCCTGTACACATTATAAAGTCTCTTGAGGCAAATTTGTGATTTGTAATATTGGGCTTTATAAAGAAAGTTGACTTGACTTGAAACTTTGGTAATTCCTGGATTAATCCAAAAACAATTTTGAAAACATTGCACGCTTGCATGTAACAAGGAAAAAATATAAAGCATCCACAGTATGCCCGCAACTAATAATAACTTTCATTATCGATTAATCAGCCGCTTATTTTCTAGATTTATAATTTTGTCAGTAAAATGTAAAAAAAAATAAAATACACAAATTCTAAAATCACAAGGTGTCATCTTCAAGTTGCTTGTTTTGTCTGACCAGCAGTCCAAAACCCAGAGATATTCACTTTACTATAACAGAAGAGTAAGAAAACCAGAAAATATTCCCATTTGAGAAGCTGGAAATGATTTTTTTTGTCATTTTTACTGTAGATTATTTTTTTGTTCATTCAGTAATTGTTTCAGCTGTAATGCACAATATATAGTGACATGGTTAAGTACTCAGACCATTTTAACACGGTTAGACTTAATGACCCTTCGATTAGTCCTGCCCCCCCCCGCATGCAGCCCACACTGTCATTAACTCCCTGAATGGATGCCCCGATCCAATACTCAGTATTGGTATTGGCCTGATACTGGCCAAAATCACTGGGTCGGATATCGGAGAAAAGAAAAGTATAATGAGTGTTGAGTTATATCCAGTATTTTACACTGGAAATATAATTCCTTTTTTATACACAAGGCTTAAATTGGGCCGGGGTGTCCGAAGTTGTTACATTTCTTGAGTACAGCTGTATTTTCCATCATACGCACGCAAATATGCAGAGCGAAGGAAAACATAGTTATTGTCGATCTTGCTTTTGGTTTCGATGGTCGAGATCAGAGGACATTTTCGCTCGAATTCCTATTTAGGATCTAAATCGTTACACCCCTACTGCTGGGTAATTTAATCTAGAATAATACATCAGCATTTATTAGTTGATTATATTTGTATTAATAATCTGAATCTGCAAAGTAACTTAAGTTATCATATAAAAGTGTTGTTTAAGAGAGGGAAAAAGAGGTTATTGAATTGGTATCGGTGTTGGCATTGGACATGAAAAAGTGGTATAAAGCCATCCCTAATAAACATTGTCTAATTTTTGGGAAAAAAATTAAAAAGTGAGCAGACAGAAGGGTCTACAATATGCGTTTGAAGGATATATCAGGACTGTCAAACTGATTCAGCATAAAGAGAGAAGCTAAAGCCTCCAGATCACAGTGTAAACGTGAACCACCGTCACCTGAAGACAATGAAATTAAGAACAACGCTGTTCCTGTAAAGTCAGGCAGGTCTTTATACACTTGTTACTATCATTAAAAAGCAAAAGTAGCATGTGTATACATTCAGTATACCTTCAGTAGCTAGTGTAGCATAGAAGTGCTAACGTAGCACCACAGGTTTTTATGTAGAAGCGTAACTGGACTGGACATAATGTGGAAAGGCAGTTATGTCTGTATAAAGTCACACAGTTTACAGTTCATGTTAAAGATTAAGACTAAACTAAGTTTTAAACAGAAGTCTGTATTAGGGTATACAACAGTGTCAGCGTGGCTTCTATTTATCCTGGTGCAGATCTGGGATTCCTCAGCAGTATAGTCAAAGTAAAGTCAATTAGTGGGCTCAAAAAATACACATATTACTCACTTTTTCTACTATCCACGTCATTTTTTAAGTCAAAAAGTGTGACACATTCTAATACACAGCTTCACCAGTGTCTGTTACTGTTATAAGACTTGAGGTAAAGCATGCTGAAAGGTAATCCTACTCTTCCTTAATGGATTAGCATTTAGTAGTTAGGTTCCTTAAAAAAATCCAATAAATTGATAAAAGCATCTCCAAATACAATGCAAGGCTGACATTGTGAGTTATAATAGAGAAGTATGAGGCCGGTCACTTCACACAAAGATTCACACAGAATTACAATTTTAAAATTTCATGAAGAACATTTCATTCTTGCTGAAATAAAAGCCATTTCTTCTGCTCTCCCTGGCTGCTGCTGGGTTTTTTGAGGTTGTTCTCTCTCTTCTCACACACATCTTTTTACTGTCTGCAGTCCAGCTCTCTATCCCTATGTTTCCTGTCTGACTCTATACCTCAATATGGCAATTCACTTTCCTCTAATCCATTTACTTTGCAATTGAATCTTTACACTGTACGGGTATAGTCTCCTGCATGATTAATAGAGTGAGCTGGTTTTGTCATCTCAGGAGGATGGTGGAGATGGTTTCTGAGAGACGGGCCACGATCCAAATATCCACTCTGCAACAAATGGGTAGGGAATCACTTTAGGTAACTCCATCAAGACCCAAGAGGCTGCTAAGTGTTGACGTGGAACATAAACTGATAAAGACAAAGACTGAGTATAGCGAGCTCAGCTCAGCTTCACCATCAGGTTAGATGCAGGCAATGTTATTGACAAAAGAACGAAGGATCTCCTCAATCCAACACCAACACACACATGACGCAACACATAAGAGAATACACAAAGTAGACATACTTTGGAAATTAGGGGTGTAATGATTCATCTACTACATCAGTGTATCAATTTATATTCCTACGATCCAACTACATCGATAGGTACTCGGCAACTTGTCCTTCACAGGAGACGCGTATCAATATAAAATCGTTTTGAAGCGCAAAAAACGATTGTATCGATACTAAGGATTTGCACCTTGTATTTAAGGACGACAAACGTTATATGAATATAAAACGATATCACGTGGGAAAGAACGATAGCCAATAGAGGAACCAAGCTGACTGAAGAAGGAAGGACGACCACCGCCGTCATGGTGGCTGCGGCTAATGCATGAGCTAATGCTAAACCTGAAGCATAAAGTAGCAATAAGATGGGCCTTTAGAATGTTTCTCCATGACTTCATCCATCCATCCTTCATGAATTTTCAATACAAAGTAAAAACTAACATCACTAATTCTACCTGCCCGTCGTCCGCCATGCTTGTTTACAATAAAGTCACGTTGATTGCGAGAGATTTTGCGAGATTTCCATTTTCTTGAGTCGGGACTCTTGTTGTTCATGAATGAATGTGTTAGTGTGTGGTGTGCTGTTTTTTGCCAAATCGTTGCTCTCCACACACTATAGGAATGTCGTTGTCACATTTTCACAATCTGTTAAGATTTGAAAAATCTTTTAGTCTGGGCCAGTCTTTGGTCGACTACACAATCCACTCATTATCTTTCTAAACATTGAGATGGTTACATAGTGCACCATCTTCAGCTAGACACTGGCCTCATGGCATGACATCAGTTGGCTCAATGTTCACAATGATCACAGCTTGTTAAACCTTGCACTTATCCAAACCACTATTCTGTGTTTGACTTGAATGTTCCTCCTGTTTGGAGCGGCACTAAGACTGAAGGTCAGACGCAGATACTCAACAGCACAATAAAATGAGGGAGACAATATCCAGGGATATAAATATCCCATCGGTTTGTTTCCGGTCATCAATCTAAAATCATTTGCACCCACACTGCCGAACAAGTGATGCACACACATCCCTCTTCTTGGCTTTAAATGTGATGTGACAAAAAACCTTTCCGCCCGTCACATGACCACTTCCCTTCAGGCTGATGCTCTTAATGGGCTCTAGCTTGTCAATTATTCATTGCTGGGCCTCCTTTACCAAAGGTGGTGTTCTGTATCACCGACGGCTGATAAGAGAGAATCAGATAAAGACATCAAGATCACAAATAGGATGGAGGGATGGAAAGGCTCCCCTGTTCTGGGATAAGTAATGGAGCAAGTAGCTCAGCGAGGCAGGGCCTCCACTAAATCAAGGTCAGGTAATTGATGTTAATGCTCGGGGGTCTGGCTGCCAGCTGATTGAGATTTTCATGTAGATAGAGACCCAAAGCCGTAGGATCCCGGAGAGTGAGGAGTGCTGGTGGTTGTAGTGGGTAAAAGGCATTTTCTGCCAGGTGTCATGGGGGTTGACTTTAATGTACTGTGGGCAAAGTACTTGAGTGGAGGTGGGGCAAAATGTTTATGATGGTAAAAGGTAGTTGTGCTGCCCCGAAGGCTACTTGTGGCTGGGCTCCTCTTGCATCAAATTGTATCAGGACCCATTTAGGAGAGAGGTATGATGTTGGACCAAAGCCTGTAATAGCAGACATGCAGACTGTGTACTGACCAGTGAGGAGAATTGTGAAAATCACAGTTTCCCAGAGTCCAAAGTGACATATTCAAATTGCCTGTGTTGTCTGACCAAGAGTCCAAAACCCACAGATATTCGTCTTACAGTGATATAAAAGAGATATAAGACGCAAATCCTCATATTTAAGAAGCTGGAACAAGCAACTATTTGGCAATTTTGCTTGAAAATGGTTAACTGGTTATCAAAATTGTTTCAGATTTATTTTGTATCAAGCATGATTAAATGACTAATCGTTTCAGTCCTACACTAGACCTATTTGAATCGATGAATCAGATTCAAAGGTGTGAAACCAGGCGACTATAATACAGTGCTTAGAACAAGAAGAGAATGTATGAATGTAATTAAAGAGAAAATATGATGGGTGCTCCGATCAGGATTTCTGTGTGTGTGAGAGTGTCCAACTCTGTCTTTACATGTTTTATTTATTTTTTCTGTATGTGACTTTTAGCAAAATGTTTTTTTTTTTCTTGAATGCCAACACTCCGTGAAAACAATTCTTGACAAGCTTGTCTAATCTACAACTTATGCATAGAAGCATCTCTATCTTGTGTTTGTATAATAATGTAGTCTTTAAGGCTTTCACTCTGTATGCGCTCTATAGTAGTTTTTACTTGGAGAAACCGCTGAGCAAATCAGAGCTTTTTAGGCAAGATTAAGAATGGGGAAGTCGTCTTCCTGTGCCGAAACCAAAAAATGTAGCAACAGATCATATGGCCACAGAGATGGCTTGATGCATTGATGAGATTGGGTATAAGTCAACTTACAGAAAAAACAACTCTTAAATTAGAACAATTTCTGTGACCAACATGACATTTTGTGTTAACTGTAAATGACACCAAAGTGACACCGCTATGTCAGCCACTAGAACATAATGTCAGGATAAATAATGTGGTGAAAGTCTGAATATCAGGCTGGTAGTGTGGAAGTGTGGCTTTGAGTTTTGTTCCATGGAAGCCAGAGAGTCTACAGCAATGATACTCAACTCAAAGTATGGCCCGTGAGAGGATGCCGGGTGGCCCGCCGACCATTTTCTAATTCAAAATGAAAATAAATTGATTCACAATTGGAAAAAGTGACAGGGGAGAATCCCCTGGACCCCCCACCAGAGGTCTAAGAGGCTAAGCCCCAAATGTCTGTTATGTGTTTAGTATCTGGGCCCTGGCCTTCAGTCATTTTGCAAAAGTGGCCACCACCGAGCAAAACAAGTTGATTATACAGTACCTGGTTTACAGGTTCCATGCTTTATCAAGCATTAGCTTTAAAGTAGCTTCATCAGGGGCCCGGCTACATTGATCCATCACAAAAACGGAGAGAAAACAGATGGAAGGTATTTCTGTCTGTTATGTTTGTTTTTAAATTAGGAAATTAGGATCTGAAATTGTATGTTTGCCTTTGCACTTTTCTCTGCTGCATTAGTCTCTGCCTCCTCCGCTTTTCAAATGTTTACTCCAGAGATGAAAGAGGCGGCGTCATTTCCTGTAACTCATCAAGTGAGCTACACAAGGCGCAGCATTGGCTGGCTTACTGCCCCCGTAGGAGACACGTTTTGTGCATCATAACACAGACCCAACTAATCAATGATGAAATTCGTTGTGAAATATTTTTATAATCGATTTTAATTGACTGGTTGTTGCAGCCCTAGTTTGAAACCTAGTATATGGCTGGACCACGTATGGTCAATGTGTTTATTGTGACTTATTTGTCACAGGGATAGTCAGCGGAAGTGAACTGAAACCTAAACTGTACATTTACTACTACTTCTTACACGGCTGTGTTGAATACTCAATTCTGATTGGTCAATCACGGCGTTCTGCGGTCTGTAATTTCTTTATAGCAGACCGTTGCTATGTATAACAGACCGTTGCTATGGGCGCAGCTCTGATGTCGGACTCCGGAGGATCGTTTTTGTGTCCAAATATTGATTTCTTTAGTAAGTAGCCGTGTAATAAGCGGGATAATGTACAGCTAGCGGGTCATTGTTGTGAAAGAATCTCCGACAGGGTGATGCTGCACACCGACAGGAAGCGGGGATTCTTTCACAACAATGACCGGCTCTCTGTACATTATCCCTTACTTGACAACTTTACTGCTAATTTCCTCTCTGCTCCAATCGCCAACACCTGTCTGCTCTGAGCACATCCACTGTCACTCTCTCTCTCTCTCGCTCGATCACACACTCGCTACGCCCACA